>NC_064624.1:53106829-53708716 GCF_023898315.1 Schistocerca nitens | reverse complement strand
GCATGCTCATTGCTATCAACTAATTCTAAATGACCCTAATAACATTCCGATGTGATATGTTTTCCATATACAGGAAGAACGCCACTATGCCTAATTTTTCGACAAATTTTAACAGTTTCTTTGCATATATGTTGACGTTTGTACTTTGAATAACCATGTGAATGAAAGTCATCAAGCGACTTCTCCATCCCAAAATTTTTCCACATCTTGGACTTAATCCCTTCAATTTACTACAAACAATTTTTAATAATAAATATAAAGAATGTATATTAAATATAAATGGATCTGTAAAGTTGTTACAAATGGTAACACAAAAGCCAAGAAGATATAAAATAAAAAAAACATCATTACATTAATGCACTATCTGTAGTCAAGAGGCTTAGGCTAGGATCTAAGACAAAGTTTCCTACTGCTTTTAAGTAAGTTCCGAAAAAGTACGAAAAAGGGTATGTATGACTTCCCTCCATAACCTTGTCTCCTCTGTGCCTTAGTTCTTTGTCTAACAATTCCAAAAGGTTCACAGACATCGAGGTGCGTTCAGAACTCTTGTAGAGATCTAAAATTAACCTCAGAGAGGCAAAGATAATGACAATATGAGCGAGATAAATTAGAAAACAGATTTTGAGGAGTGACCAGTTTCGTGATTCTGTGTCTGTAATTTTCTCATTTCTCGTACATATAACACAGCTCAAAGGGGAAGCTCCACTTACCATGTGTTTGAATGCTAGTGGAATGAACATTTTGGAGATGTACTTTGCACCAAGTGAGACCAGCACTGCATTATCTCGCCAGTAGTTGGAGAAGTTTCCCAGGTAAGTCCATATCTTTGCCTTCAGTGCTGGAAAAGAAAACAGACGTTATACGAGTGACGACTCAATGGACCACAGTTCTTGTAGAAACACAATTTTTTCTTTTGCCTCCACCGCGTTACAAAGTGTATGGAGATAGAATTTAGTTTTTGAAACCAGATCGTTGTGCACTGTTCAAAGTGCTACGAGTTTCAGCATGGGCATCTTGACAGAACTTTACCAAAGGTCACACCCCAGTATTTTTATGCCTGTTGGATATACTCATCAAAGCTTCATCCTTATGCGAGCTTATTTTCATCGTTTTCAATATAGAGAAACAGATTCCTACAAATGAAGAATAGTCTGAGTACGTGATGACTGCTGTGTGTGCCAAGCGCTGCTGGAACTATTCAAGAGAAGATTACAGTACAGAATATCAGGAGGATGTGCACATGCATTATATTGCCAGCTTTCTGACTTTGAGAACATTCGAACCTCTGGGATGAGCCACTGGAGAACAGATCGTACAAATAATTGGTTGCAGTGCAGTGAGTACAGAACGCGTGACGAAAGGTTGGGCCCAGACAAGAGTGTGGCAAGAAGACCACTAATCGTTGGGAATAGATTAATCAAAGTTGGGTTGTGAGCGAAGGTTGCCATGTGTCGTTTGTCACTGAGACCGTGCCACAAAAAAAAAGCAGACAAATATGGTGTAGGGACAGAGACAGCTGGGACTGAGGGGTTATTAAGTGTTCAGGGATGGATTTCACTACTGTTTGAGGCAGTCACATTGACATTGCATTTTCCTTAAATGACCTGGTGAAAAGTCTCTGGAAGCAGTGGTTCCCGAGATGCATACCAATCCATTCCTGGAATCGTGGAGGTATTTTGGATATGTCAGCTGGACTGTATTCAGAGTGGTTGAAGGGAGTCTGAATGTTTTTCCAGAATATGGCAAGAATGGGAAACCCTGTTGTCATATTGTTGATGTGCATGCAATTGAATGGCGTACTGCAGCAGATAAATGCATTACCATGTGTCATGAACAGCTCAAGGAAAGCTGAATTTATGAGTGGTCCACCCAATCCCATGACTTGCCACTTGTAAATTATGTCATAGGAAACCATACGCTTTCATACCTACCTCCTGCCAGAAATGTCAATGACCTGACACATCACGGGTTTCAAGTATGGCAATGAATTCTTCAAGACGGCACTCTGGAAGCGCATGTGATGATGGACATCAGCTTCGAATTAAAGATTGCTTCTTAATACTTAATATAAGGAACACCTCTACAAAGTCTAGTAACTGAGACTGGTGCTCCATTTTCATACTGTCCATTACCATCAGTTTGTGACCATATACCCAAAGAAACGTGGTCTATGTGTTTCATCCTTCCGCTGACCAGTGAAACCTTCTCTATATTAAGTCCTCTCAGTATTGCTACTATGCTGTTCTAATAGTGTATAGTAAATCCGTTATCTAGAATCATGTACATCATATGAAGTTAAGTAGACTGAAATGCTTGTTATCACAATCTTCTGTCATTATTATTATTATCATTGTTGTTTTTATAATTACTAATATTATTACTATTTTTATATTATTGTTGTTGTTATTAATGTCCCTCCCCAGCAGCTGAGAGGTTAGTGTGATGGACTGCCACACGTAGGACCCACATCTGAATCCCTGCACTGAAAGGATTTCTCCCTGGTGGGAGCAAAGAAATAGGGTGGACTCACCATCTTGATGCCAGCTGAGGAACTACTTGACCAAGTAGCAGTGGCGCCAGCTCACGGAAACTGACAACAGCCAGAAGAGCAGAGTGCCAACCATCCTCTCTTCTATACCACATGAGAGGATTACATGGTGATCAGTCTTTACCAATGGGCCAGTCAGGGCCTTTCCGACAGAGTTCACGTTTATGTTATTATTATCATTATCATTATGTGCACACTATGTTAGATGTAAGACAGGGTCACAAAACCCTCATCTTCGTAGTTAGATGTAAGGACACTGGACAGAGTATTAGTTATTCTTAGGATATGTCATGCAATTACCATATGACACTGCCTCTAGCCTCTGTTGACGATGGTCACAATTTGAAGAGGAAGAGAGTCCATAAGATTCTTCAGGTGTGCCATGTTCAGCAGAATCCGCTTGATATTGTCCCCATAAAACTAAAATAATCATTAAAAAAAAACGAAAATTTCCGAGTACAAGCAGACACACTCATTCCACCGGCATCTTTATTAAAGAGCGTGCAGGAGAGGACAGATATTTGGGGCATCCTCCTGCCCTTGGAGAGGGAAACTGCCCCTAAAAGGCGGAAGAATAAGCAATGATGAATGGGAGAAGGATGTAGATGTAACATGTGGCCTGTAATGAAAAAAAGTGTCATGATAATCTCTGCATTCGTAAAAGATTCAAATATTGTCCCTCATTCATATCTCTGGGAAAGCCCCCACCCCCCATCTGCCCCCCCAAAGGACAGGTGATTGTGGAAGAAAGACTGAATAACCAATGAAACGAGTCAGAGCTTATTAGAATTGCAGAACTCTGAAAGTGATAGGGGAGCTAGAAAATTTGAAAAAGGAAGTCTAGGTATAGTAGTGGATGGGAATGGGGGGGGGACGGGGGGAGGGCGGACGACAAAAAAAAGTGGATTTGGATTTAAAATAAAGGTTTCAGGTCAGCATAACATAAGGTAACATCAACAACTGCAGAAAGTAATGTCATAGGTCTACGATTCAGTATGTATAAGAAAGACGAGCTGAGACTGAGTTTCTGCAAACACTTCAGTGATTATTCTCATCAGTATCGACAGGTACTGAGAAATGACAACATGCGTTTAAAATTCGGTAAAGGTGAGGATAGTACGGTTAGGAATACCACAATAGACACTTCAGTTGAAAAGAAGTGGACATCACAAATGTTGGTCACACAAACTTAGGTAAAAGGAAGGCCACACAGAGAAAACCTCCAGTAATAGAAGACATAATTCAATTGACCAACGAAAGTGAGAAGTGCAGAAACGTTCGTGATAAGAGAGCTGTACGAAAATATATACCATTTATGAATGAAATAAATGGAAATGCACGGAAGCCAAGGCTAAATGGCTGCAGGAAATATCTGAAAATAAATGGTCGTTGGAAGGATTGACTCAGCATAGACGAAAATCAAAGCAAACTACATGAAGTTAAAAGTAAGGGTGATAACATTAAAAATGCAATGGAAAGTCCACTGTTAGAAACAGAGGAGAGGGTGGGTGTATGGAAAGAGTACATTGTAGGCTTCTATGAGAGGGAGGAACTCTCTGATGGTGTGCTGGAAGAAGAAATTAGGGTCGATACCGAAGGGATAGGTGAGTCTGTATTAGGATCAGAATTTAGCAGAGTTCTGGAAGACTTGACATCAAATAAGACAAGAGGGATAGGTAACAAAAATGGTTCAAAAGGCTCTAAGCACTATGCGACTTAACATCTGAGGCCATCAGTCCCCTATACTTAGAATTATTTAAACCTAACTAACCTAAGGACATCACACACATTCATGACCGAGGCACGATTCGAACCTGCGACCTTATCAGCCGTGTGGTTCCGAACTGAAGCGCCTAGAAACACTCGACCACAGCGTCCGGCGATAGGTAACATTTTATGGGAATTTCTAAAATCATTAGGATAAGTGACAATCACATGACCATTCAAATTCGTGTGTAGTACCTATGAGACAGGCGACCACCCATCAGAGTTTCGGAAATATATCATACACATAATTCTAAGATGGCAGGAGCTCATAAGTGCGAGAAGGGTCACATAATAAGGGTCATGCCTCCAAGTTGCTGACAAGAATAATATACAGAAGAATGGAAAAGAAACTTGAGGATCTCTTAGACGACAATTAGTTTGGCTTAAGAAAACGCAAAGGTACCGGAGAAGCACTTTTGACATTGCAGCTTGATAATGGAAGTCAGACTGAAGAAAAATCAAGAAACAGTGATAGAATTTCTCGACCTCGAAATGTAGAATGGTGCACAAAATTCGAAATTATGAGTAGAATGGGAGTACGTTATAGGGAGAAAGTGATGATATACAATATATACAAGAACCAAGAGGAAAAGGTAAGACTGGAAGACAATGAATGAAGTGCTCCGATTAAAAAGTGTGTAAGGTAGTGATGCAGTCTTTCACATCCACTGTTCAATCAAAGGAAGGTTCAGGGATGGGATTAAAATTTAGGGTGATAGGATATGAATGAGGAGATTCGCTGATGATGAAACTTCCTGGCGGATTAAAACTGTGTGCCTGAACGAGACTAGAACTCGGGACCTTTGCTTTTCGCGGGCAAGTACTCTACCATCTGAGCTACCGAAGCACGACTCACGCCCGGCCTCACAGCTTTATTTCTGCCAGTATCTCGTCTCCTACCTTCCAAACTTCACAGAAGCTCTCCTGCGAACCTTGCAGAACTAGCACGCCTGAAAGAAAGGATATTGCGGAGACATGGCTTAGCCACAGCTTGGGGGATGTTTCCAGAATGAGATTTTCACTCTGCAGCGGAGTGTGCGCTGATATGAAACTTCCTGGCGGATCAAAACTGTGTGCCCGACCGAGACTCGAGCTCGGGACCTTTGCCTTTCGCGGGCAAGTGCTCTACCATCTGAGCTACCGAAGCACGACTCACGCTCGGCCTCACAGCTTTACTTCTGCCAGTATCTCGTCTCCTACCTTCCAAACTTTACAGAAGCTCTCCTGCGAACCTTGCAGAACTAGCACGCCTGAAAGAAAGGATATTGCGGAGACATGGCTTAGCCACAGCCTGGGGGATGTTTCCAGAATGAGATTTTCACTCTGCAGCGGAGTGTGCGCTGATATGAAACTTCCTGGCGGATTAAAACTGTGTGCCCGACCGAGACTCGAACTCGGGACCTTTTCCTTTCGCGGGCAAGTGCTCTACCATCTGAGCTACCGAAGCACGACTCGTTCCCGAGTTCGGGTCTCGGTCGGGCACACAGTTTTAATCCGCCAGGAAGTTTCATATCAGCGCACACTCCGCTGCAGAGTGAAAATCTCATTCTGGAAACATCCCCCAGGCTGTGGCTAAGCCATGTCTCGGCAATATCCTTTCTTTCAGGAGTGCTAGTTCTGCAAGGTTCGCAGGAGAGCTTCTGTAAAGTTTGGAAGATAGGAGACGAGATACTGGCAGAAGTAAAGCTGTGAGGCCGGGCGTGAGTCGTGCTTCGGTAGCTCAGATGGTAGAGCACTTGCCCGCGAAAGGCAAAGGTCCCGAGTTCGAGTCTCGGTCGGGCACACAGTTTTAATCCGCCAGGAAGTTTCATATCAGCGCACACTCCGCTGCAGAGTGAAAATCTCATTCTGGATTCGGTGATGATGTTGTCATCTTCAGTGAGGCTGAAGTAGAATAACAAAAACTTAAGTAAAATGGACGTTGACTGAATAAAAAGTATGGACTTGGAGTAAAGCTGGAGAGACAAAAGTAATGAGAAGCTGTACAAAAGAGAATAGCGAGAAACTAAACGTCAAAATTGATTATCATGAAGTAGATGAGAGAAAAAAATTCTGTTAGCTCGGTAGCAAATAACCCATTATGCCGGCCTGAGTGGCCGTGCGGTTCTAGGCGCTACAGTCTAGAAGCGAGCGACCGCTACGGTCGCATGTTCGGATCCTGCCTCGGGCCTGGATGTGTGCGCTGTCCTTGGGTTAGTTAGGTTTCATTAATTCTAAGTTCTAGGCGACTGATGACCTCAGAAGTTAAGTCGCATAGTGCTCAGAGCCATATTTGAATCCATTATGGATAAAGCAAGGAGGGCATAAAATCAAATATGTACAGAAAAAAGGGCATGCCTGACCCGCAGAAGTATGAAATATAAGCGTCAATTCCAGGAAGAAATTTCTCAGATCATACGTTACGAGTGTAGCATTGTGTGGTAGTGAACATGGACAGTGGGAAAACCGGAACAGAAAGGAATGGAAGCGTTTGAGATGAGTTACAGAAGAATGTTGAAAATTAGGCTGACTGCTAAGATAAGAAATGAGTTCTCTGTATATTCGGCGAAGAAAGAAACTTATAGAAGACGCTGACAAGAAGAAGGGACAAGATGATAGGCCATGTGTCAAGACATCAGGGAATAGCTTTAGTTGCAACTGAGGCAGCTGTAGAGAATGTAAACTGTAGAAGAAAACAGATTTTGGAATACGTCCAGCAAATAATCGAGTACAAGCGCAGCTCTGGCATGTAGAGGGCGGAACAGAAGAGGGATTCGAGGCAAGCCACATGAATCCAGTCACAAGACTAATGACACATAAAAGAGTATGTATACTACAGGAGAAAGACTTATTGAGTTCTACAATAAATTTCAGATAATAACAAAAAGTCATACGAGGAGGAGACACACTCGGAAAAGGCCTGGAGATACAGGAACATATTGCATTGTAGCGAGCACTAAGAAGTAGACACAGGGTCAGATTACAATTTAGTAAAGATGGAGAGTCGGTTGAGGCTTAAGGGGATCCTCCAAAAACAAGTGGGATACTTAGGTACTGAGGAATGACGAGTTACATTTGAAGTTCCCTAATGCTATGGATCCTGTGATACTGAATTTTCAGTTTAGTCGAAGAGGGACAGACGTATTTAAAGAGGGTGACCACAGAAATTGTGCAGACAAAAATACGAACAGTATTAGGCGGTCGCAATGGGGACAGTGGGAGTCCAACAGAGTCATTGCTCCCCCCACCGCTCCTGGAATATGGAGCACAATGTATTTATTCATATACTAAGTTGATATCCATCGGTTCTGTAGGATAGAATTATTGTAATAATTTTTGTTGTTGCTCATAAATCCAGGACAGCAACTGCGAAAAA
The DNA here is from genome assembly GCF_023898315.1 of Schistocerca nitens. Classification (NCBI taxonomy): domain Eukaryota; kingdom Metazoa; phylum Arthropoda; class Insecta; order Orthoptera; family Acrididae; genus Schistocerca; species Schistocerca nitens. The sequence continues at coordinate 53,701,046 of NC_064624.1, read as the reverse complement.
ATCATGGATAACAGAAGAAAGACATCGACTAATAGATGGGGGAAGGAAGTATACAAACTTTCGGAAAAAGAGGGGTATAAATAAGCATCCTTTACATAACAATTAAATAAACATGAAGTGCAGGAAAGACTAAGTGAAAAGGCTGCAGAAAAATGTCAAGATATCGAAATGGAAATGATCGCTGGAAGGCCTCGGCAACACAGGGTGCTTCAAAAAAATATATGTGTTACGATGTATTGTATTGTAACAACTATCAATCGCTGTACCGCGGATCTGTTATTTCAGGGACGAATACAGTCTTTGATTTATAATCGTTGCTGGTAGATGTCCCTTGTCTTCTGTCTGTCTCGTTATCGTCACACGTAGTAAAGTGACCACTCTGCAACAGAAATCACTTTGTGCTCCCGAGATTGCAAAGTATAATTACAGCGAAAAGCTGCCTCAGGATGAGATACAAAAGTGATCCTCCGAATGGATGGAATGTTCGCAGAGAGTATCGACAGTTTCTAGACAAAGCTTGTGTGCGCAATGGAAAGAGTTCTATTCACCCCAATGTTTCCAACGAAAAGTGGCACGAACCCGAACCACTTTCGAGCATACTCCAACAAAAATCAAGTCGTCGTGCCAGTCGGGAGATAAAATTGCCTACAACAACAATTTGGCGTGTTTTGAGACATCAGTTGGTTATGAAGCCATAGAAGTTACAGATCTTACAGGCACTACGACATGATGACAAACGGAAACGTTTGGCTTTTTCTGACCAGCTTCAGACTGCTATTGACAACGACAACACTTTTGGACACCTTATCGTGTTTAGTGATGAGGCGATGTTCCACATCAGTAACATAGTAAAAAGACACAGTGTTTGAGTTTGGGACCTACAGTACCAACATGCACATATTGAATATGTACGAGATTCACCCAAACTCAATGTGATTTGTGCGATATCCCATTTACAGACCATTGTTCTTTGATGGAAACAGAATTAAAGGGCAGGAGTATTTTTCTACGTTACATAACTAGCTGTAGCCGAGCCTGAATGAGAACAACTTTTTTTTACAATACTGCTCACCGCGTCACTGGAGTCGCCAAGTTCTTGTGTTCCTGAATCAATATCGAGCCACTGGATTGGTCGCCAGACAGCTGGCAACTTAGCACTTTTCAGCCGGTCTCCACAGTCACCGGATTTGACGTCCTGTGCCCTTTTCCTGTGGGCTTTTGTTAGGGACAACGTTTATGCACCAGCCTTACCACTGAACCTAGAAGGGCCGAAGGACTGGACCTGTACTACCATAACATCAGTGGCAATGGTCATGCTTACCAGAGTGTGGGAGGAATTCGGATATCGCTGTCATTACTGAAATCAGTAATCTGAAGTTGAGATACCCCTAAATAAGTACCCCAAATTTCATCGTTGTATGTCTTACAGTTCAATAAATATATGCGTTTGAAGTATGTATATTCCATTTGAAACACTCTGTGTACAAGAAGTCAAAACATCTTCTACAAAATAAAAACAAAAGCTGTCTTTATTATGAGTATAAGAGGAATTCCACTGTTAAGCGCAAATGTGAGCGTGGATGGGTGTCAAGAGTACATTGAAGGCCACTGTGAGTGGTATAGAGCCATAGGATATCAATTATCAAAGTCAACAGAGTTTTGCAAACATTGTGGTCAAATTAAGTAGGACTCACCGAGAACATTCACTAGAAATTTCTAAAATCATTGGAGGAAGTGGAAACAAAACTACTATTGAAGTTGTTTTGTAGAATCTCTGGTTCTGGAGTTATAGCATTAGACATTTGGGATAATTTCGTCCACACAGTCTTGAATATAGCAACGGAAATCAAGTGTGAGCATTTACGCACAATCATCTTAACAGCTACTGACACCAATGATACACAGAAGAAGAAAAACAAAATTTGGGAAGTGCTAGATAACGTTCTTTGGTTTTAGGGAATGTAAATGCGCCAAACAGGCAGTTCTGAGGCTTTGACTGAAAATTAAAGCAAGACTAAAAAAAAAAAGCAAGACGATTGGTTGACGTAGAAAATTCAAACGAAAATGTAAATTGGTGTAAAATTATTGAAATTCTCCGCAGATTAGGTGTAAGCTATTGGGAAAGATGGTTGTACATCACTTACAAGAACCAAGAAAAAAGTAGGAATGGAAGACGAACAGCGAAGGGCTTGGATAAGAAAACTATAAGACAGTGATGTAGCCTTTCACCTCTACTACGTACATCGAGGGAGCAATAACAGAATTAATAGGAAAGTTGAGTGTAGAATTAAGATTATGTTGGAATGATATCAATAACAATATTCGCAGATGACACTGATGCCCTCAGAGATAGAGAGGAAGAACAGAAGGGCCTGTTGAATCGAATGAACTGTTTAATGAACACACACTATAAGCTAAGAGTAAACCAAAGAATGTCGAAAAAATGATTGGTAGCAGAAATGAAGTTAGTGACGAAGTTAACACCAAAACTGGGAATGAGGAAACAAGCTGAAGAGAAAGAAACTTGCTACAGAGGAAGCAAACAAACTCTTAAGAGGCGAAGCAAGACATAAAAACCAGGCTACAACTGGTAGCGAGGGCATTCGTGGCTAAAATAAGTGTACTAGTATCAAACATTTGGCTTAACTTGAGGGCATAAGTTGTGAGAATATAAGTTTAGAGATCAGGATTGTATGAAAGTGAGTTATGGTCTATGGTAAACCTGCAAAAAAAGGAATCGACATATTTGAGATGTGATGCTACAGAAGGATGTTGCAAACTAGGAGGTGAGATAATGTTGCGAATGAGGAAGTTTCATGGAGAATCGATAAAGAAAGAAATATATGGCAAACACTGGTCACGTGAAGTAACAGCACTTTGTTCTTGGTCTTCTTTACTTATTGTTCTCCCTTGGCTCTTGTACATATTGTGTGTACCCTGCCTTTCCCTATAGCTTATTTATCTCAGAATTTCGAACATATTACACCATTTTAAATTCAGAAATGCATTTGCTAGAACGACAGATTCCATAAACATGTCATTTTTCTCTTCAGTATAGCTTCCATTATCAATCGCAACTTCGGGAATTGATTCTGTACTACTTTTATCCTTTGAAATGGCAAACTCATCGTCAGTTAACATATCCTTAATTTTCTTTTACATTCTGCTTTATATTATTGTGATCACCTACTTGACTCATGAGCTATTAGGAAATTTGTGTGATAGTACTCGCAATTATCTTCCGCTGCTATTTTCAGGATTACATGAATGATATTTTTCGGTAAGTTTGATGGTATCTCTCCAGTCTATACAGCGTATATTCTACACACCAACTTGAATTTTTTTGGTTGCAACTTCAACCAATAATTTCAGAAATTCCGAAGGAATGTTTCAGAAATTCCGAAGGAATGTTATCTGTCCCTGGTATCTCTATTTGATCGCAGGCCATTCAAAGTTCTGCTTAACTGTGACTCTCGCATATCTCTTCCATTGCGACTCCTATTCCTTGTTCTTTCACGCCATCAGACAGGTCTTACCCCTCATACAGGCCTTCACTGTGTTCTTTCGGCTTATTCACTCTCTCCCCTCAGTTTAACAGTGTAATTCTGATTACATTCTTGATATTACTGCAATTTCTTTTCATTTCAACAGCTCTTCTTTTAACTTTTCTATATGCTGTATTAGTCTTTACCACAATCACTTCTTCTGTTCCCTTACATTTTTCCAGCAACCATCTCGCTATGGCTTCCCTGAACTTCCTTTTTACGTTATTCTTAAGTGACGGACACTGGTGTATACCATTCAGTTTTGGAACATTTGTGTGCATTATTATCTTCTTCTGTCGATCGACTGAAGTATTTCTTCTGTTAGCCAAGGTTTCTAGGCAGTTATCTCCATTATACTTAAATTTATATATCCAATAATGTGTAGCTTCACTTTTTAGAGATGCATTAGTGCAGTGTTTGTGTTTGACAGAGTCTGTATATTTCGACGTAATCTTCTGAACAAGCATGGAGATCCGAAGCCACAGTCACTGGTGGCCGTTGATAGCTGTCTTAAATGACGAAAAATATTCGCAATTTGAGAGTTTGTACCTGACCGGGACTCGACACAGATTTTTAGTTTGTCACCAGCCATCACCTTAACGACTTTGGTTACCTGATCGCACTTGTAGGACCGACAAGAATCTCCATATGTTGCACTGTCTGTTACCTACAGTACTCTGTCAAGCGCAGACTCTGCGCCAACGTATTTCATGCCAAAGTCAAGGCAACCTGACGATAATAAATCTTACCCCAGATGGGAACCAGGTAACTGTGCAAGCACAATGGATGGCAGACACTGGAACATGTGAAGATTTGGGTCGGTCCTAAGGGTGCGCTCTGATTCCAGGAGTGGTTAAGACGATCGCTTGCGGAAAAAAATATCCTGTTTCTGGCGAAAATTTTCATACATTTAGGTAATTGGTATATCTCTTGCGGAATCACATTCACACATTTCTAATACATTTCATGATTTCATGCAACTATCAGTGGTCAGCAGCATCTGTGCCTTCAGACGTGCATGCATGTCTAAACGAACATTGCACCGAATTAAACAGACTGAAACACAGACATTGCACTGATGTATTTAACCCCAAAGGCAAAGTAGGTTGATGAGAAAAATAAATGTCTCTCCCAGGTAGGACTCACATAATTGTGTATTTATTGTGAGTACAGATGGAGATTTGAGTTTTCCCTGCAGACATGTACAGATAGGCGAAGTGGTTAAGAAGACTGCTCATAACAAGTGAGAGATCCAGGTTTGACGCCTGGTCTAACAAATTTTCATAGTTTTGTGTAATAATATATACTACTTCAGCCACTTGATACTATCATTTTATTAGCATAACGCGTTTTGGCAACATTCTGTCAACATCAGGTGCATTTACAGTCACTTGTACATAGAGATTAAAATGAAATGTGGTTAATTTCCTTTCCTGTGTGTGCCTTTGAGGTTATGTGTCGAAAAACGTGCTGTTTAGGAAGATAAATATGTTACAGTGTGTATATTAAGTGATAGACATGATTAGATTGCCTTAATACTTTCACAATCACTTGTTTACATCAATACAGAAAGTCTTAGATGCTAAGATGAACTAGTTTCTATTGTTAAAACAGCAGTATGCAGTAGCTGCGACATATTTATATGTAGACACATTTATGTCATCGCTAATAATAAGTGATTACTTGGTAAAGACAGTTTGTTTTTCTCACTGAAATAGGCGTTCTACATTGAAGAAGTTTCAAAGAAGTTCATATTATTAATTTTGTCATTTAGTAACATGTCTCCATGCACTGTGCCATTAATGAATATTTCTAAATCTTCATATAAATCCATTTGGTGTAACTTGCCCACTTTATGTAATATCTGAAGATCATGCACTGTATCAGGCAATGGTGCACCTGTGTTTTCATGTGGGTGGCTAATGCATATTAATCATATTTCTTAGTGTGGTATGCACTTGTATGTTGGTTGTGTCTTTTTTGGCTTGCATAGAGGGCTTTGCAGTTACCACATAATATTTTATAAAAGCCTCACATGTATCTGTATATCTGTTAATATTGTATCTCAATGAGTGTTGCAGTTTGTTATGTGTTGTGAAGGTATTACTGATTTTGTGTGGTTTGAAAATGTTTACTATTTTGTAGCTACGTTTGCATGTGAAATGAATGCAAGCAGTGAATTTCTTTTCCATTTTCTGCCTGGAAGTTTGTTTAATGTAGTATTTTTCTGTTTTGTGTGAGGCTGTCAGTTAGTATGTAATTGCAGATATTTGCTGTAGTGAATTGTCTCATTCTGCTGAGCCTACCAACCTTTGCATATTTTTCCACTGTTGTACTGCTGGCTCTGTGGACTAATGCTCTGTAGACAGCTTGCTTTTGTGTCATTGGGCGGCAAGATGAGCTGTGTCTGATGGTACCTGTTGCTGTTTGTCTTTCTGTAAATTTCCATATCTAGATATAAATGTTCCATACTCACTGCATACTACTGTTTTATCAAAAAATTTCTGTTCCATAGTTTGTAAGACACTTTGTATTGATGTAAACAAATGATTGTGAAAGTGTTAAGTTGTGATATGCTTGTTACTGTGTTCTGTTTGGCAGCAACGAAATTACAAACAAAAATGTAAGTAAACACTCTAACAAAATCAACTAATCATGGCTATCACTTAATGTACACACTATAACATATTTACATTCCTGAATAGACACATACCTCATTGGAACATACAGCAAAAGAAACTAACCACATTTCATTTTAATTGCAATGTAAAAACAACAGTAAATGCATCTGATGATGGCAGCATGCTGCTGAAATGCAGCATGCCAATAAAGTATTAGTAAGAAGTGAGTTGGTGGGTTTAACAGTGGGGGGGGGGGGGTGAGGCACCAAAGTGTATATTATTTCACAAAAATCTCACAATGTAGTCGCAACCCTCAAACAACACCCATATAACATGGATAAATTTAAGTTTAATGCGGCAAGTGAGGTAAAGAGGTTAATACACCGTTACTAAGACGTTAAAATACAGTTTGTGGAAAATGTAGCTAACCTACAGCTCAACAAGGAACGCAAGCATGTGAACATCACTCTTACATACATCATTATCAGCAGTAACACTTTCACATCAGGCCAAAAAACTAACTGAAGAGCTGAGAAGTACTGGCTGGAATCTGAAATCAGTCTTCTTCACAAAAAGCTGGACTTGCTAAACAGGAAATTTATGATCATACACCTACAATTAGCTAATTATTTCAACAATTATATGTTACTTACAGATTGAGATTTTCACTCTGCAGCAGAGTGAGCGCTGATATAAAACTTCCTGGCAGATTAAAACTGTGTGCCGGACTGAGACTCGAACTCAGGACCATTGCCTTTTGTGGGCAAGTACTCTAACAACTGAGCTACCCAAGCACGACTCACGACCCGCCCTCACAGCTTCAATTCTGCCAGTACCTCGTCTTCTACCTTCCAAACTTTACCGAAGCTCTTCTGCAAACATTGCAGAACTAGCACTCCTGGAAGAAAGGATATTGCGGAGACATGGCTTAGCTGCAGCTTGGGGGATGTTTCCAGAATGAGATTTTCACTCTGCAGTGGAGTGTGCGCTGATATGAAACTTCCTGGCACATTAAAAAAGTGCGCCAGACAGAGAGTCGAACTTGGGACCTGGTTCGAGTCTCAGTCTGGCACACAGTTTTAATCTGCCAGGAAGTTTAATATCTTACTTAGTATTGTAAACAAAATCACTATTTCTATAATTAATTAATATATTAATATCATTTGCAATCAGAACCATTAAATCAACAAATTGAGAAACAGTCAAAAGAATGACAATGATTCATTACACAGACGCAAATTATATAATACACTCAGCAATCAGACAGAAATCGTATTCACAGACAGAGAAAACAACCTACTAAACAAAGAGCTCCAGTACAATCTACAACTTGAACTAAGGCCCACATTATGAAAGATATCATTGTTGCAACAAGAAATGCTGCAGATTTATCAAAGATAGGCAGTAAAGAAAAGACAGTTATACTTCAGAAGGAAATGACAGCCATAAAAATATAGCTCTAGAAACAAGGAGCAAGTTATAACGCTCATGAAGAAGACAGGAAAACACTCCAAGATGTAAGAAAAAAGCTGAGTAGCTATAAATCCATAAGCACTCAGCTAGACAAAGCCAACATTTTCTGTATAATGAAAGAAGAACAATAAATTAGGGAAACATAGGATTTTCTTACAGAAAGTGGCATTATTGGTATACAACAAGGCCCTGAAAAATCATTTGAGGCACAACTCAAATCGCTATTGAAAAACACACAATTTCCTAATAACTGACTTCAAAAGAAAATATAGCACAATTATGAATGCTCTAGCACCAAAGCTAGGATCGCAGCCACAGATACACAAGGAATATTGTCCTGTTCATACCGATGTGAACTACAGAAACAGCCCACGTTACAAAATAACACAGAAACTTAACCTGATTCTCACAAAGACATGAACATACACTAACACATACACAATGAAAAGCAGTCAGCAGCTGACAGAAGAAATAAAAAACATCAACATCCTCTATTCAGCCTATTTAATATCATTTGACATCACAAACCTGTAAGTGAATTTATCCATCCCAGAAACTCAGTCATGAGGTCAAACCTGACAGCAAATGCCAGAAATTATTGAGTTCATGGACCTATTTTAGGAATATAATAAAATGTACATGCAACATAAAGATTTACAGTGGGTTCAGGTGTAGCAGGCACAATTACCAACATATATATTAACCACCTCAAGGAAGGAACTCCTGCTGTAAAATCAAACTCTATGGATGACATTATTTACTATAAACGTTATGTTGATAGTACATTATTTAGATGGTGACACAAACAATATTAGCAACATACTTAATACGTTCAACAAACAGTATAGAAACATAAAATTCGTGGTGGAATAAGAAAATAGTGGCAGCACGGATTCAGTAAAGAAAATAATTCACACACTTTAAAAGCTTATGGAAAGACAATGGCAAAAAGTACTACCGTACACAATTCATCTTTCCATCCCACGACATAGAAGCATTCGTTAACAGAACTATCTATAGACCAATGGATAAATACACAAAGTTTGATGAGCTCAGAGAGTAAAATAAATAGTTACAGCAAATGCCTAAAATGACACACTAATTCACAGTCTCATACAGAAAACAATGTTAAACCAACTTCTGCACAAAAAATGAAAAAGAAACTGATTACTCGCATTCTTTTCATAGGAAAACTCTCCTACAAAATTGCAGACATTTCCAGATCTCACAACATTAACACTGCCTTAACAAAACACACTGAGACACCACATTAATACATCTACAGGTAAATACCCACAATCAGGCATTTGTGAAATAGTATGTAGTACCTGCAAAGCTCTCTATGTAGGCGAAACTGGATGGGACTTCGAAAAAAGGTACAATCAACATATAAATGCTTACCACACTAACAACCATAAAAAAATCAACAATAGCCACCCATATAGACGACACAGGCCACACCATTTCATGATTTTGTGCATGATCTTCATATATTACATAAAATGGCAAGGGACATGAGATGGACTTCTAGGAAGATATGTAAATATTCATTCCTGACACAGTACCTGGAGACATGTTACTAAATGACAAAATTGAAAGCAATAATATCAACTTCTTTAAAACTTCTCCGATGCAGAATGCCTCTTGCTCTAGTGAGAAAAACAATCTGTCTTTACCAAGTACAAACTATTATATGTGCCATGACATAAATATGTCTATATATAAATATGTCTCATTTACTGCATAACAGTGTTCTAGCAATAGAAAATAGCTCATCTTAGCTTCAAAGACTCTTTGTGTTGATGCAGACAAGTGACTGTGAAAGTGTTAAGGACAATGTGTTCGTGAATGTTCTCTGTGTGCCAGACAACAAAATTACCAACAAAAATGTAAGTAAATGCGCTAACAAAATGAGACAATCATGCATATCTCTTAATGTGTATTGTATAACATATTTGTATTCCTCAACAGTCGTCTTTTCCGACACATGGAAAAGGAAACTGATTTCACTTCATTTTAATTACAATGTAAAAACATCTGTAAATGCACCTGATGACGTCAGCATGCTGCTAAATGCATCCTGCTAATAAAATATTACTATAAGTGACTTTTGGAGTATATACTACTTCATTCAGTCGCAGCGCTCAAACACCATCCATATAACATGGATAATTTGAAATTTTCATATATTTGAAGCGATTTGTGTAGCTTTTTGGTACTGTATTCACAAACTGTGAATACATTTCATAACATTTTAGAAATATCTCTTCCTCTTCAACTCAACAGCTTGGTGTGGATTACATGATTGTAGTATCAACAGCCTCAGAGAAAATCAAACACACAACAAGATAGCTTGGTACTTCAGCATCCCACTTCTTTCTTTATTGATTCTTCTGGCCTACTCTCTTCTGCCTACCCTTCATCACCTTTAATTTGTGATATGAGTCAATGCCTTTGGCCATTTATGAGCATCTATCCTGTGTAGTAGCAAGAGCTTTCAATTGCTGGTAACTGTGTTGCGAGTTAAAAGAAAGAACGAGGGAGAATGTGACTACCTAATCACAAGGAATCCCCTGAGCGTGTGGTTGCAAAAGGCAAATAATGTTTCAGTGTTTGGCTTCTCAAATATTGCCTACCACGCAACCATAACATTGGCTGCTAATGGCATCATAGGGTGGGACTCCAGGTATCGAATGGTGAACACAGCATGGGTCTGCAGAGTGTAACTAAAATACAAAACAACAGTTGCAAAAGTTGGCATTTCATCAGAAAGCTGGATTAGTGGAATGTGTGGAGTCTTGTACGCACGACTGTGCAGACAGTGTACATGAGGAGTACAATGATAATGATGTGTGCTTAACAAGTGAAAGTGATACTGAATAGGTGCAGAGCCATATACTTCATCATCCTTGTCGTACATGGCGCCACAAATCCCATGTCCAGTGAAACGTACCTTTTGAGAATCGTTGCACAAGCAGTGGGTACTTAGTTTTATTCCGAATAACTCCCCAGCAATATGACATTTAGTGCATAAGAAGAATTATCGATATGCAAGGGAAGACAAGACACACTTGTAACAAAAACTGGTGTTTGCGCACTTCCAGGATCCTTCATACATTCTACAGGATGTGTACAATAGTGACATACAGCGTTATACACATGAAGTTGAACGCATCATAAATTGCAGTGATTTCAAGGGATGTAGTGGATGGTTGTATAGCTTCAAAAAGTGCTACGGAATTGGGAGACGTAAGGTAACGAAATTTTTTTAAAAAGTGTGAACTCAACGATAAGAAACAAACTGAGAATTCGCCCCAACAATTTGTAGATGAGATAAACAAACTTATCCCATCGTTCAGTAAGAAGTTTGTTTTCAACTCCGACTCTTTCACATTCGGTTGCATGCCATCACATTCGGTCATTTCTCATCACCCCCTTACACCAATATGATTCTGTGTGCATTCCTTAAGAGTGGATACCTATCTGATCGCCGCTCTTCAGCCAAGATACACAACAGATAGACATAGAAGACAGAGAAACATATAAAAAGCATGGTAATACATTATGAACATATTCACAATATATTAGAAGTCGTTCGACAGAAGGCACTGTACATAAAGGGCGTCACCACGTGAACAGGCGAAGACATCCAGTTGGAGACGCAAACGTAGGAGAACAGTGATGAAAACACTGTAGCTCACACAGAAACACTGGTGACGATCATTGGCGGAGCACTCACAGACACACTGATGAAAGGCAGGAGGGCCTGCCTCCAGGTGGAAGGGAGAGATAGGAGGGCGGGGAGGAGGGGGTGGAGCCAGTTAGAGAAGAAGGGAGGGGGAGGGGTGAGGGGAGGGGGCGTCTGGAGAAGCCCAGGAAGGGGGGAGGGAGGGAGGGAGGAGGGGGATGAAGAGAGGGGGGAGAGAAGGGAAAGAGGGTGCCCTGGAGGAAAAACACAGGAGGAGGAAAGGGAGCATCAAAGCTGGTAGGAGGGGTAGATGGAAGGGACAAGGACATTATCAGGTAGGGGGAGTTGGTAGAAGCCACCTAGGGCAAAGGTATGGAGTGTGGTAAGATGGGGAGAAGGTGGGATGCAGGTGTACAGGCGTGGCAGCTGACAGGGGTGGGAAAGAATGGGAGAGAGAAGCGGGTGAGGGGGATCAAGTTTACGGAAGGTGTGAAGGATCCATATCCATTCAAGGAAGAGGAGGAGGTGTGGGAAAGGAATTAAGTCATAGCGGATCCGTATGGGGGAAGGGTGGTGGATGCGATAGGCAAAGTGGAATATATGGCGTTCCAGGATTTGTAGGGACTTTTAGAAGGTAGGAGGGATGGAGATCCAGGCAGGATGGGCATAACAGAGGATGGAGCAGATGTGGGATTTGTAGGTGTGGAGGATTAGGGAGGGGTCCAGACCCCATGTGCGGCCAGAACGGAGCTTGAGGAGGCGGAGACAGGAGTGTGCCTTGGTTTGGATCATCCGGAGATGGTGGGTCCAGGTAACGCCAAGGTACTTGAGGGTGGGGGTGAGGTTAATAAGATGGCCATAGATGATGAGATAAAAATCAAGGAGGCGAAAGGAAGGGGGGGTTTTGCCTACAATGATCTCTTGGGTTTTGAAATGATTGACCTTGAGCAGCCACTGGTTACACCAAGTGGCGAACCGGTCAAGATGGGATTGGAGAAGGTGGTGGGAGCATTTCAGGGTAGGGGCGAGGGCAAGAAAAGCGGTGTCATCAGCGTATTGGGGAAGGTGTAAGGCGGGTGAAGGCGGTGGCATGTCCGCTGGATCAAGAAGGTAGAGAAGAGGGGAGAGGACAGAACCTTGGGGCACACCGGCGGAGGGGTGGAAGGTATAGGACTCCGTGTTGTGGATGGTGACATAGGAAGGATGGGGAGACAGACGTAGTTAATAGGAAGGGCAAAGGTTTGGAGCTGGAAGACGAGACCAGAATGCCACACACGGTCGTAGGCGCGCTGAAGGTCGAGAGAGAGAAAGATGGCGGAGAGACGAGAATTTAACTTCGGAGAGGAGGTAAGTGAGGTGAAGGAGAAGGTCGTCGGTAGAGAAGGACGGCCGTAAGCCACATTGGGTAGAGGGGCCGTGCTGGTGGATGCGTCGGGTGAGGATGGATTCCAGGACCTTGCTGAAGACCGAGGCAAGGCTGATGGGACGGTAGGAGGAGACAGCAGATTGCGGTTTGTCGGGTTTGAGGAACATCAGAATCTGGGAGGTTTTCCACAGGTCGGGATAGAAGCCGGTGGACGAGACAACAATATATAGTCTGGCCAGGGTGGAGAGGAAGGAGGCGGGAGCCAGCTGGCGCAAATCCACGATCCCTGTATGTGGAGGTCATGTAGCAACAGCATTGGGGAATGAAACACACTTATACATATATACGACTCACAAGGCACATCCTAACGAACAGAAAAATGGGAAATACATGATACGATATTTCTCGCGAGAGTATCTCTCTTTATCTTATTTGAACATGTCATCTGAAGACAAAAAACCTGGCCACTCTCCTCCAGTCAAGTCTAGCGCCGTCTGCCGATCAGCCGGAGCTCTTCTTTGTACCTGCCAGATCGCGACAGGCTAAACCACGACTTCCGGTCGGCCGCGGACTGGCGCCGCTAACTCCCGGCAGACTGAAAGACAGGCAGGTGCAGCTTGGATGTGGAGTTATAACTGGAATTCTGCCCCTCACATAGACTCCTCAGTTCAAAAAATCCGCTTTAGCCAACCTGAGAGGGGAATTTTGTTGTGTACACATCCTGAATTTCTCACACAAACTCTAGATCCCTCTCCTTTATGCGAGCTGCTTTCGAAGATAGAACAAATCGGAGCACACCCGCTTTTTTACATCGCTAAATTATCGTTACTTGTTGATTCTTAGTATGAAAATCCTGTACAACAGTACGGCATAGTCTGTATTTAGTCTAAGTATTGTCTCATTAAACAAAAAACTATGTTCTTATAAGCTTAGCATCTGCTATGTCCTGCATCACATGACTAGAATATGAAACTCATTTTTGGCCCATGGCGGAGTGCTAAGAGCGTGCTCAGCCTCCGTCACAGGATGCCTCCTCGCTCTGGAACTCTCTTAAGGAAGTCGAAAAGTTCGTCGCTTATGAAGTCTCTTGAGGAAGCCAAATAGCAGCAGAGAGGAGTTGTAAATATCAGGTTAATACTACGTATCACTTCATAAATTCGGTTATATAACTGATTTTATTACAATGATCATCTCTTCCTGGCAGGTGTACGGTGAGACTTCGTTAATAGAACTCGCCGCGATGAAACCAACATCATTATCGCTCGAGCTCGCGACACATATCCATGCCACTCACGCCCTCGCTTCCACTTACCTGGCGGCACGTCACTGATATCAAATTGATTGACTAGATAATTCAACTGATCATGAGAGGCCCTTTGCGTGGTGAGTATTTTTTTTTTTCCTTGCGTCAGATTACACTCGCCACGTAAGTCAAATGGCAATTCTTGGTGAGAAGGAATTTCTTTACAAGGAACACTACTCAGAGTCTAAAGACGACTGCAGGAGATTTCTGCTGCCGTCAACACACATTTCGTGTAAAGACGACGAAGATAAGATACGAGAAATTTGTGCTCATACAGAGGCATACATTCTTTTTTCCTGTCACTCTGTTTGCAAGAGGAATAGGAAAGGAAATGACTGTTAGTGGACTAGCACACATAGTGTGCATGCTGATGTAGATACAAATTTACCCTACCTGTTAGGATGTCAGTCCATCCATTTATTTGCACACAAAACGTACGTAAGAATGTTGCCTCTTATTTATCGAGACAACAAAAGACGGAGCTTTTGCTGCTGATACTCTTTCACTGCAAATCTTCATGCACTGAAGCGCCAAAGAACTCGTATACGTATGCGTATTCAAATACAGAGATACGAAAACGGGCAGAATAAGGCGCTGCGGTCGGCAACGTCTATACATACGACAAGTGTCTGGCGCAGTTGTTGGCTCGGCTACTGCTCCTACAACAGCAGGCTGTCAACAATTGAGTTTGAACGTGGTGTTAAAGTTGGCGCGCGAGCGATGGGACACAGCATCATCGAGGTAGCGATGAAGTGGGGATTTTCCCGTACGACCATTTCACGAGTGTACCGTGAATATCAGGAATCCGGTAAAACATCAAACCTCCGACATCACTGCGGCCAGAAAGAGATCCTGCAAGAACTGGACCAACGACGACTGAAGAGATTAGTTCAGCGTGACAGAAATGCAACCCTTCAGCAAATTGCTTCACATTTCAGTGCTGGACCATCAACTAGTGTCAGCGTGCGAACCATTCATCATCGATATGGGCTTTCGGAGCCGAAGACCCACTCGTGTACCCTCGTTGACTGCACGACACAAAACCTGGGTCTGTCAACACCAACACTGAACTATTGTGGACTGGAAACACGTTGCCTTGTCGGACGAGTCCTATTTCAATCGAGCGGATGGACGTGGACGAGCATGGAGGCAGCCTCATGAATCCATGGACCTTGCATGTCAACAGGAGACTGTTCAAGCTGGTGTACGCTCTGTAATGATATGGGATGTGTGCATTTTGAGTGATATGGGACCTCGATACGTGACACGTATGTAAGCATTCTCTCTGTTTACCTGCATCGATTCATGTCCATTGAGCATTCCGACGGGCTTGGGCAATTCCAGCAGGACAATGCGACAACCCCATACGTCCACAATTGCTACAGAGTGGCTACAGGAACACTCTTCTGAGTTTAAACACTTCCGCTGGCCACCAGTCTCCTCAGACGTGAACATTATTGAGCATATCTGGTGTACCTTGCAACGTGCTGTTCAGTAGAGATCTGCACCACCTCGTACGCTTACGATTTTATGGAAAACCCTGGAGGACTCATGGTGTCATTTCCCTCTAGCACTACTTCAGACATTAGTCGACTCGATGCCATGTCGTGTTGCGGCACTTCTTCTTGCTCGCGGGGGCTCTACGCGGTATTAGACAAGTGTAACAGTTTCTTTGGCTCTTCAGTGTATTAGCCTCTAATTTTATCGTTGCAGCCACTTCGTGAGGGATACGTGAGACGCTGCAATATGGTTGCCTACAACACTTAGAAAAATCAGTATAGAGCTCACATCTCCAGTCCCCTTCTATTACCGTATCGCTTACGCGCCATATCGTCACGAATTTTCCAGTCTTTTATATATAGTATTTTCATGCACGTGATTTTGACGACTAAGAGATGTCCATCGACAATCACAGACCCCCTGCTAAATCTCTCGAAATACCGTCAGACTACGACAGCGCCGTTCCATCTGTTAGAAGACTATCTAGTCCCCCCACTCGTTACCGCCTAGGTGGAAAGCTATCACAGCGAGGAAAATAGCAAGTTACAATTTTTTTTCTGCAACCATATCGCCATGGGTGCTCTGCACCTCCTATTTGTTTCTTTCCTAAGGTATGCGTATAGCCGTACTACCTTGTGTCCATGAACATTTTCATACTTCCATGATCAATTCGTCAATCATTTGAGGTATAGCCGCTAACATTCTTATTGCAGTCGCATCACGAGACGTATGTGGAAGGGAATAATATGTTTGCTCACAACGTTTAGAAGAAGATATAAACAGACCACCTTTCTGTCAGAGTATCGCTTAACCCTCATATCTGTTTGAACTTTCCAGGCTTCGATATAGAGCAATCTACGCCCCCAGACAAGTCAAGCCCCCTGTCAAGTCCCGTCAAGTTGCGACACCACTGTTTCAGTAGTCAGAACACTGTCTGACCCTCTAACCATAGCTGGATATGTAGAGAACTGTCACAACGAGAAAAAAATAGCACACTAACGTTCAGGGAGAAATTCACCACCGTGCTGGTGCTCACATACATATACTTTTTAAGTCTGGAACTGCTTCTACTGATTTGTAGTTAGTGATGTAATGGAACAGTAGCAGGTCGCTTCGGGTATTTTAGATTCAATAGTTATATTTATCTACTTTCAGCTTCAACTCCCACCAGTCCTCAATCCTCTGCAAATCCTTACAGCTTACCACTGTCCCAACCTGTGTCGTAGCAGTGTTAACAGTTTCTTCGTTTCTTTTGCACTCACTTGCTCAATGATCGAGAAAAATGAATGTCTGCATACCTCTGTATATCTGCTGATGTCCTCTTGATCACTACGCCAGATATAGGATTTCTAATGGTCAAGGAAGCCTTACCTTTGCTATACGAGGGCTGCACAAACAAAGTCCGATACATGTACAGTTAATAAATGTCGTATGATTGCCTACAAATATGTCCCTGTACGTATCCTAATCTCCTTTATCGTATTTCAGTGGTGACTATGTTAGTTATGCGATGGCGTAACGATATCAGAATCTTCGTTGACAGCATAGTATTTCGTTGGAAATACGTTACCGGAGTTTAAATCGGGGTATATCTCCACAATGCAATTCTCATAGTATCACAGAACTATCAACATTCACACTATCCACTGAATCATTTACAGTGCTGCAACTGCATCTCACCTTCAGAGCTACTGGAAGAAGAGAGAAAGATTTGGGGTTTTGTCATGGGAAAATTCACTCTTCGTCCTTGCACTCTTCGGGAGTCGACCTACCATAATACCGTATTCCGTCTACAGCAGAATATATCGACATGGTAGCACGCATATGCCCAGCATAGTTATTTATTTGGAAGCTGATCCAGTACGTTCACACTTATCACCCATCGTAGATCGAGAGTCAATCAACCAATATGTACAAGCCAGACCAAATAAATATCGATATTTCCTCCAACAACTGCAGTCACTGTAATGCCTTACACTTCCGAACTGTAGTGCCACGGTCTCCACCAGATATGTCAAAGGGAACTGCGGCCACATAGTCTGAAGATCTGTGTGTGGTATTCCGTCCTGCCACTAGCAAATGTTCCATTAAATCTGCAGCCATATGCATCCATATACAACACTTTCTGATTTCAGAATGTCGTTTACATAGGAAGAAAAAGTTACTCAGTAATCTCGCGTTACAAATAGAATGAGAGGCATCTACCTTGATCTCCAAATGTCTGGTTGGTTGGTTGGTTGTTGGGGGAAGAGACCAAACAGCGAGGTCATCGGTCTCATCGGATTAGGGATGGAAGTCGGCCGTGCCCTTTCAGAGGAACCATCGCGGCATTTGCCCGGAGTGATTTAGGGAAATCACGGTAAACCTAAATCAGGATGGCCGGACGCGGGATTGAACCGTCGTCCTCCCGAATGCGAGTCCAGTGTGCTGACCACTGCGCCACCTCGCTCGGTCCCAAATGTCTGTCGGAGCTATTTAAGTACACTGATACTGTGTACGGTGCTCCCTCGCACCACTGACAAATGTTGTATTTGAACTGCACTTTACCATACGATATACATCACATTCTGATTTTTGAAATGTACCTGTGTATCGTTAGCATTTAAACTACTTCCAACTCAAACAGTTCATTTCGATATTTATAAATGAGAGTTTGAAGCCAGTTTCTTCTGTATAACTAATTGTGATACATGGTGTATAGAAATCTCACAGTTGTGGACACCCCTTGGCCCCCTTTCACCCTGGGGCCTCTAGCTGCTCCAATTAATTGTAAAATACTATGTACAGATGTCTTACAGTTGTGGCATACCTGAAGCCCCTCTTACCTTGAAACCCCCAGCGGCTACTACTAATTGTGATAAATAGTCTTCAGAGATCTTACCATCCTAGCACATCTGAAAACCACCTTAACTGTGGTTCCAGAATGAGATTTTCACTCTGCAGTGGAGTGTGCGCTGATATGAAACTTCCTGACAGATTAAAACTCTGTGCCGGACCGAGAATCGAACTTGGGACCTTTGACATTCGCGGGTAAGCGCTCTACCAACTGAGCTACCCAAGCACGACTCACGCCCCGTCCTCACAACTTGATTTCTGCAAGTACCTCGTCTCCTACCCTCCAAACTTTACAGAAGCTCTCCAGCGAACTTTGCAGAACTAGCAGTCCTGAAATAAAGGATATTGCGTAGACATGGCTTAGCCATAGCCTGATAGAGCACTTGCCCGCAAAAGACAAAGGTCCCGAGTTCGAGTCTCGGTTCTGCGCTCAGTTTTAATCTGCCAGGAAGTTAACTGTGATTTTTCAAGCAGTCCTTTCTAATTGTGATAACAATGTATTGAAAACTTACAATTGTGGCACCCCAATGGTCCGCTCAACTTAGGGACCGTAGGAGTAGCTACTAATTGCAATACATTGTGTATAGAAATCTTATGGTAGTTGCACAGTTGGGTCCATATTTCTCTTGGGACCCCTTTCAGTTCCTACTAATTCTGATACATCTGTTTAGAAACCTTACAGTTGTGGCACCCTTATGCCTCTCTCACAATAGGGCTCCCAGCATCTACTACTACCTGTGATACCTCATGTATAGAACTCTTAGATTTGTGGCCCATCTGGCGTCCCTCTCAGCTTGGCACTCCAGTCTGCCAATACCAACAGTGATACATCATCTACAGATATCTTGAAGTTGCTTCACCTTTTGGATCCTCCCAGCTTGGGGCATGCAGCAGTCACTATTAATTGTGGTACACTATGTATAGAATTCTTACACCTTTTACCTTGGGATCTGTAGCATTCGCTGTTAGTTTTAATACATAGAGTTAAGAAATCTTAGGGCTCTGCCACTGCTGCCCCCCCCCCCTCTCTCTCAATTTGGGGCCCCCACTGGCTACTGCTAATTGTGATACATCATGTACAGAAACTGTAAGTCTTGCACCCCTGGACATTCTAGATTAGAGATTTTACACTTGGGAAAATCTATCGCCCATCTCACCATGGCATCACATGCAGCGACTACTGATTGTGATACATCATGCATAAAAATTTTAGAACTGTGGCAGCCCTGAGGACCTTATCACCTTGATTGTTCTAGTAGTTTCTAGTAATGATGATACATCATGTACTGAAATCTTAGAGCTGTAGCCCATCTGGCGCTATTTTCAGCTTGGCAGTTTAAGCAGTCTCTACTAATCATGTGTAGAAATCGTATTATTGTGACACTTCTTGCACCCAAAGCAGATACTACTAATTGTGACACATGATGTACTGGTATCTTACAGCCGTGGCAGCCCTCTATCCTCTCTCACCTTGAGCTCCTATCAGCTGTTACTAGTTGTTCCTCAACTTGGGGCCCCAGAGCTGAGAGGGTGTCCAGATGCAAGACAACAGTAGGAACTCTATATACACTGTACCAACTGTGATACATTGCATATAGAGTTCCTGCTGTTGTCATGCATCTGGACACCCTCTCAGCTTCAGTACACAGGTACCACTAATTGTGATGCATCGTATGTAGAAATCTTATGGTTCTAGACACCTTGGTCCCCTCTTACATTGCGGCCCCTAGTGGCTGCCATCCCAGGGGCCCTCTTACCTTCAGGCCTCTATCAGCTGCTACTAATTGTGGATCATCGAGTAGAAATCCTATAGCTGTGGCTCATCTGGCTCTCCTCTCAGCTGTGGCACACGAAGCAGTCACTACTAATTGAGATGCATCATGTACTCAAATATTAAAGTTGCGGCACCCGTGCACCTTCTCTCACATTATAACCTGTAGTGGCCACTGCTAATTGTGATATATTGTGTATAGATAACTTAGAGTTGGGGCATCCCTGGGACTCCTCTCACCTTGACTCCACATGCAGTCGGTACTAATTGTCATACAAGGTTTGGTATGAAGGACAACAGCAAATGAGAGGCATGATCATTACTTGACAGAGATTCACTTCAGTTATACTAATTAAGTATTGAAAGAACGACCTGTTTCTGGAGTTTAAGATCCAATCTTAAGTTGTATGCAGCTGTAACATACGAAGGAGAGGAGAGAAGTCATACATTGTAACATACCTGTAAATATCAGAAGAGCAGATTACTGAAACAAGGTGACTCACTTGTTGTATTTGGAAATGCATAATGTGTGGTCAGGCCAGTCACTGCAAGAGTTCCAAATCACTGCGTCTTGGCGGAACTAGTGATAAGGAGAGGGCGTAATAATCAAAGTAACCTAAAAACGTAACGTCCAAATGGGTGGGACGAAGCAAGCAGTGGCGGAGAACAAACTTTATATCCATACTGTCCACTGTCAGTTAGACACACAGTATAAATGGCAACCATGACTGAGTGGAGAGCCACCCTGGAGTTCTGGAGGCGCGGTGTGGGGCAGGTGTCAACGGTAAACTTACGTTACTAGCGAAGATATAGAAAATCTAGACTGAATAATCCAAGCACTTGCAATACTTTGCTTAAAAACATAATAGAATATGAGCGAGCTGTGGTATGCCGTTACGCTAGAAAAACTCTCAGATGTGCGACAACCTCAGACAGTTTTATGGAACAAGACAACGTTTCACAAGTAAACTAGATGAGCAAAGGATAGAAAAAGAACAAGAGTGATAAAGATTGATGGTAACATAGACTGTTGTACTTGAATCGTCACATGTGCGATGAATTATGGGCTCGAGTGGCACGAAGTAAATTATATAATAACCATCACAATCTAAATTGGGAATGTAAAAAGCGAAATAACAAACGAAAGTGATAAGGCTGAGCGCCCTACATTGTAGATAGCAATAATGATGTTGAAAGACAGCTAAACGAACGAGAGAAAAATAGGCCGGAACCCAACCGACTTGTAAAACTACACGCCATAATAGGCAACAAAAAATGGTATGTAGGTCAAATGAATGGACATGGGACTCAACAGTAAAAGCTGTTATAAAAATAAATGGTAAGGTAAACTGTACACATATGTGGGTGACCTTATGGGCTCAAGTGATGTAAAATGAAATATATAGAAACACGTAAACATAGAAGCCATCATAAAAATCTAAAATTTGAATGGCATTGCCATATACCCTGAGGCCCCTCTCACTATGAGACCCCTAGTGGTCACTACAAATTGAGGTACATTGTACACAGAAATCTTAGACTTGTGGCACCTCTGAGGCACCTCCCACACTGGGGTTCCTAGCATCTATTGGTAGCTGCAATATATTGTGTAACGACATCTTGAAATTGTAGCCCACCTGGCATCCCTTTCAGCTTGGCACTTTAAGCAGCCATTACTAACTGTGACACATAATGTACAGAAATGATACTGTTATGTCCCTCCTAGAGCCTCTATCATATTGTGGTCCAAGTGGCCACTACTAATCGTGATAGGTCGTATACAGAAACTTTACGTACGTGGCTACAAGGGGGCCCCTCTCACTTTGGGGTTGCTAGCGGCCAGTACTAATTGTGATACTTCATACATAGGAATCATACAGTTGTGGCATACCTTGGGCCACCACTAATTAAGATACATTATGTATAGATATTCTACTGTTGAAGTGCAATTGGTGCACTTCTTAGCTAGGAAACCAAAGTAGCCAACACTAACTGTGATAAATCAGGGATAGAAATATTTTATTAGTGACAGCCCTGGCATCTGTCTCACGGTGGGGACCCTAGGAGTCACTGCTCATTGTAACACATCATGTATACAAATATAACAGCTGAGGCACTCCTGGCGCCCCTTTCAGGTTTGCACTCCAAGCAGGCAATATTTGTTGCAATGCATCATGTACAGGTATCTAACAGTTATAGCACTCCTGGGCCAAGCCCACTCTTGGCCCCAAGTGGCTGTTAAAATTTTTGCTACATGATGTACAAACATCTTACAGTATTGGAAACCTGGGCGAACCCTGTGCCTGGCGTGCCCTAACAGTTGCTAAGAGTTGTGATACGTTGAGTACAACAGATGTCTTACAATCGTAGCACACCTTGGGTTGCTCTCACAATGGGGCGACTAGGGGCCACTACTAATTGTGATAGATCACATATACAAATCTAACAATCGTCGCGCATCTGGCGCCAACTTGAGCTTGGTGCTCCAAGTAGCCAGTACTTACTCAGACAGTGCTCACCTTGCGGCCGTTCACCTTGAGGTTCCTTGCAGTTGCTACTAAATGTAATAAATTGTGTATAGAAATTGTACAGTTTTGGTATTTCTCGGGCCACTCTCACCTTGAGTCACCTAGTTGCCACTACTACTGATGATACAACATGAAGAGAAATTATACAGCTGTGACACACCTGGTCATCCTTCATCTAGGGTCCTTTAGCAGCCGCTAACAATTGGGCTACACCGTCTACAGAAATATTACACTTTAGGTGCATCAGGTTCCGTTCTCAGCTAGGCAGCTCAGATAGTCAATACTAACTGTGATACATTGTGTATCGTAATCTTAGTTGTGGCACCCCTGGGGCCCATCTAACGTCGAATACCACAGCAGCCGCTACTAGCGGTGATCCATTATGTAAAGATATTGTACAGTTGTCGAAACCGCGGTCCACTCTCGCCTTGTTAGCCCTAGTGGCAGCATCTAGTTGTGAAATTTCTTGTGTAGATGTTACACAGCTGTGGTTCAATTGGCGCCTCTCTCTGTTTGGGTCGCTATTCAGACACTACTAACTGTAATTCAACACGTACAGAAAACTTATGTATGTGTCACCATTTGGGACTTCTCACATTGGAGACTCTAGGAGCAACTGCTAATTGTTCAACTGCATGTATAGAACTCCTGCTGTTGTGGCACACTCGGGGCCACTCTCACCTTGGAGCTCCAAATGGCTGCTAATAATTGTGATACATCATGTATACAAAAGCTATGTTTGCGACACTCCTGGGGTCCTCCTACGTTGGGGCATCAAGTGGCCACTACTTTCTGTGATACATCACGTACAAAAATGGTACCCCTAGGACCCCTCTCACCTGAGGTCCCCTAGCAGCCAATATTAATTGGGTTATTTTGTGTAGAAATATTACAGATGTAGTGCACCACAAGCAGTGAATGCTAATTGTGATTCATCATGTATAGAAATCTATGTGGTGCTTCTGGCGCCCCTCTCAGTTTGGCACTCCAAGCAGCCGCTACTACGTAATTGCGATACATTAGGTACAGAAGTCTTACAATTTCCACACACATAGGCCCCTGTTACTTTGAGGTTCTAGAGGATGCCTTTATCTGTGGTACATCATGTATAGAAAACCTACAGTTGTTGAAATCCAGGCCCACTCTGAAATTCGTACCTCTAGCAGTTGCCACCAGTTATGAGCTACTGCTACTACTTGTGATACATTGTAGGTAAAAACCTTACAGTTTGCTGCATCTATCGCCACTCTCAGGTTGGCTCTCCAAGTAGCTGCCACTAATCGAGAAAAAATACGCACAGAAGTCTTACAGTTGTGGCACCCATGGGGGCCCTCTCACATGGGGCCCATTGTGGGCGCCAATAAATGTGATACACCATGTTCAGAGATCTTACAGTTGTGGAATCCTGGACTCACACACACTCTGGGCTCTCTAGCAGCCAGTTCTCGTTGTGGTACACTGCATATAGAAATCGTACAGTTGTGGCACCCCTGGGGTCACTCTCGCCTTGGGGCTCCTAGCAGCTGCTACGTAA
The DNA here is from genome assembly GCF_023898315.1 of Schistocerca nitens. Classification (NCBI taxonomy): domain Eukaryota; kingdom Metazoa; phylum Arthropoda; class Insecta; order Orthoptera; family Acrididae; genus Schistocerca; species Schistocerca nitens. Next base: position 53,676,882 of record NC_064624.1, on the reverse strand, counting down.
TGAGACACATCATGTACAGAAACCGTAAAGCTGTGGCACCCACGGGCCCATCGCACTTTGGCACCGCAAGCTGCCGTCACCACTATCGCTTTGATGCACCAAAAAGCTGCTACTAATTGTGAGACATCTTATATAGTAATCTTACAGTTGTGGCAAACCTTTGGTTCTTCTTGCCATGGTGCCCATAGCAGATACTTCTATTTTTGATACATTGTGTACTGAAATCTTTCAGTTGTAATCCATCTGGCACCCCTCACAACTTGACTCGCCATGCGGAGGCTAGTAATTGTGATAAAACATGCAAAGATATTCTATGGTCTGACAATCGCTGTGCACCCTCTCACCTTGACTCCCCTAGCAGCTGCTACTAACTGTGATACATTGAGTATAGAAAAGTTACAGTTGTAGGACATCTGGTGCCGGCCTCAGATTGGCACCCCATGTAGTTAATACTAATTATCATAAATCATGAACAGAAATCTTACAGTTGTGGTGCACGTGACACATCCCTTCACTTAGCTCGCCATGCATCAACAAGCAGGTCTGATACAACATGTATAGAAATCCTACAGCTATGACACTGCTCTCACCTCTGGTTACTTACTAGCTGTGATACCTTGTCCATTAATATCTTATGGCTTGCTGCATCTGGCACCCCTTTCAGCTTGGCGCCCCATGCAGCCATTACTAGTTGTGAAAAATTATATATAAAAATCTTACAGCTGCAGCACCCCTGGGGCACCTCTCATCTTGATGACACTAGCAGCCGCCACTAAAGTCTTAAAGTTATGGAATCTCGGCCTGATTCTCACTCATCTTGGGGCCCTGGTGGCTGCTTATGTAAGTGATACACTGAGTATAGATAAGTCACAATTGTGACACTCCTCTGTCACTTTGCGACACCTAGCAGTCGACACTAACTGTGATACATAAAGTAACAGGGATCTGTTGATGTTTTGATCTACAGCCCCCCTCAGCTTGTCGCCACAAGCAGTCACTACTAATTGTGATACATCGTCTATAGAAATCTTTTGGCGTTTGTGGTGAACCTCTCATACTGGTGGACTAAACAGTTACAACTTACTGTAATACATCGTGTAGAGAAGGAAATCTCTCAGCTGTGGCACCTCTGAGACCCTTACATTTGGGGCTCACAGTTGGCCACTACTAATTCTGATACATGATTTACTGAAATCTTATAAACGTGGCACTGCTGAGGTCCCCATCACATGGGACACTTAGCAGCCACTACTAATTGTGTTACATCTTACAGTTGTGAAGCATTTTGGGCACCTAACAGCTTTGTAACCCAAACAGCCACTACTAACTGTGATAAATCTTCTATAGAAATCTCACAGTTGTGGCACCCCTGAGCCCCACATTACTTTGGCACTCTTGTCATCCGTACTAACTCTGTTACATCATGTAAAGAAACCTTACATTCAGGGGCCCTGTTAGTTTGGCACTGTAAGCAGCAACTAAAAATTATTTCACATTGTGTATGGAAATCTTAGAATTGTAGTGTATCTGGCGCCCCTCTCAGCATGGCTCACTGTACAGACACCACTTACTGTGAAACCTCATGTATATAACCCTAATGGCTGCGGCACCTCTGTGGCCCCTCTCACCTTGGGGCCCCTAGATGTCTTACAGTTATGGACCTCAGTCACCTTTGGGCCCCTATTGGATACTTCAGCGTTTGATATTAACGACTGTAGTACCTCTTGAATAGAAGTACTATGATTGCAATATCGCAGGGGCCCCTGTCACTTTGGGGCCCCTAGTAGCCACTACTAATTGTGCAACATCCTTTTAGAAATCCTACAGTTGTGATACCCCTGGGACCTTCCTCACTTTGAGTCTCCTAGTAGTTGCTACTAATTGGGATACATTGTGTATAGAAACCTTACAGTTGTTCCATCTCTGGGGCTGCAGTCACCTTGGAGCCCTAGCAGCTGCTGCTTACTGTGACACACTATGTACAGTAACCTTCAGGTTGTGGTAACCATGGGCACCTCTCACTTTGGTGCCCCAAGTTGCTTCTGCTAATTGTGATACAACTTGTATACAATTAACAGAGCTAAGGTACACTGGGCACTCATCTCGCCTCGATGCACCAAGCAGCTGCTACAAATCGTTATACATCTTGTATAGTAATCTTACAGTTGTAGCAGGCATAAGATCCCTATAGCATTTGCACACCTAGTGACTGCCACTAATTGTGATACATTGTATATACACACATCAAAGAAAGTTTTGCATCACCCCAGTAACCAGAACTCCTGAAGATAGACGTTGACTGTGGATATTGTATCACAGACACAGTTTCTTTTACTGTTGAGAGATGTCACTAAAACCGCCTAAAGATATAAACAACCATGCATGAGCAGCGTATATTAGATGGAGGGGGCCCGAGAGCCAATCAGTTTCAGTCATTCCACCAGGAAGGAGGTACATGGCTCATGTTGTCTGTAGTTCAACCATGCCTAGACGGTCAATACTGCGGTTTGATCCTATCTGCATTGTTACTTTGTGACAGGAAAGGCTCTCAACAAAGGAAGTGTCCAGGCGTCTCGGAATGAACCAAAGAGATGATGTTCAGACATGGAGGAGATACAGAGAGACAGGAACTGTCGATGGTATGCCTCGCTCAGGCCGCCCAGGGGCTATTACTGCAGTGGATGACCGCTACCTAAGGATTATGGCTCGGAGAAACCCTAACAGCAACGCCACCATCTTGAATAATGCTTTTCGTTCAGCCACAGGACGTCGAGTTACGACTCAAACTCAGCGCACTGGGCTGCATGATGCGCAACTTCACTCCCGACGTCCACTGTGAAGTCCACCTTTGCAACCACGACACCATGCAATGCGATACAGATAGGCCCAACAACATGCCGAATGGACCACTGAGGATTGGCATCACGTTCTCTTCAATGCTGAGTGTTGCATATGCCTTCAACCAGACAATCGTGGGAGACGTGTTTGGAGGCAAGCCGGTCAGGCTGAACGCCTTATACACACTGTCCAGCGAGTGCAGCAAGGTGGAGGTTCCATGATGTTTTGATGTGGCATTACGTGGGGCCGACGTACGCCGCTGGTGGTCATGGAAGGCGCCATAACGGCTGTACGATACGTGAATGCCATCCTCTGAGTGATAGTGCAACCATTTTGGCAGCATATTGACGAGGCATTCGTCTTCATGGACGACAATTCGCGATCCCATCGTGCACATCTTGTGAATGACTTCAGGATAACGACATTTCTCGACTAGAGAGGCCAGCATGTTCTCCAGAACTGAGCCCCATCGAAAATGCCTGGGATAGAATAAAAAGGGCTGTTTATGTACGACATGACCCAAAACCATTCTGAGGGATCTACGCCGAATCGCCGGTTGAGGAGTGGGAGAATCTGGACCAACAGTGGCTTTATGTTGTGGATAGTGTGCCATGATGGATATATGCATGCATCAATGCTGCTGGCTATTAGGGGTGCTGGTGTGTACAGCAATATGGACCACCACCCCTGAAGGTCTCGCTGTATGGTGGTTCAACATGCAATGTTTGGTTTTCGTGAGCAATAAAAAGGGCGACAATAATGTTTATGTTGATCTCTATTCCAATTTTCTGTGCAGGTTCCAGAACTCTCGGAACTGAGGTTATGAAAAACTTTTTTTGATGTGTGTAGAAATGTTACAGTTAAGGTGCATCTAGCGCCCCTCTCGGATTAACACTGCAAGCAACCACTAATAATTGTTTACATTTGTATAAAAATCAGTGCCCCCTGGGACCAATCACATCTTGGGATCCCTAGTGGAGAATACTAATAATTGTGATGTATCATGCCTAGAATTCTTATAGCTGTAGCAGAAATGCGGCTCCTCTCACCATTGGGTTCTTTGCAGCTGATACTTATTGTGATATGTTGCGTATAGGAATCTTATAGTTACGGCACTTCTGGGAGGCTTTTCACTTTGGCTCCAATAGCAGTTGCCACTAATTGTTATACAGGGTGTTAGAAAAAGGTACGGCCAAACTTTCAGGAACATTCCTCACACACAAAGAAAGAAAATATGTTATGTGGACATGTGTCCGGAAATGCTTACTTTCCATATTAGAGCTCATTTTATTACTTCTCTTCAAATCACATAGAATGGAAACACACAGCAACAGAACCTACCAGCGTGACTTCAAACACTTTGTTACAGGAAATGTTCAACATGTCCTCCGTTAGCGAGGATACATGCATCCGCCATACGCTGCATGGAATCCCTGATGCGCTGATGCAGCCCTGGAGAATGGCATATTGTATGACAGCCGTCCACCATACGAGCACGAAGAGTCTCTACATTTGGTACCGGGGTTGCGTAGACAAGAGCTTTCAAATGCCCCCATAAATGAAAGTCAAGAGGGTTGAGGTCAGGAGAGCGTGGAGGCCATGGAATTGGTCCGCCTCTACCAATCCACTGGTCACCGAATCTGTTGAAGAGAAGCGTACGAACGCTTCGACTGTAATATGCAGGAGCTCCATTGTACATGAACCACATGTTGTGTCGTACTTGTAAAGGCACATGTTCTAGCAGCACAGGTAGAGTATCCCGTATGAAATCATGGCGGTGAATCGAGGAAGTACAGTACATACTGACGAAAGTAAAATGAGCTCTAACATGGAAATTAAGCGCTTCCGGACACATATCTACATAACATCTTTTCTTTATTTGTGTGTGAGGAATGTTTCTTGGAAGTTTGGCCGTACCTTTTTGTAACACCCTGTACATCACATACAGATATCTTATGGTTGTGGTCCATGTAGCGCAGCTCTCAGCTTGGTACGTAAGGTATTCACTGCTAATGTAAGACATTAACTTTCAAACCTTACAGTTATGGCACTTCTTGCGCCCCTCTAGGTTGGTGCCAAAAGCAGCAATTACCAATTGTGATAGTTCATGTATAGAAATCTTAGAGTTTTGGCACCTCTTTGGCTAATTTCGTTTTGGGGCATCAAGCAACAGCTATAAATAGTGATGTTGTTTGGAAATCTTATAGTTGTGGCACCCCAGGCACATTCTTTTACCTTGGGGCCCATAATGACAGTTACTAATGATGGTATGTCATATATAAAGAAAACTTACAATTGTTGCTCTCGTATCTATGGACCACCACTAGGCACTACTATTTGTGTAACTTTATGTATAGATATCTTACAAGTGGTGCAGCTGGCACCCCACTGAACTTGGTGTTCCTGGCATACACAACTATTTTTGATACCTACATGATTTGCAGAATCCTTATAGTTGTGTTGTGGCACCCCTAGGGCACCTCTCATTTTGTGGCTCCTAGGGTTCACCACACATTCCGGCACATCATGTAGAGAAATCTTACAGTTGTGGTGCGTCTGGTGCCCCTTTCACTTTGGCACCCACAAGGGCCCCCACTAATGGTAATACATCGTGTACAGAAATCTTAAAACTGATGCGTATCTAGCTGCTCTCTAAGCTGGGCATCCTAAGCAGCCAGTGGTAAATGTTGTACATCATATATAGAATTTTTAGGTTTCTTCGCCTGGGCCACTAGATCACTCGATCTGAATCTTACAGAAAACACCTGGCAGAAGCCTCTGAAACACAGCAGTCGGTATCCCCGCAATCTGGTAACTCTGTATGATTTAATGAGTGATGTCAGGTGGATATGGCCTCTCACCCCATTGCGAAAGCCAGGCCTTTACCAACCTTAGAGGCGGTCTAAGGTTCTGGTACTTAGCGTGGTCTCGTGGAGAGGTGATTAGTTTCCTTACTGATGTTAGTATCTGATTTCAACTGAATACTGTTCTTAGTGACATTGTAATTCTGTCAGAGACAGCAAAGGACTTGGAAGAGCAGTTGAACGGAATGGATGGTGTCTTGAAGGGAGGATATAAGATGAACATCAACAAAAGCAAAACGACGATAATGGAATGTAGTCGAATTAAGTCGGGTGATGCTGAGGGTATTAGACTAGGAAATGAGACACTTAAAGTAGTAAAGGAGTTTTGCTATTTGGGGAGCAAAATAACTGATGATGGTCGAAGTAGAGAGGATATAAAATGCAGACTGGCAATGGCAAGGAAAGCGTTTCTGAAGAAGAGAAATTTGTTAACATCGAGTATAGATTTAAGTGTCAGGAAGTCATTTCTGAAAGTATTTGTATGGAGTGTAGCCATGTATGGAAGTGAAACATGAACGGTAAATAGTTTGGACAAGAAGAGAATAGAAGCTTTCGAAATGTGGTGCTACAGAAGAATGCTGAAGATTAGATGGGTAGATCACATAACTAATGAGGAGGTACTGAATAGGATTGGGGAGAAGAGGAGTTTGTGGCACAACTTGACCAGAAGAAGGGATCGGTTGGTAGGACATGTTCTGAGGCATCAAGGGATCACCAATTTAGTATTGGAGGGCAGCGTGGAGGGTAAAAATCGTAGAGGGAGACCAAGAGATGAATACACTCAGCAGATTCAGAAGGATGTAGATTGCAGTAGGTACTGGGAGATGAAGGAGCTTGCACAGGATAGAGTAGCATGGAGAGCTGCATCAAACCAGTCTCAGGACTGAAGACCACAACAACAACTGTTCTTAGCCAGTAACCCCTGAATAAATTGCCAGATTACAGATAAAAATAAAAAATCGTGGTGCTTTTAGAGATACATGAAACACTTAGGAGAATGCTGCACTTGTCAGAAGCGTTGGTAGCTTCATGAAGAATCAGCATCTACAGGCATTATGAATCACCTCGAAGGGAACGATCTATTGATACGTAATCAGCATGGCTTCAGAGAACATCGTTCTCGTGCAACGCAGCTAGCTCTTTATTCGCACGAAGTACTGGCCGCTATCGACAGGGGATCTCAAGTTGATTCCGTATTTCTAGATTTCCCGAAAGCTTTTGACACCGTTCCTCACAAGCGACTTCTAATCAAGCTGCGGGCCTACGGGGTATCGTCTCAGTTGTGCGACTGGATTCGTGATTTCCTGTCAGGAAGGTCGCAGTTCGTAGTAATAGACGGCAAATCATCGAGTAAAACTGAAGTGATATCAGGTATTCCCCAGGGAAGCGTCCTGGGACCTCTGCTGTTCCTGACCTATGTAAATGACCTGGGTGACAATCTGAGCAGTTGTCTTAGGTTGTTCGCAGATGATGCTGTAATTTACCGTCTAGTAAGGTCATCCGAAGACCAGTATCAGTTGCAAAGCGATTTAGAAAAGATTGCTGTATGGTGTGGCAGGTGGCAGTTGACGCTAAATAACGAAAAGTGTGAGGTGATCCACATGAGTTCAAAAAGAAATCCGTTGGAATTCGATTACTCGATCAATAGTACAATTCTCAAGGCTGTCAATTGAACTAAGTACCTGGGTGTTAAAATTACGAACAACTTCAGTTGGAAAGACCACATAGATAATATTGTGGGGAAGGTTGCGTTTCATTGGCAGGACACTTAGAAGATGCAACAAGTCCACTAAAGAGACAGCTTACACTACACTCGTTCGTCCCCTGTTAGAATATTTCTGCGTGGTGTGGGATCCTTACCAGGTCGGATTGACGGAGGACATCGAAAGGTTCAAAAAAGGGCAGCTCGTTTTGTATTATCACGTAGTAGGGGAGAGTGTGTGGCAGATATGATACGCGAATTGGGATGGAAGTCATTATAGCAAAGACGTATTTCGTCGCGGCGAGATCTATTTACGAAATTTCAGTCACCAACTTTCTCTTCCGAATGCGAAAATATTTTGTTGAGCCCGACCTACATAGGTAGGAATGATCATCAAAATAAAATAAGAGAAATCAGAGTTCGAACAGAAAGGTTTAGGTGTTCGTTTTTCCCGCGCGCTGTTCGGGAGTGGAACGGTAGAGAGATAGTATGATTGTGGTTCGATGAACCCTCTGCCAAGCACTTAAATGTGAATTGCAGAGTAATCATGTAGATGTAGATGTGGATGGCATTAGAATTCAGAAACAGGCAACCTGCCAGTTTTTAGCACCGCATTCGTCTGATGCAAATTGGCGGCACGCGTCATTAAGGGGCTAATGTTTGCGTTTATTATGAAGGGTACAGATTCCTCAAGAGAAACCTGGTTACTAGCAAATACTCTTTTTGTCCCTTCTGTTGTGATTATTTTTCATTCTAAGTTTACTGTTTTTTATGTATTTGATTATGACACAATTGTTATATCTGAAACAGCGTGCGGTTCTAGGCGCTTCAGCCCGGAACCGCGGGACAGCTACGGTCGCAGGTTCGAATCCTGCCTCGGGCATGGATGTGTGTGATGTCCTAAGGTTAGTTAGGTTTAAGTAGTTCTAAGTTATAGGGGACTGATGACCTAAGATGTTAAGTCCCACAGTGCTCAGAGCCTTATATTAGACAAGAGTTTCTTGGAAGCATACCCTTCATGAGCATATTGCACTTTATGTATCATCAACATACTTCCAAATAACATACTCACCAGTTTTGTTCTCGACCCCCTCGTTAAGATGCAAGACTCGGTATTCCTCACATCTTCTCCTGGCGACTACAGCTTTTGTAATGCGCCGAACAGCGCGCACTAGCCGGAAGAGCGTGCGATGCGCCAGGCGACCTGTTGTCAGCGACTCCACGTCCCACTCTGTGTCGTTCAGCCTTCAAAATAAAATGGAATCACTTGACGTAACAAGTGATGTTCTGAAATATTTCTGTATTTTCTAGAACAGAATAGTGAAAGTTAAACTCAGTTTCTCAGTTGCCAAAGTTTTATGTCTTTCTTCGATAGGGGTGCGCAGGTCATTACGCATGTGCCAAGGCTGAGTTATTCTGGCGTAGACTGTCAGTGCTACGCAAGTCTCCTGATTATTTTGATAAAGTGAGTGGTCTGTGTTAAAATACAACAATACCTGTGCACACAAAAAAAAGGCTCTGAGCCTTATGGGACCCAACTTCTGAGGTCATTAGTCCCCTAGAACTTAGAACTAGTTAATCCTAACTAACCTAAGGACATCACACACATCCATGCCCGAGACAGGATTCGAACCTGCGGTTCCAGACTGCAGCGCCTAGAACCGCACGGCCACTTCGGCCGGCCTGTGCACACATTCATCCAAAACAATGACATGACAAAGAAACGTTCTAGTATAGGAAGATCATCATTGTCATGTGTCTTTCCAGAACATACACAACCATAAACACTTTTTCTCGAAACCTGGCAGAAAATCCAAAGAGATTCTGGTCGTATGTGAAGTACGTTAGCGGCAAGAAACAATCAATGCCTTCTATGCGCGATGGCAATGGAGATACTATCGAAGGGAGTGCTGCCAAAGAAGTGTTACTAAACACAGCCTTCCGAAATGCCCTCACAAAAGAAGACGAAGTAAATATTCCAGAACTCGAACCGAGAACAGCTGCCAACATGAGTAACGTAGAAGTAAATATCCTCGGAGTAGTGAAGCAACTTAAATCACTTAATAAAAGCAAGTCTTCTTGTCCAGACTCTATGCCAATTAGGTTCCTTTCGGTGTATGCCGATGCATTAGCTCCATACTTAACAATCATATACAACCGTTCGCTCGACGAACGATCCGTACCAAGGACTGGAAAGTGGCACAGGTCACACCAATATTCAAGAAAGGTAGGAGTAATCCACTAAATTACAGGCCCATATCGTTAAACGTCACTATGGAGCAGGAGTTTGGAACATACATTGTGTTCGAACATTATGAATTACCTCGAAGAAAACGGTCTATTGACACACAGTCAACATGGGTTTAGAAAACATCGTTCCTGTGAAACACGACTAGCTCTTTATTAACATGAAGTGTTCAGTGCTATTGACAAGGGATTTTAGATCGATTCCGTATTCCTGGATTTCCGGAAGGCTCGTAGTGAAATTCCGTGCTTATGGAATATCGTCTAAGTTTTGTGACTGGATTTGTGATTTCCTGTCAGAGAGGTCACAGCTCGTAGTAACTGACGGAATGTCATCGAGTAAAACAGAAGTGATTTCTGGCGTTCGCCAAGGTAGTGTTATAGGCCCTTTGCTATTCCTTATCTATATAAACGATTTGGAAGACAATCTGAGCAGCCGTCTTCGGTAGTTTGCAGATGAAGCCGTCGTTTATCGACTAATAAAGTCATCAGTAGATCAAAACAAACTGCAAAACGATTTAGAGAAGATATCTGAATAGTGTGAAAAGTGGCAGTTGACCCTAAATAAGGAAAAGTTTGAGGTCACCCACATGAGTGCCAAAAGGAACTCGTTAAACTTCAGTTACACGATAAATCAGTCTAATCTAAAAGCCGTAAATTCAACTAAATACCTAGGTATTACAATTACGAACAACTTAAATTGGAAGAAACACATAGAAAATGTTGAGGGGAAGTCTAACCAAATACTGCGTTTTATTAGCAGGGCAATTAGAAGATGTAACAGACGTACTAAGGAGACTGCCTACACTACAGTTGTCCGTCCTCTTTTAGAATACCGCTGCGCGGTGTGGGATCTTTACCACATAGGACTGATGGAGTACATCGAAAAAGTTCAAAGAAAGGCAGCACGTTTTGTATTATCGCGAAATATGGGAGAGAGTGTCACAGAAATGATACAGGATTTGGGCTGCACATCATTAAAAGAAATGTGTTTTTCGTTGCGACGGAATCTTCTCACGAAATTCCAATCACCAACTGTGGTGTCACCGCCAGACACCACACTTGCTAGGTGGTAGCCTTTAAATCGGCCGCGGTCCGTTAGTATACGTCGGACCCGCGTGTCGCCACTGTCAGTGATTGCAGACCGAGCGCCGCCACACGGCAGGTCTAGAGGGACGTCCTAGCACTCGCCCCAGTTGTACAGCCGACTTTGCTAGCGATGGTTCACTGACAAATTAAGCTCTCATTTGCCGAGACGATAGTTAGCATAGCCTTCAGCTACGTCATTTGCTACGACCTAGCAAGCCGCCATTATCATTTGCTATTTATCTTGTGATGCATGTACCGTCAAGAGCTATGTTCACCACTTATGGATTAAAGTTAAGTATTCCAGTAGCTTCGTACTTTATTTGCTAGTCTCAATTACTTTACCTGTTCCAGACCTCACGCCATCCTGCGTGAGCTTAAAGGCGTGCCTTTCGGCTTCCTCATAGTGGCTTGGCTGTCTTGCCAAGCCACAACACCAACTTCCTCCTACGAATGCGAAAATATTTTGTTGACACCGACCCACATAAGGAGGAACGATCACCATGATAAAATAAGGGAAATCAGAGCTCGTACGGAAAGATGTAGGTGTTCATTCTTGCCACGCGCTACACGAGATTGGAATAATAGAGAATTGTGAAGGTGGTTCGATGAACCCTCTGCCAGGCACTTAGATGTTATTTGCAGAGTATCGATGTAGATATAGATGTAGATACACAAAGTATGCCGAGATCAGAGCAGATATTTCGTAACCACATTGTGACACTCGGTGTCACTTCATGTAAGCCTTTCAGATTGATTTTATAAACACGGTGAGGGCAGCTCTCCACGGTAAGTCTCGCTGCCTGCTCTTAGACACCACAGTCGTATGCAGGCACTTTCACTACAACCCCTCTTACTCAGGATGTGGCCATGTCTTCCGTGTGACAGTTGGATGTGCTAGAGTCCTGATGACTACCAAAAAGGAAGATCAAACTACTGCCACCTTTCTCGTTCGGTATTGAATTACGTGGGCTTTGTCGGTGGATGTTCATTCCAATTCCCTGTAACGTCGAAAACTTCTCTAACCTAAATATCAACTCAAAGTGACCTGTATGACTTCAGGCATACAGCTAGTGGATCCTGGGGAGAGCTGTTCAGTCTCATTCTGTCTCATGTGTATGTGCGCTGTTTTCGCATGAAGCCTACAACAACCTGGATCTGAGTACACTTGTGAAATTGTAGCATTGCACAGCGTATCAGAATTTGCCTTCCAGTTGTTCCCGCAAGATTGGTGCAATAGATTAGTTACTGAGTCAAGCTTCTTTGACAGGTTCGTAGGTGTTGCCTAGGTAACAGTGATGGATAGAGGGAGACATCTAGATACTTAAGGAAGTAGTTGTGTGAGTCTTGGATTCTTTTGGATAGCATGTGTAACTTCCTACGTACTCCTTCATTATGGAGATGGAACGCTGTCCTTATCATACGAACTTCACTTTTGGGTACATACATAAGCGTAATAATATTACAAAATGCGATATTTACTTTTCCTCCATTCAGCTATAATATAATATAACATAAACTGGTTCTCTCGCCCATAAGTAATTCGATTTCTAACAATACCATTTTTAAAGTGTGCAACTGAAGGAAAAGCTGATGGATACAAATAGTAAGCAAACTGAAGCAATAATTAAGTTATTGGAGAATAGGGGTGCATGCACCTGTGATTATCACCCATTTGGATAGCTTATTATTCTACTTCCCGTGTTATTTCGTTGCTTCAGTAACCGAACTTCGGACGTAGGTTTTTTCCTATACAAAAGGAAATATTCATTTGAGAGACCAATTTTTGTAAGGGAAAGATAAAGATGTCGATAACATGTAAATCTACTTCTATACCCGTACTCTGTAAAGCAATTAGAAGTGCGTGGAAGAGGGTAGTTTCTATAGTACCTCATAATGGGCTGTCTTCCAATTCATTTCGCCTCTGTGCATGCTGCAAATTAGTCTCATCTTCTCTTTGTTGTCCCTACATGGGAAGCAGCTAAGGGTCCGTACTATAGTCTCAGATTCTTCTACCAATACTTGTCTTGAAACTTTTAAAATAGGTATTCAGCATGAGCTGACTTTTCTTCATGGAAACTCAATATTCATGTCTTTGTTTGTTTCAACGATAATTGCGATTTGAAATCATTTTACCTTACACAAAACACAATTTCTTTTTTCTTACCAATAAATGCTTTGGCGATGTTTCACACCCATCAGTGGGTTTCTCTATTTCTCTGCCGAACGATAAGTAAAATGTTATATGCGTATAAGTACAGTTAATAGCAAATGCTGTTAATCATGTCGCTTCCTGTTATTTTCAATACCCAGATACCAGATGAACTGCGAATAGCAGACAGCGACTTCAAGAACACTATGTGCCATTAACATATACAGGGTGTTACAAAAAGGTACGGCCAAACTTTCAGGAAACATTCCTCACACACAAAGAAAGAAAATATGTTATGTGGACATGTGTCCGGAAATGCTTACTTTCCATGTTAGAGCTCATTTTATTACTTCTCTTCAAATTACATTAATCATGGAATGGAAACACACAGCAACAGAACGTACCACCGTCACTTCAAATACTTTGTTACAGGGAATGTTCAAAATGTCCTCCGTTAGCAAGGATACATGCATCCACCCTCCGTCGCACGGAATCCCTGATGCGCTGATGCAGCCCTGGAGAATGGCGTATTGTATCACAGCCGTCCACAATACGGGCACGAAGAGTCTCTACCTTTGGTACCGGGGTTGCGTAGGCAAGAGCTTTCAAATGCCGCCATAAATGAAAGTCAAGAGGGTTGAAGTCAGGAGAGCGTGGAGGCCACGGAATTAGTCCGCCTCTACCAATCAATTGGTCACCATATCTGTCGAAAAGCGTACGAACACTTCGACTGAAATGTGCATGAACCACATGTTGTGTCGTACTAGTAAAGGCACATGTTCTAGCAGCACGGGTAGAGTATCCCGTATGAAATCATGATAACCTGCTCCATTGAGCGTAGGTGGACGAAACTAAAATGAGCTCTAACATGGAAATTAAGCGTTTCCGGACACATGTCCACATAACATATTTTCTTTATTTGTGTGTGAGGAATGTTTCCTGAAAATTTGGCCGTACCTTTTTGTAACACCCTGTATATGCTTCTTACAATACTTCGAATCTGGTAAATGCCACAGTGCTGACATTATAAGTTTCCTCTTGGAAAATTACTCCATGAAGTAAAAAACATCACCAGAATAAGGATGGATGAAAAACGTGAAACTGTGTTTCGCTCAAGGCAGAATATTTTCAATTAATATTTACTTGCAAGTAGGATTTCGTGGAAAATTTTGGCCTCTGTCTCCAAGGGACTGCCATACATCCAGGTATCTCTACGAATTGACGAAGTCCAGTGATCATACGATACCAGTTTCCTGCCTTTCTTTGACTGCACCACATACATTTACGGACAATTGAAGGAAGTTGCCAATCTTCGCAGTAGTTCAAAATGTTATCCAGATCTGACCAGATATTTGTGCTGCTTTTTTTTTTTCAGGTACTAGTTCTTTACAGATAACTGCTTCATTTGCATGAAGTCTAAAAGTTAGTATTCATTTCGTCTGGCATCTCATTATTATAAGACACAAACGGTAAGTGTCCGAGCACACTTGCCTGGCACGTGTCTGTGAAGGCACCTCGTCGTTCTCTCCTCACAGTGACAATATTATGAGAAGGAAAGTTTCCACACACCATGTAGTGGAGATGCTGAGTCGCAGACAGGCACAACAAAAAAACTTTCACAGTTAAAGCTTTCGGCCATTGGTCTTCCTCAACAATAGACACACATACACACACTCGCGCAAACGAAATTCTCACACATGACAGCAGTCTGAGGCAACTGAAACCACACTGCAGTTGCCTGAGACTGCCGTCGTCTGTGTGGGCAGTTATTAGTATCTGTCACATATTAATATTGGCAACAAAACGTATTCGTCACAAACGATAGGAATATTGTTGCTACTAATACTGTATTTCAGCGCCCATTCGCAATGTTGCTTCGAGCAGCACAACGTTAGAGCATGCAGCAGCAGCATCATAGCCACACCAGCTACTTCCAGTTCCAGCAAGTTAACTTATGCACCAACACTTTGTGATGTGCAGAGGATGTTGAAAAAAATTAATATTTCCATAAGTCGGTCTATTTGTCACGTTATGATGTCAGCAGTAGTGTCAGCACAAAGTGGTGCAAAAGAGAAAATTGACATTTTCGTGTGTCGTCCTGTCTGTCGTGATCCGTTTAACTTGATGTGTACACCTGTAGCAGCAGCGTCAGTACATAGTGGTATAGGTCGGAAGTTGGAAAAGACTTGTAAGTGTGAGATGAGTTACATGATTAACATCACAATGTAAGTGCAGCAGCAGCAGCAGCAGCATTATTATTTCGTGATCTTAGGGCATGTCTTTCAATTTCATGCGAGCATTACTGTGGCAGCAGCCACGAATTACTAGCAGTAGTACCTGTTACACTCTAGGTAAAAGGGCGCTGTGTGTGTGTGTTTGTGTGTGTGTGTGTGTGTGTGTGTGTGTGTGTGTGTGTGTGTGTGTGTGCGTGTGTGTGTGTGTGTGTGTGTGTGTGCACGCGCGCGTGCATACGTATTTGCACTTGAGTGGGTGTGGGTCTACATCTACATCCATACTCTGCAAGCCACTTGACTGTGTGTGGCGGAGGGTACTTTGAGTACCTCTATCGGTTCTCCCTTCTGCTCCAGTCTCGTATTGTTCGTGGAAAGAAAGATTGTCGGTATGCCTCTGTGTGGGCTCTAATCTCTCTGATTTTATCCTCATGGTCTCTTCGCGAGATATACGTAGGAGGGAGCAATATACTGCTCGACTCCTCGGTGAAGGTATATTCTCGAAACTTTAACAACAGACCGTGCCGAGCTACTGAGCGTCTCTCCTGTACAGTCTTCCACTGGATTTTATCTATCATCTACGTAACGCTTTCGCGATTACTAAATGATCCTGTAACGAAGCGAACTGCTCTCCGTTGGATCTTCTCTATCTCTTCTATCAACCCTATCTGGCACAGATCCCACACTGCTGCGCAGTATTCAAGCAATGGGCGAACAAGCGTAATGTAACCTACTTCCTCTGTTTTCGGATTGCATTTCCTTACGATTCTTCCAATGAATCTCAGTCTGGCATCTGCTTACCAACGATCAACTTTATATGATCATTCCATTTTAAATCACTCCTAATGCGTACTCCCAGATAATTTATGGAATTAACTGCTTCCAGTTCCTGACCTGCTATTTTGTAGCTAAATGATAAGGGATCTATCTTTCTATGTATTCGCAGTACATTACACTTGTCTACATTGAGATTCAATTGCCATTCCCTGCACCATGCCTCAATTCGCTGCAGATCCTCCAGCATTTCAGTACAATTTTCCATTGTTACAACCTCTCGATACACCACAGCATCATCTGTAAAAAGCCTTCCCATGTCATCCACAAGGTCATTTATGTATATTGTGAATAGCAACGGTCCTATGACACTCCCCTGCGGCACACCTGAAATCACTCTTACTTTGGAAGACTTCTCTCCATTGAGAATGACATGCTGCGTTCTGTTATCTAGGAACTCTTCAATCCAATCACACAATTGGTCTGATAGTCCATATGCTCTTACTTTGTTCATTATACGACTGTGGGGAACTGTATCGAACGCCTTGCGGAAGTCAAGAAACACGGCATCTACCTGGGAACCCGTGTCTATGGCCCTCTGAGTCTCGTGGACGAATAGCACGAGCTGGGTTTCACACGACCGTCTTTTTCGAAACCCATGCTGATTCCTACAGAGTAGATTTCTAGTCTCCAGAAAAGTCATTATACTCGAACATAATACGTGTTCCAAAATTCTACAACTGATCGACGTTAGAGATATAGGTCTATAGTTCTTCACATCTGTTCGACGTAGGGAGAGGATCAGGCTGTATGTATTTGTTATTGACAAAGAGACACAACATGATTTATGTTAAGTCACATCACTTGAGTTCTATCTGTCAACACCTTTATATTACGCCATTTGGTGCACCATTAGTGACCACACTAAGGCATATATGCCAGTACTCCCTCGGTTTTATGTATTTATTAAATTTTCCGCAATTCTCGTATTTTAAATTGCATCGACGTCATGATGTTCTCAGTCAGTCATCATACAGCATGCTTCTGATTTATTTATCATTGCTAAGAGTAGATAGGAAATGTATGTTCTACCCCAATTACCAAAATCAGCTATTTAAACCCTATTTTATGCTATTTTTAGACCATTTTACATCGAAATCAGCTATTGTTCATATTTTTACAATGATACAACCACAAAATTAGGGAAATGCATAAAGTGTCTCTTTTAGATAATACTATATAAATTATAGATGGTGTTGAATAATCTAAATATATACATATATACAATTACAAATAATTATGTTTACATAATATATACAATGAATGATGATGAAACAATAATCTAAATATATAGAATACATACATTAATAAATATAATATATACAACATATATACATACATACAATTATAGATGGTGTTGGTTATTCTAATTATTTACTTATATACAATTACTAATAATGATGTTTATATAATGTATACATATATACAATGAATGATGATGAAACAATAATATACAATATATTTTCATATATAAAACATAGACAACAAATAGTGGACAGCAAATACTTACATTTTTTTATATAATAAATGGACAACATATCAAAGAAGTGTACCAAATGTGATATGGTAAAAGATATATCTGCATATGGACTTAAATTAGGTAAACCAAGGTCAATATGTAAGAAATGTATAAATCAAGATAGAAAAAACAGATATCAGCCAAAGAAAACCAGTAACATTCAAAATGAAACAGTACAAAAATGTACTAAATGTGAGATGATAAAAGATATATCAGAATATGGAATGAAATTAGGTAAACCAAGATCTATATGTAAGAAATGTACAAATCAAGATAGAAAAAATAGATATTATTCAAAGAACACTAGTAACATTCAAAATGAAATACAAAATGATGATAGTAGACTAGTTCAACAATTCGAAAAAGCAGTTCAAATTGATATACCTGATGATATACATTATCCATCTGAATATTATGCACCTGAATATTGTCAAAATTGTTCACAATGGAGTATTGTTGGTACAAGATGTTATATCTGTAATCCTGATAAAGTGAGTGTTCATAATAATAAAAAATATAGATTTAAATATTTTAATAAACATTTAATGAACTTACGTGTAACTATAGAAAATGGTGTAATAGTGGACATGTTTACTGGTAATGAAAAGGATCGTATTATAGAATTATTTGAGATGTTTAATCACTTTTACAAAGGTAAGGCAGTACCATACAAATATATAATTGCAAAAATAGCTGAACTATTAAATATTGAACATCAAATAAAAATACAAAACACAAAATGTAATATTAGTATATGGGAACAATTTTTAAATGAGAAAAAGAAACATGAAGAAAATGAGTATAAGAAACAAGAAGATGAAGATGAAGATATTGATATATGGGATTAAAAGTTCTCTGTCAGTATTCTGTGTTGTGCATCATAAGTGAGATTTTTCTTTCCATACATGACTATGTAGGCTAGTGTATTATCAGGTATTTTATCCTTAAAAGTAGCACATAACTTCATAGTTGTTTTTTGTGTAACAACTGTATTTTTTCTATGTGCCATATTAATTACATAAATAGGATAATTTGTTATATAATTATATGGATTAACATCAACATTTCCATCTCCATTTTGTTTTAACCTTTTAAAATCACGAAATGAATCATAAGCTTTCAAATAATCGTATGGTGGATCTAAATTCCACATTTCTTGAGGAAATAATTCATTTCTCCCATTTTTCAGATATAGGTTTTGTAACATAACATGATCATATAATGATGAATCAAGCAATTGATTATTTTTACGATTAGTTTGAAATACAACAAATATAAAGTAAGGCATATCAAATTCCATTGAGTTATAATAATTTGTGATGTCTAATTCGAATTTTTCCTTACCATTTAATCCAGCTACTTCTACAGTTTGTAATTCATAAAATGATATTGGTATTTTTGGATTTTTCAGTATATTTTCTCGTAGTTCAAGTTCATAATTAGGTTCAAATTTAACAACGGGTACACGAATTTCCATATTCTCAACTATGATTTTACCTTCACTTGGAAGTGTATCTTTAATTTCAACTCCAGCATTATTATAATCAGCCCATCTCAAAATACAATCATTTGCACTTGATGACCATGTGAAACATACAGTAAGATCACCTTCAAACATCATTTCTTGGTAATCATTAAAAAATCCACCTAACATTTCCAATGGATATAATACTTCATTTTTCTTCTTTCTTAATTTTCCATTGTTAACTATATGTCCTTCCATACTTATTTTATCAGTAACACATGATGTTAAATGTAACAAAACTGATGATGAAATAAATGGATGTTCAATTCTAGATAAAACATGATTACCCTTTCTTATGGTTATAAAGTCAAATAGTTTTGCTACATAGTTATCAATTAGCTTCTTATTGGATTTTCCATCATATGTTGGATAATTAGTTCCATCAGTTTTAATAATACTAAAACTCATGTACAATTGAGCCATATTAGGATGCAACCATCCATCACCAACATGTATATTAATTTCTGTATCCTTATTGGGAATATTTAGGTTATTTTTTGTTTTTTCATTCACTGGAAATGATTGAAATTGATAGCTTTCAATCTTCTTCATTTATTAAGAAGAAAAATGTATCATTTCATCTCCAATATAACTGTTATTTGTGCCCCATTGAAATCAATTAAATTATCATTGTCATCAGTTATAGTTACTTCTAAATCATATATTTTATCATGAATAGGAACAAATAATGGATGAGATGGTTCATATATTATTGGTGCACCAAATTCAACATTTGGTTTAAAAGAAGCAATAATATTAGTTTCTCTATAAAAATGATCATTATGCTTTATATACATACCATCAGCTAAATTAAAATTAATATTAATTAATTCAAATGGTATAATTTTAGGTACATCATTAGCAACAGTTCTTTGTTTTGGATTAATTGTTTGATTAGTAAAACCTAACAGAGGTGCTATATTATCATCTTTTTGTATATCCATATATATTTCTTTATCACTCTCAATAACAACTCTATTTAAAATTTCATCTGCTTTAATATTTATATTAGGGTTTTTTGTATGAATAAATTTTTCTATATTTTTTAAATTATAATGACCAATAGGAAATATAATTGTTTCACCATCACACTATAATTTATTATTTTCAGATGTTATATTAGGTGTTAAAAATGTTGTATAAAATCCAACTAATGCTACACTATTAAAGTTATCTCTGATAGGTACATTTAATCTTTTTTTAAGTACTGATGAATTACCACTCAATTGAAATAATCTACTCATTTATTATTAATTAAATGAATAAAATTGATTGGGAACCAAAAATTAGAATACCAGAGAAAAAGGTAAAAAATAAGCATGGGAAACTGTTACCTAATTCAATTAGATGTGCAATTATAGGACCAAGTGGATGTGGTAAAACAACATTAATGATTGATAACTATTTATTAGCACCAGGCTGGTTAAATTGGGATAAAATAAACCATGTATATATTTATTCTAAAAGCTTAGATCAATCAAAATATCAACAACTAATTAAAAAATGTAATAAAATTGAAGATATAACAGGTGATTCATTAGCATCATTTATTAGTAGCAATGATGACATTGTACCATTAGATGATTGTGATGATAATTCAATTGTAATATTTGATGATTTTATCCTAGAAAATCAAGATATAGTAAGAGAATATTTTACTAGAGGTAGACATAAAGGAATTGATTGTTTTTATTTAGCTCAAACATACTCAAAAATACCTAAACAGTTAGTCAGAGATAATCTGAATTTCTTAAATATATTTAGACAGGATGATACGAATCTACATCATGTTTATAATGAATTTGTTGGTGGTGATTTAAAATTTAACGAATTTAAAGAAATATGTAGTAAATGTTGGAATGATGAATTTGGTTTTATAACAATAGATATTACAAGGAAATGTAATGATGGAAAATATAGAAATAAAATACAACATTTCATAAGAACATAAACGTAAACATAAACATAAACATAAATGTTAACATAAACATAAATGTTAAACATAAACATAAACGTTAACATAAACGTTAAACGTCAACTCAAACATCAACATAAACACATTTTCATTCTAAATAAATGTTTACAAAATATGATTCAGCTATAGTTAAACAAGCTAAACGTAATAGAAAAAAAGTAGAAAAATTAAAAGAACAATTTAAAACATGGAAAAAACAACCAAGAACAGAATATGAAAAATATAAAAAAGAGGATCAACCTGTTATTGATGCTATAGAACAATTAAAACAAGGGTTTGAAGAAATAGGTGATAATGTTCTGAAAGCTATTGAAGAAAATAGAGAGGTAGAAAAACAAATAATTCCATATCATCACCATCATGACATAGCACCAATTAATGATTTTACATTAAGTGAATCTGAAATACGAGATGTTTTAACTCAATATGATGAAGAAATAAAAAATAAAAAAATGCTTAATAAAAATGATGATAGCAAAGGTAAAATTATAAATATAAGTGAAAGAATGTTAAAATATATCAATAATAGTGAGGATCCAGTTTTTGGATTAAGACCTGTTGGAATGTTTAAGTACATTGGTAAATTACCTGTAGAATTCAAAGGGGATAAACTAATCATTGGTGGACATGAATATGATGGTACAGATGGATTAATGAACCTTTTAACTAAAAAACATATTTCTATGGATGATTTGAATGATGAATTTTATCCTGTTGATCTATCAAATTATGCAGATATATTATACAAATCAGATGCATTATATTCTGATAAAAATCCAAATAAAATAAAATCAAGTAAAGGTGTTAAATACAATAATTTGATAAAAGAAATTGTTGATATTTATTTCCCCCAAAAAAGAAAACAAACTATAGATTCATCAGATTATTCAGATGTGTCCCCAACCAAATCAGGTACAGGATTTGTTAAAAAATATAGTGAAAAACCAGTTGAATATATATGGATGAATGATGTTAGACAACTAATTGATAGATTAATGGTAATTCATGGTGAGGAAATGGCTGGTAATAATAATTATTACAATGAAAAGGTAGGAATAACTAAAATGTTAACAAATAAATTAAATGACTTTATAATTAATGATCCAAAAGGTATTCCATATTTAATTAGGTTCTTGAATAATATACCACATACATTTTGGAAGAATGAAAAATATGGTAAAGGCTTGATAAATACATTAATTAATAAATTACCATTTGAAATGCATCTACCTGGTTATAATTATTGTGGACCAGGTACAAAATTAGATGAAAGGTTATCTAGAGGTGATAAAGGTATAAATCCATTAGATGAAGCATGTAAACAGCATGATATTGCATATAGGGATAATAAAGATATAGAAAAAAGACATATAGCTGATAAAATATTACAAAATGTAGCAAAAGAGAGAATGTATAGTTCAGATGCATCATTAGGTGAAAAATTAGCTTCTACTGCTGTTAGAGGTATAATGTATACTAAAAGAAAATTAGGAATGGGACTATATCTTGATGAGATAGATGGGATTTTTAATCTATATAAATGAATACATTCAGTATTGACTATACTTTACTACCTAGTGGAAAAATTAACCAAAAGCACTTAAAATTAAAGCCAATAATGATCAACTAAATAGTATTGATCAGTTTTTAACTAATGCTCAAAAAAGAAAAAGAGATAAAAAAATTGGTGGTAATTTACTTATTACACTAGGTATTCCAGTTGTGAAAAAGATTATTGAATATTTACAGAAAAAGAAAGAAGGTAGTGGATTAACACAACATGAAGGTGGTTTTCTACCTTTACTATTTGCAGCATTAGGAGCATTGGGATCTTTAGCGGGTGGTGCTGCAGCTGTTGCTAGTTCAGTTATGAATAAAAAGAAAAATGATGCTGAATTAGCTGAATTAAAGAGGCATAATATGGAAATGGAGAAAAAAGGTACAGGGTTAAAAAAACGATGCAAAAAATAATGAAAATGTATCCACAAGCATTGAGTAATTTTGATTTAGAAAATATAGCTAAAAAACTAAAAATTAAACATTTTAAAGGTGTTTTTATGATAGATGAGTTATCTAATAAACCTAAAAATAATGAATGTGGAATAGTAAATTTAGACACATCTGATCATGTTGGTACACATTGGATATGTTATTATAAGAATAATGATGGTAAATTTGTGTTTGATTCATTTGGTGGCAATATACCATATCAACTAGTTAAATATTTAGGTGAAAATGAATTATACTATAATGCAATGAGAATACAAAATTATGATGAAGTAATATGTGGGCATTTATGTATATTTGTGTTAAAGCTATTAGCAGATGGTTATAAATTCAGTGATATTTTGAATCTAATAAATGGACATTTTTGGAAATAAAATAAAATCAGAAAATATAAAAAACAAACAAATTAATAAACTAAACTCAATATTGGATTCAAAAATTCAAAATGTAATTAATGTATTTGAAAAAGAACTGATTGAGATTTTTGAGGTTACCAAAAAATATATTAGTTTTAAAGGTAAACGGTTAGTAAATATAAATGACCCAGTTAATGACTATGATGCTGTTACAAAAGGATACTTAGAAAAAGAATATGTTACCAAACCTGAATACATGTCTATTTTAACACAATTTAATAACTATGTTACCAATACAAAATTTAATGAAAAAATTAATCAGATTCATCAAGATAACTACAACACTTTTAAGAATTTCTTCACAAAAAAGGAGATTGAAAAGGCTTTTTCAGATTATTTCTCAAAGTCAGATTTATCACCATACATAAATAAAATAAATAATCTTGAAAATAAAATCTGTGATAAACAAACAATTGAATTTACCTTTCTGACTGGAAATGAACAAAAAATGCACAACTTTGAATATGATTTCAGACTTAAAAGAATTGTTGTTGTTGGTAAGAATATAAACAAAGATTTGAAATTTGATGACTTTGATATTGCAGTAAGTGTAGCTGATAAATTATATGAAGTAAATAATGGTAATCAATCAATAATTGTACACAAATCAAATTTTCTAACTGTTACATTAAATGATGCAGTTAAAACTGTTCCAGTTGATGTTAAGTTAATTATATTTGGTGAATTAATAGATGAAGAAGAATTTTAAGCCTTATAAATGAATGATCAAATATATTGTTTGAAGTGTAAAACATTTACAGATACACATGATCTACATAGATCAATAACTAAAAATGGACGTAATAGAATTGAAGGCATATGTTCAGTATGTAAAACAAAAAAGAGTAAGTTTTTAAAAAAAATTTAATTGTAAGTAGAGAAAATATAATAAATGAACTACATAAACCAATGAGAAAAAAATATAATAGAAGAAAAGTAGAATCATTTGGAATAGATGATTTATGGCAGGCCGATTTAGTTGAAATGGATTCAGGTAATTTAAAAGGTATATCAAAAATTAATAAAGGATATAAATATATGTTAACTATTATTGATGTATATTCTAAATATGCATGGGCTATTCCAATTAACGATAAATCAGGTGAAAATGTAGCAAATGCATTTGATAATATATTTAAAATTAGATCACCAAAACATTTACAAACAGATAATGGAAAAGAATTTTATAATAAATATTTTAATAAACTAATGAAAATATATAATGTTAATCACTATTCTACATTTACTGAAATTAAAGCATCAGTTGTAGAACGATTTAATAGAACACTAAAAGAGAAAATGTGGAAACAATTTGATATTCAAGGTAACTATAAATGGGTTGATATATTACAAAAACTAGTAAATGACTATAATAATACTAAACATAGTACAATAAATATGAAACCAATAGATGTTAATGATAAAAATTATAAACCAAATGCTACTGTAATATATCCATATAAAGCTAAATATTCTATTGGTGATCAAGTTAGAATAAGTAAATTAAAAGGAATATTTGAAAAAGGATATACAGCTAATTGGTCAACAGAATTATTTGAAATTGAAGATGTTATTTATTCAGATCCAATTACATATAAATTAAAAGATATTAAAGGTAATTTCTATGAACATGAGATACAGAAAACAAAATATCCAGATGTATATCTTATTGAAAAGGTGTTAAGAACAAAAGGTGATAAAGTATATGTTAAATGGTTAGGATTTGATAATTCACATAATAGTTGGGTTAGTAAGGACAACATAATTACGTGAATAATTTTTATATATATAAATGAAGAAGTTTGCACTTCTGTTTTTTCTATCTGTCTGTTATCCTGATGATGATGTAATTATATTCATTAATCAGTTAAATGACGAATCTTTGAATTATGTATATGATCTGAATGGTGAGGAAATATGTGTTGTTTATGAATATTTTAAGAAACAAACTGTTTATTTTTTATATAATAAATGAGGCTGATAGAAGTCATATCTAAACTTGAACAATTCAACATTGATTTTTATTTACATAATAATCTTAGAATTGGTTATATTAAATATGAAAAAATCTTGTATACGACTTATAGAATTATTATTTATAATTATGATGAAAAGGTATTTCTAAATTTTAAAGAATCAATTACATCATCTGATTGGGAATTTTCTTCAACTATAGATAACCATATTATTGATTTATATTTTAGTGATAAGAATGAGAATATTAAGATTGAATTTTTTAAGTCTATATAAATGAAAACAATAATATTCTTATTGTTGTTTAAAATTATATATGCCAATGATAAGAGTAAAGCAATAAAGTATTTAAGTGATTATGGATATTTAGATATTACAAATGTTAATGATAATACTCATGTTAGTGATGATACATTTAGAGAAGCATTAATGTTATTTCAGTTAACATATAATCTTGAAATAAGTGGTGAATTAAGTGATGATACTTTAAATTTTATGAACATGCCTAGATGTGGCGTAAAAGATGAATTTGGTAGCTATAGAACTAGTTTGTATAAATGGAATAAGCAACATATCAAATGGCATTATAAAGGTGCTACTAAAAAAGTATTACAATTAACTGATGCAGCATTTAAAATATGGCAAGATAAAATAGATATTCAGTTTAAACATGATAGCAATAATCCTGATATCTTAATTACAAATAAAAGACGTAAACATAAATTTGAAATTGATAAAAGTATACATTGTTCAAAGGATTTAGATGGTAAAGGTAATGTTTTAGGTCATGCATTTTTTCCACATATGAATAATAATCCTGTAGAAATACATATGGATGATGATGAAATATGGTATTTAGAGATGAATACTAATACACCAAAAGGACAAACAAATCTATTTGAAGTATTAATACATGAGATTGGTCATTCATTAGGTCTACGACATTCAGATGATTATGGTTCAATAATGTATGCATACTATAATGGATCTCATTTAGAATTATCTCAAGATGATATTGATGCTATTCAATGTTTATATGGTAAACAATCAACACAACCAACACAAGTACCAATTAAACCAATTTCACCACCTATACAATCAGAACCTATATCATTATGTCAAACTAAACATATTGATCACATATTATTTATGAATGGGATTTTATATGTTTTTTATCAGAAATGTGTGTGGATAATTCAAAATACAATACCACAATCACAATTAATAACTGATTGGTTAACATTTTTACCAAATGATGTAAACCGTATAGATGGTATATATCAGAGACCTAGTGGTGAACGTGTTATATTTTCCAATAATATGGTATATATGATACATTTACATACATTACAATTGATATCAGGATATCCAAAACCACTATCTAGTACAGGTTTACGCAATAATTTCAAATTAAATGGCATAGTGAACACTTATTCTGGTAGAACATTTATTTTCTTTAATGACTTTTTCTATGCTGAAATAGATGAATGTAATTTTAAATATAAAGTACGTGGTATTATAAGTAGAGAATATTCTGGATTACCAACTGGTATAAATTCAGTATTTAGGTACATTAATGGTATGTTGTACTTTTTTAGAGATGATGCCTTTTATGAATATAATGAATTCACCAAAAAAGTAGTAAAGTATGGTATATTTGATTTATCACTATTTGGTATAGATTGTATTAAATCATCTTCGTTAATATCAGAACTAATAATTGTACTAAACAATACAATCCAACAATTAAAACATTTTTCTTCTATATAAATGGAACTATTAACTAGACTTAATAGTGTTAATAAAAATACACCATTGGTGAAATTATGTGACATTGAAGTGGATAAAGCGTATCATATTACAAATGTAGAAATCAAAAATACTAAATTAGGTTTTAAAACATTTATTGAACTTAATAATGAATTTAATATAATACTACCAGATAGATATGCAAAAATGATTGGTTGGGATGATTGTACAGCTATAATTGGTTGTAATATTGTATATAAAGGAATGATGGATAGATCAGATAAAAAGGTACATGTATTAGAATTTAGACAACAATAAATTAGAGTTTTTAAGTGTAATAAATGGATACAACTAAGAAATGTTGTAGATGTAAAGAAGATAAAAATATTAATGAATTTCATTTTGATAAATTTGTAAAAGATGGACACCGTAGAGTATGTAACCAGTGTGCATGTTATTATACTAAAAGATATTATGAAGCAAACAAAGATAAATTATTTGAAAAGGTAGCATGTGAATGTGGTAGAATTGTAGCTAGATGTAAACTTAAACAGCATGAAAAATCATTAATTCATTCTGATCTTATAAAAGAAAAAGAATCTATAAATATCTACTAATTCTTATAATATATTTTTTATCAAATTATATAACCATATGTTGTATAGAGTATAATATTCTGAATAATTATTATGTAAGTAAATAGATACATCTAACTGTATCTAGTTATCAAAATAAGGCTAATAAATATCAGTTATGTAATATAAAAAAAAACACAAAAGAGACAACACATACAGACAACAATTAGTTTACTTTTTATCCCTAATAAATAGATATATCTGTATCTATTTGTAAAAATACAGTTACCAAATATTCTGAATAATAATTACATAAGTAAATAGACAACAAATACAGACAACAAAAATAATAGTTTTCTTCCTTAATAAATAGAGCTATCATAATGGAGATGAAGATGAATGAACTTAGAGCAATAGCTAAAAGCATAAAGATTAAAGGTTACTCTAAAATGCGTAAAAGTGAATTAATGGATTTATTATTTCCACATACAATTGATATTGCTAAGGAATCTAATAAAAGAAAAAGAACACCTAAAAATGAATCTATTGCTAATATAGAAGATAAAGATCCATCAAAAATGAATGTTAATGAACATAAAACATTAGCTAAACATTTAAATCTTAGTGGATATTCTAAATTATGTAAAAGTGATTTGTTACAGTTGATTCAAAATACTCAAACACTATTTCCATTTGCTACAGATATATTTGAACATCCTAATGAACGAAAAATTCATGTTTATCATTCAATTGAAAAAGCATTTCAAAATAGATTACAAACATACAATATTGAAAACAGCTTAAAAATTAAAGATCCACAACACATTATGACATCAGCAAAACCTATTGTATGTCAGTTAATAAAAGATAATCTTAAAATATACAATGGATTAAAAGTTAATCTAATATTGTACTGTGAATTCAAATTGAATACTACTAATGAAATAAAAGAATTGAGATTCTCAACATACAACTATACAATCACAAATGAAAAAGATCTAAATAAATTTTATACAAAAGGTAAACAACAAATATTAACACACATGCAAAATTTTCAAGATAGAGGATCAGGCTGGATGTTAAATAGTGTAATTGGTTTACAATTAGGAATTAACAAATATACACCACTTAATGGTTCATCATATATTGAACTACCAAAAACAATAAAAGATAAAAAAGCATGTATAAATGTTAAGAATAATGATGAAAAATGTTTCTTGTGGTCAATAGCATCAGCATTAAATCCAGTTGACCCTACAAAATGTAAAAACCCAGACAGAACTAGTAACTATATAGAATGTGTGAAACAATTAGAAACTAAAATTGGTCAAATTGAATATCCAGTTAAAATTGATAATATACCTAAATATGAATGTAAACTTAATATATCGACTAATGTGTATGCATATAATGAGAAATATGAAATATATCCATTAAAGATAACTAAAGATGAAAAATCAACACATATTGATTTATTATACATGAAAAATAATAATAATTCACATTATTGTTGGATTAAAAATCTATCTCGATTAATTAGATCTCAGTGTACAAAACATACTGAAAATATTCATCTATGTAAAATGTGTCTACAACACTTTAATTCAGAAAGTAAACTAAATGTACATAAAGAAGATTGTTCTAAAAATGAATCAGTTAAAATTAGAGTACCAAATGAAGGTGAATACATAACATTTAAGAATTATAAACATACAATGCCTGTTCCATTTGTTATATATGCTGATTTTGAAAGCTTATTATTGAAAATGGACACATGTGAACCAAATCCAAATGAATCGTACACAATGAAATATCAAAAACATGAACCATCTGGATTTTGTTAGTATGTGAAATACATTCATAATCGTTATAAAGATCCTGTTGTTTATAGAGGACCAAATGCTAAAACTAAATTTATTGAGATGATTAAAAATGAAGTTGAACGAATAGGACATATATATTCACAAATAGAACCAATGAAACAGTTAACACATGAACAAATAAAAATACATAACCAATCTAAAAGATGTACATTATGTGAATCACCATATACACCAAATAATAAAAAAGTACATCATCATGATCATTTAACTGGTAATTATATAGCACCATTATGTAATGAATGTAATCTTAAAATTCAACAACCAACATTTGTGCCTATATTCTTACACAATCTAACTGGTTATGATTCACATTTGTTTATTAAAGAACTTGGTTATGATGATAAGGAAATAGAATTGATACCAAATAATGAAGAAAAATATATAAGTTTTGGTAAACAAACAAATAACTTAAAAATGAGATTTATTGATACATTTAGATTCATGGCATCATCATTAGATAAACTATCATCTAATTTATCAAAAGATAAAATGAAAAATATTGAATTATTCTTTCAAAAAGATAAAGTAGATCTAGTTATTAGAAAAGGTGTGTACCCATATGATTATATGGATAATTGGAATAGATTTAATGAAACACAATTACCACCTAAAAATGAATTCTATAGTAAGATCAATGAATGTAATATAAGTGATGATGATTATGAGCATGCACAATTAGTATGGAATAAATTTAATATAAAATATATGGGTGAATACCATGATTTATATTTGAAAACAGATGTGTTATTATTAGCTGATGTATTTGAGAACTTTAGAGACACATGTATGAAATCATATGATTTAGATCCAGCATGGTATTATACAGCACCTGGTTTATCTTGGGATGCAATGTTAAAAATGACTAAACAACCACTTGAATTATTACATGATTATGATATGATATTAATGGTTGAAAAAGGCATTAGAGGTGGTATAGCACAATGTTGTAAAAGATATGTTAAAGCAAATAATAAATACATGAAAGATTACAATAAAAATAAAGAATCAAATTATTTAATGTATTTAGATGCTAATAATTTATATGGATATGCAATGTCACAATATTTACCATATGGCGGATTTGAATGGGAAAATAATTTAAATATTGATGAAATGAACATTCCAGATAAATCTGAATATGGATATATATTAGAAGTTGATTTACAATATCCAATTGAATTACATGACAAACATAAAGATTTACCATTAGCACCAGAAAATGGACATAAATTATTAACAACATTAAACAATAAATATAAATATGTTGTACATTATAGAAACCTAAAACGATGTATAAAATTAGGATTGAAATTAAACAAAATACATCGTGCACTAAAATTCAGACAAAGTGATTGGTTGAAAAAGTACATTGACTTAAATACAGAAATGAGAACAAAAGCTAAAAATGATTTTGAAAAAGATTTTTTTAAACTGATGAATAATAGTGTGTTTGGAAAAACAATGGAAAATATAAGAAACAGAGTTAATATAAAATTAGTATCAGATGGTAAAAAATGTGATAAATTAATAGCTAAACCAAATTTCAAACATAGAACAATATTTAATGAAAATCTGGTAGCTATTCATATGAATAAAACTGAAATTAAATTTAATAAACCAATTTATGTTGGAATGAGTATATTAGATTTATCAAAAGAATTAATGTATAGTTTTCATTATGATGTAATGAAACCTAAATATGGTACAAATATTGAGTTATGTTATCAAGATACCGATAGTTATATATACAATATAAAAACAGATGACTTTTATAAAGATATGAAAAATATGATTGAACATTTTGATACAAGTGATTATGCAACAAATAATGTGTACAATATACCACAAATGAACAAAAAGGTATTAGGTAAAATGAAAGATGAATGTAATGGTAAAATAATGACTGAATTTGTTGGTTTGAGAGCTAAAATGTATGCATATTGTGTTGGTGAAAAAGAAAATAAAAAATCTAAAGGTGTTAAGAAATCAGTAGTAATGAATAAAATATCAATGGATGACAATAAAGACTGCTTATTCAATAATAGTGAATTATATAGATCAATGAATTTAATTAGAAGCTATAAACATGAAATATATACAGTAAAATTAAATAAAATAGCACTAAGTGCAAATGATGATAAAAGACACATTCTGAATGATGGAATAAATACATTACCACTTGGACATTATACTTTATTGTAAATATTGTATATATTATGTATATATTATGTAAACATATTTATTTGTAATTGTATATATGTATATATTTAGAATAACCAACACCATCTATAATTGTATATATTTTTATTATTCAACACCATCTATAATTTATATAGTATTATCTAAAAGAGACACTTTATGCATTTCCCTAATTTTGTGGTTGTATCATTGTAAAAATATGAACAATAGCTGATTTCGATGTAAAATGGTCTAAAAATAGCATAAAATAGGGTTTAAATAGCTGATTTTGGTAATTGGGGTAGAACATACATTTCCTATCTACTGCTAAGCCACTGCGTCATCACTACCACATGTGAAGTCATAGCGTTAGAAACGAATGTATTGGTAGAAATAAATGCGTCTTGGCATATTAATGGCACCATAGCAAATTCAGTAAGCACTACAGATTTCTAACCAAATATAAGGTATAAGAAATATCACACTGTAATCGGTAAACCATCTGCTAAGCCACCACCACATTATTAGATTGTGGCACTTCAAGGAAAATTCGGATGTTTCCAACGAAAGATGCTGTGTTTGTGTCTAATGTGCTATAGAACATACATGGCTAGACAGACATCTAGTAGCTTTAATTTGATTCTTGTAAGTAATTAATCGTTTTTCCAAGATCTTAGTCTATTCACCCATCACCCCAATGGTGTGCATCCATCACCCGAATGAGGTTTTCCTGGTGGTAACGCCTAGCAGAAATACTCCTGGTCGAATTCTGAGCTCTTCCCTACAGTACTAGGTTCTGTTTCTCGTATTGCTGGAAATATCGAATAAAGATCTCAAATAATGCTTCCAACCGAAGGTAGTGCATGTGAATCACAGCACTAAGATCTAGAGAGATGAGCAGAATTTCAAACAGTCCTCCGAGAAACCTTTAACGTAGGTCGCACTTCGATCTCCGACGTGTGAGGTACAGCCTCAAACCCTGAGGTAGCAGCGGCCGAGAAAGTTGCATAATTATTGATGTTATGATCTCCGACCCAGTGGCTGGAGCAAAACAGGCTACTACAAAAGTGAAGCATTCAGAGTGGAACCATCCCTCCTAGGCAAAACACTCTGCAACTCGCAGGCACCTACACACCCACCAGAGGATGTCTGCAGTTGCCTTTGCAGATAACCTTTGTTAACAGTTTGCGGAATGAAGATCTGTAATTGTAACTACAGTACCTAAACCAAATATTTCTCACAATTCTAGTAGTTTGTGGCCATGTTATAAGGCTTGTGAAAACAATCCTGCAAGAACGCTAACTATAGATGATACTCGCCAGAAAACCTAGGAAAAATTTTAAAAAGCGTAATTCCCTCAGTAGTAGTATGAGACAACACTATAAGACATTTGAATAGATGCTGAAACAATCTGTAGTACGTACATTACCGCCATACGCAAATGAGAGTGAGCAATGGACACATCAGAGCAAATATAAACAATTTCTACATGCACCATCGCAGACTGTCACACCATCTCTCGCCTCCACAAGGCTGCAGGCAGCTGAGATGTGTGGTCAGAACACTACTCTCTGTGTAAATGAGCTTACGGCCTCGAAGTGCTGACATTGGCCGGAGGCAAGAGGGGGTGGGGGTTGGGGGAATGGCCTACACAAAGCTGATGAAACAGGGGAACACACTGCAGCGACACAGCACTCGAAACGAAACGCAGGCCCGTGAAACGTCAACACCCCAGTAACGGAGTCTCTAATCCCATGTTAAAGCCACCAGTACGGCACCCGTTGCGTACGCTCTGTAGCCATCGGGAGCTGTTTGAATATAAATGTACTGAAACTGTTATCTTTATTACACATCTGCGAGCCGCTGGATTTACCCATACAGTCTCATTAACTAAAACTGCATACCGTAACTACTGCACAGAAGGAGACTGCCAGGAAAACACAAATGCGATTGTGGCCACAGACAAGACAGTTGGAGTACACTGTTGGACATAGAAGACATCCAAAATCGTAGATTATAAATATCTAATGGATTTGTATGCCACATCACGAGCAAAAGCGTCAAAAAATTTATTGTAGGCGACATTACTGATTTTCAAAGGTGTCAGGACAGGAGACTACGAGAAACGTGCAAGTCCCTATTGGCCAAAGTACATGCTATTACCAGACTGGAGGCTAAGACATATATCCAGAAAAAAAGATCATATATTTGACCCTGTACAAGGCTCTGTAAGAGTTTTAAACTCTAACAGTATTTACAATGTGCTCTGTACCAATCACATCCATGTGGTATCAGGTAACGACTAACTCACAAAGCAGCTGTTGCGTTGTGCTTAGTAACGTTCTGCAGTTTGCTACTGGAGTAATAAGAATACCCAAAAATGCACTGTCGCAGAAATAACCGTTCTGGATACTCAAGGCAGAGAAAAACTTTTACCAATTACGTTCTGTCTTCATATAGTTTTAATAGCCTACCAATAAACTACGTGAGATAGTTAGCTCAGGCTCCATCGGAAATGACGTACTTTTAAGTATTACACTAAAGTGCTTGTTTGAAGCAGGAGAAAAACATCTCTCGCAATCCAGGACATTGCTCTCCATGATAACATCAGATATACGCGAGTAATATTATGCCACAAGTGTTAAGAAAAAGGACGATTGTATCAAACAGACCTACACCAATCCCCATTAACGAAATGATTCTCTTAAGTTCTGTTATTGTGTAATGCATATGAAAAACAAAACAGAAATAGAAGTGGTCTATGCCAAACTACGAAACTGGAATACATGCTAAAACCGATTGCGCTACAGCAGGAATATAAATTGCTGCTGGAAAAAGAAGAATCCTGTGTAAATGGACAGGTAAGACTAATACATTTCTTTAAACACAGGGTATAGAAAAGTCTGGCTCTAGGTGGAGAGATATCAGCATCTACTGTAATTATTGGCGAATAGCAGTCGCCTGTCGGAATATGGGCTGAAAATTGTGGAACCGAAAATGTTTACTACGTTCAAGGACAGACGAAATATGTGTTTACAAAGAGGTATGCCCTTCGGGATCTGCTTAAAAAGGATGATTCATTGTTTGTAAAGGTTGTGGGCTTGATGATGTACATCTAGCAACAGAACAGCAGTTTAGAGTGTCTGTGGTGGAGTAAAGTCATTTAATTGTAATTCGTTTGCAAGTTATAGACTGAGAATACTTGCATTCACATTCCCTACACAGAGAAAATCCTATAATGTGGATTTATATGATTTTTGGCAGCATTTCGTGCCAGTGAAGCTTTTGTTGCTATACCACACTCCTTACTAAGTAGAAGACTTACACCCCCCCACCTCCCCCCCCCCGCCCCACCCACCCACCCAAAAAAAAATGAAAACAGTTGCTGAACTTGGTACCAGTATGTTCGATCCTCTACTCAAATCAGACAATGCTCGCTTCACAAATACATTATACATATTAGAGACGGACAAAAGTGTTAGATTGTAGCATTCTTTTGTGACTGGCAGAGTGTGCGTCTTAGCAAGAGAGAGACGTCATGTTGGCACAGTCCTCTTATAAGCAATAAGTGACCCGGAGTTCAGCCAAGCATTTATCGAAAACGTGATGAAACTGTGTATAATATTTGTTTGGTGATATATGTATATGAGCACTGGACTGTCAGTAGAAGTCGTTCTCGCGATATTTATTGTCCACTTCAGTTAATCCAGACATATCAGTACCTGAGACTGTTGATCAAATCATGTACTGTGTCACGGCATACCACTAACATACGAAACATACTATGTATGTCTTTTTCTTATGGATTCGAAGGCCAATTGTAGGTATTTATTTACAATACCATACTAACATTGGCACTTGGTGGTGCGATCGTAACACATATGAAAAAGCTATGTTTCCACCAGACATAGATATGAGTGCATAACGAGACATGGTCCACAGTCTTGGTTCTACTGGAACAGACGAAATTATTTCAGTCATTCGATGGAGTAGCTTTGAATTCCACCATTAGATCGGCTAGAAAATACACTGCTGGCCACCGTAAATGCAACACCAAGAAAGACAAGAGGTAGCACAACAAAATTTATTTTGTAGATAACATGTTGACCAAGTATCAAATGATTACGTTTACAGACGTCTGTGACATGTGGTTCCTGCCAGAATCAGTAGCCAGAGTAGCCGCCATTGTTGGAGATCACCACTGCCACACGTCTCGGCATTGAGTCAAAGAGACGTTGGATGTGTTCCTGGGGTACAGCAGCCCAAGCAGCTTCCACACGTTGCCAAAGATCATCTGGTGTGGCAGCTGGGGATGTAATCTGGGTCACTCGTTGAGCAACCACGGACCACATGTTTTCTATCGGCGAAAGATCCGGAGAGCGAGCCGGCCAGGGAAGCAATTCAATCTGGTTATTGACGAAGAACCTTTGGGCAATGCGTGCCACGTGTGGTCGCGCATTATCCTGTTGAAATATGTCTGTGGCCGAGCCCTGAAGGTAAGGAAGGACAACTGGCTCCAGCACCTCGGACATGTAGCGCCGGCTATTTAAAGTACCGGCAATGCGTACTAGAGGCGTGCGAGAGTAATATCCAATACCGCCCCATACCATAATACACGGTGCAAGACCAGTGTGGCGGTGCATAATGCAGCTGTCCAGCATCCTCTCTCCACGGTGTCTCCACACTCGAATCCGACCATCGTGGTGCTGCAGACAGAAGCGTGCCTCGTCAGTAAAGACAACGTCATTCCATTCTGCCGTCCACATCCGTCTGTCATCACACCATTGGCGACGGAGACGTCTGTGGTTCTGCGTCAATGGTAGACGAAGCAATGGACGTCTTGCGGACAGACCACTCTGCTGTAAACGGCGTCGAATGGTACGCGCAGACACTGGATGATGCGTTACAGACGCAATGTGCTGTGCTACGGTTCGGGATGTCACTGAGCCATCCGTCACTGCCATGCGCACAATTTGCCTATCAGCACGTGCAGTGCTGCATCGAGGTGAATGCGATCGACCACGTCGGTCCGTCGTACCCTCTTGCATCCAACGGTCACATATCCGCATTACAGTTGTTTGGTTTCGTCCAACACGACTAGCGATTTCTCTGTATGATAATCCACAATCTCGGTAAGCCACTATCCTTCCTCTGTCGAACTTGGATACTTGATCAAAAGATGTTCGCTGTTGTCTACGAGGCATAACTGATCGTCTTGTGAAACAACCACAAGGTAAACACACGTGCCGAACGTACACTCGTCGAAATCGCCAAGCCTTAAATGGCGCTATGAGGTGGCGCCACAGGCGCGCGTGATGTGCGTCTGCGCTGAAATTCTAATCAGTTGCGTATCTCATCGCTGCAAAACCATGGTGTAAATTTCACTTGATTCGGATGCTTCCTTCAGGGTGTTGCATTTACGGTGGCCAGCAGTGTAGTTCCTTGCATCGCTGTTTTTCCGAGTAAACTATAAGTATACCGGACGCGGTTCTCTAAAGTCTTATATAAGGCTTCATTCTCTTTTTTAAAGTAGAGTATTGAGGTATTGCTTCCTGCCATTACCGGATAGTCCATTAAAACTACAGTCTTCCACAACACGTACACACTGAACAAAAAATGTAGTACTTATGTATTTTAATTTTAGGAATCGTAAGCAGAAAAGATGTCGTGATCGGCAACATCAAAGCCAGTATTCACTCAACAGGTAAATTTCAGAACGAGCTTAGGTTGCATGTATTAAATCTTTAACATGTAACAGTCTAATGCTACTCAGCATACAGTTCAGCCATTATGCATTAGGAAGGTATAATGTGTTCCATACCCCTGCAAGCAAGTGAGTCAGACGCTCTAGACATGCATGCTGTTGTTTATGTTGTCATATTTATGGCCAGAGAATTTTTTTAATATTCTTAACAGTATCAAAGAAAACTAACTGTGGGAACGTATCGCATTCAATTCTGGTAAGCTCGCGATGTACAGACAGTCTTTGAACTGACAGACAGTCCACAGTAGAACTATCAGCATTTCTGTTTGGTAGCACAGGTAATCAATTTCCAACTTAAATAACTGAAGCTATAGACATACAGAGAATAACATTATAAGCAACTATCGACCGTGATTATATGGAATGTATGCACAGCCACACACGACATCAGTATTTACATTAGCTCTCTGGAAGTTTTCTGTTTAAGGCGCTTCAGTCCGCTTCAGATTCTAAAAAGTGTAGGACGAATACTGGCACCTTAGCATGGGAATATGACCACGAGAAGCAAACGCATGTTTACTTACAGCGCAATAGAATCTCATAGCTGGAAGCGGAACTGATCGTGTGTTTGATCCTGTGCAAATATCAACAAACAGAGTTTAGTACCGTAGTCTGCGTAAGGGTGTTGGCAGTGCACCAGAGATACATCCCAAATGAGGATCTGCCCGCAAAAACGTGCGTGATTACCGCAGTTCAGATCAGTCTGTCTGTCATTTCGAGTCCTGTATTTTTTCTGCCAGTATTCCGGCGTATGGCTACCTGCAATATCTATTTTACAGTGAATCGCCCTGTGTTTGAAGTCGTCTTCCATTTCTCCGTATACATGACGCATTAACCGTGCATATGGGTTTATTACCTCAGTAGGCCAACTGCTAAACTCTGTAAAACCACAACACAGTAGCTGTTTTGTTGAGTTATTCGCTAATTGATAGTACTTGTAAGTGACTACCATAGACTTAGTCATATTTAGATGGACAGATTTTTCCTTTTTTGTTTTTTCGTGTACCCCTTAAGGCAGTAAAGTGCCTCGATTCCTACATACTTTTTCAAACAGTACTCCAACGTATGGTTTTTTTTCCTGTCACTTAGGCTGGCAAAGAGCATCACTTTTCCAGTGGTTTTTCTCTCCTTGTGTTCAGAGTAAGGACAAAACGTAACAGAGTAAAGTAGTAAACATTGTTTATAGGCCTCTGGACAGAGCCAAATAAGCGATCCATT
Organism: Schistocerca nitens; assembly: GCF_023898315.1. Taxonomy (NCBI): domain Eukaryota; kingdom Metazoa; phylum Arthropoda; class Insecta; order Orthoptera; family Acrididae; genus Schistocerca; species Schistocerca nitens. Next base: position 53,638,148 of record NC_064624.1, on the reverse strand, counting down.
TGCGTAAGTAAAAATTTGTTTGCTCTTGATGGCCATGTTTCTACGCTAAGGCACATTCCAGTGTTCGTCAGACAATTTTTACGGATACTAAGGCAGACTGACATACTGCCTGAACTGGAATCTTCCAGAGAATTAAAGTAAATACAGGTGACATGTGTGGCTGTGTGTATATTCCATATAATCATGGTAGATAGTTAGTTATAATACTATACTCTGTAGGCCTATAGCTTCAAATATTTAACCCAGAGATTGATTACACAGGGTGTCAAACAACGATGCCGACAGTCCCAGTGGGGACCATCTATAGATTCGATGACTGTCTACACATCTTAAAGACACCAGGCTGGGATACAATGTGTCCCGGAGAATTTTTTTATTGCGATAAGAATATAAAAAATTGTAGCGACAGTAAATATGAGAACGCAAGGAACAACCATGCATCTGCAGAGTGACCGACTGTCTTGCTTGCAGAGATACGAAACAAATTATACCTTCTTAATGAGTAATAGAGGCACTGTGTGCGAACAGTATTAAACTGTTACATGTTAAAGGTTTCATATATGCTGCCCTCAGCTCGTAGTGCAATTTGTACACTAGGGTAAGTAATATTGGCTTGTTGACCATGACATCTTTTCTGGTTACAGGACCTGAAATTAGAACACGTAAGAATTAAATTTTTTAACTGAATATGTACATATAATGCAAGACTGTAGTTTCAATAGATTATTCGGTAATGGCATGACGCAATACTTCGATAATTTACTTAAGAAAAGACAATTAGGCAATATATAATGGTTAATCCCCCCCATGAACCATGGACCTTACCGTCGGTGGGGAGGCTTGCGTGCCTCAGCGATACAGATGGCCGTACCGTAGGTGCAACCACAACGGAGGGGTATCTGTTGAGAGGCCAGACAAACGTGTGGTTCCTGAAGAGGGGCAGCAGCCTTTTCAGTAGTTGCAAGGGCAACAGTCTGGATGATTGACTGATCTGGCCTTGTAACATTAACCCGGCCTTGCTGTGCTGGTACTGCGAACGGCTGAAAGCAAGGGGAAACTACAGCAGTAATTTTTCCCGAGAACATGCAGCTTTACTGTATGATTAAATGATGATGGTGTCCTCTTGGGTAAAATATTCCGGAGGTAAAATAGTCCCCCATTCGGATCTCCGGGCGGGGACTACTCAAGGGGTCGTCATTATCAGGAGAAAGAAAACTGGCGTTCTACGGATCGGAGCGTGGAATGTCAGATCCCTTAATCGGGCAGGTAGGTTAGAAAATTTAAAAAGGGAAATGGATAGGTTAAAGTTAGATATAGTGGGAATTAGTGAAGTTCGGTGGCAGGAGGAACAAGACTTTTGGTCAGGTGAATACAGGGTTATAAATACAAAATCAAATAGGGGTAATGCAGGAGTAGGTTTCATAATGAATAAAAAATAGGAGCTACTAGCTACTACAAACAAGATAGTGAACGCATTATTGTGGCCAAGACCAAGATAGACACAAAGCCCGTGGCTACTACAGTAGTACAAGTTTATATGCCAACTAGCTCTGCAGATGATGAAGGAATTGATGAAATGTGTGACGAGATAAAAGAAATTATTCAGGTAGTGAAGGGAGACGAAAATTTAATAGTCATGGGTGACTGGAATTCGTCAGTAGGAAAAGGGAGAGAAGGAAACATAGTAGGTGAATATGGATTGGGGGGAAGAAATGGAAGAGGAAGCCGCCTTGTAGAATTTTGCACAAAGCATAACTTAATCATAGCTAACACTTGGTTCAAGAATCATAAAAGAAGGTTGTATACCTGGAAGAATCCTGGACATACTAAAAGGTATCAGATAGATTATATAATGGTAAGACAGAGATTTAGGAACCAGGTTTTAAATTGTAAGACATTTCCAGGGGCAGATGTGGATTCTGACCACAATCTATTGGTTATGAATTGCAGATTGAAACTGAAGAAACTGCAAAAAGGTGGGAATTTAAGGAGATGGGACCTGGATAAGCTGAAAGAACCAGAGGTTGTAGAGAGTTTCAGGGAGAGCATAAGGGAACAATTGACAGGAATGGGGGAAAGAAATACAGTAGAAGAAGAATGGGTAGCTCTGAGGGATGAAGTAGTGAAGGCAGCAGACGATCAAGTAGGTAAAAAGGCGAGGGCTAATAGAAATCCTTGGGTAACAGAAGAAATATTGAATTTAATTGATGAAAGGAGAAAATATAAAAATGCAGTGAATGAAGCAGGCAAAAAGGAATACAAACGTCTCAAAAATGAGATCGACAGGAAGTGCAAAATGGCTAAGCAGGGATGGCTAGAGGACAAATGTAAGGATATAGAGGCTTGTCTCACTAGTGGTAAGATAGATACTGCCTACAGGAAAATTGAAGAGACCTTTGGAGAGAAGAGAACCACTTGTATGAATATCAAGAGCTCAGATGGCAACCCAGTTCTAAGCAAAGAAGGGAAGGCAGAAAGGTGGAAGGAGTATATAGAGGGTTTATACAAGGGCGATGTACTTGAGGACAATATTATGGAAATGGAAGAGGATGTAGACGAAGACAAAATGGGAGATAAGATACTGCGTGAAGAGTTTGACAGAGCACTGAAAGACCTGAGTCGAAACAAGGCCCCGGGAGTAGACAACATTCCATTAGAACCACTGACAGCCTTGGGAGAGCCAGTCATGACAAAACTCTACCATCTGGTGAGCAAGATGTATGAGACAGGCGAAATACCCTCAGACTTCACGAAGAATATAATAATTCCAATCCCAAAGAAAGCAGGTGTTGACAGATGTGAAAATTACCGAACTATCAGTTTAATACGTCACAGCTGCAAAATACTAACGCGAATTCTTTACAGACGAATGGAAAAACTGGTAGAAGCGGACCTCGGGGAAGATCAGTTTGGATTCCGTAGAAATGTTGGAACACGTGAGGCAATACTAACCTTACGACTTATCTTAGAAGAAAGATTAAGAAAAGGCAAACCTACGTTTCTAGCATTTGTAGACTTAGAGAAAGCTTTTGACAATGTTAACTGGAATACTCTCTTTCAAATTCTGAAGGTGGCAGGGGTAAAATACAGGGAGCGAAAGGCTATTTACAATTTGTACAGAAACCAGATGGCAGTTATAAGAGTCGAGGGGCATGAAAGGGAAGCAGTGGTTGGGAAAGGAGTGACAGGGTTGTAGCCTCTCCCCGATGTTATTCAATCTGTATATTGAGCAAGCAGTAAAGGAAACAAAAGAAAAATTCGGAGTAGGTATTAAAATTCATGGAGAAGAAGTAAAAACTTTGAGGTTTGCCGATGACATTGTAATTCTGTCAGAGACAGCAAAGGACTTGGAAGAGCAGTTGAACGGAATGGACAGTGTCTTGAAAGGAGGATATAAGATGAACATCAACAAAAGCAAAACGAGGATAATGGAATGTAGTCAAATTAAATCGGGTGATGCTGAGGGAATTAGATTAGGAAATGAGACACTTAAAGTAGTAAAGGAGTTTTGCTATTTAGGGAGTAAAATAACTGATGATGGTCGAAGTAGAGAGGATATAAAATGTAGACTGGCAATGGCAAGGAAATCGTTTCTGAAGAAGAGAAATTTGTTAACATCGGGTATAGATTTAAGTGTCAGGAAATCGTTTCTGAAAGTATTTGTATGGAGTGTAGCCATGTATGGAAGTGAAACATGGACGATAACTAGTTTGGACAAAAAGAGAATAGAAGCTTCCGAAATGTGGTGCTACGGAAGAATGCTGAAGATAAGGTGGGTAGATCACGTAACTAATGAGGAGGTATTGAATAGGATTGGGGAGAAGAGAAGTTTGTGGCACAACTTGACTAGAAGAAGGGATCGGTTGGTAGGACATGTTTTGAGGCATCAAGGGATCACAAATTTAGCATTGGAGGGCAGTGTGGAGGGTAAAAATCGTAGAGGGAGACCAAGAGATGAATGCACTAAGCAGATTCAGAAGAATGTAGGCTGCAGTAGGTACTGGGAGATGAAGAAGATTGCACAGGATAGAGTAGCATGGAGAGCTGCATCAAACCAGTCTTAGGACTGAAGACCACAACAACAACAACATAATGGTTAATACGACGATGTGCTGTATGCCTATAGTTTTAAGGTGGAAACAGTTTATACGGAAAACCTACGTTACTGCAGCTATTTCTTAGCCTATTTAGTGGTGGAATTCGAAGCTACTCCACCAGATGATTGAAATCATTTCTTCTCCTCCACTCATTCCTATAAGCCGGCCGCTGTGACCGAGCTGTTCTAGGCGCTTCAGTCCGGAACCGCGCTGCTGATACGGTCGAAGGTACGAATCCTGCCTCGGGCATGGATGTGTGTGATGTCCTTAGGTTAGTTAGGTTTAAGTAGTTCTAAGTCTAGGGGACTGATGACTTCAGATGTTAGGTCCCATAGTGCTTAGAGCAATTTGAACAATCTCATTCCTATAGAACCAAGACTAAGGACCAGGATTTATTGTGCACTGACAAGTATGATTGGTGGAAACATAATTTTTACGGACCTACATCTACATCTATATCCATACTCCACAAGCCACCTGACGGTGTGTGGCGGAGGGTACCTTGAGTACCTCTATCGGTTCTCCCTTCTATTCCAGTCTCGTATTGTTCGTGGAAAGAAGGATTGTCGGTACGCCTCTGCGTGGGCTCTAATCTCTCTGATTTGATCCTCATGGTATCTTCGCGAGGTATACGTAGGAGGGAGCAATAGACTGCTTGACTCTTCGGTGAAGGTATGTTCTCGAAACTTCAACAAAAGCCCGTACCGAGCTACTGAGCGTCTCTCGTGCAGATGTGTTACGATCGCATGCCACAGTGCTAATGTCGCTATGGTGTTATAAATAAATGACTACGATTGACCTTCGAATCTACAGGGCGACAGTTATTGAACTTTATGAAAAAGACGTAAATTAGTTACAAACTGTGGCCTGTGCACACTTTATTCACCATGTAAACGTCACACTAGGTATTCGGATTTAGTTTATGACATGTTCGATATGCCTGCCATCAATGGCGATGATGTGGCACAGCCGAATAGCGAAATTCTGCGTGACCCGCTGAAGTGTCGGAACATCGATGCTGTCGATGACCTCCTGAATGGCTGTTTTCAGGTCAGCAATGGTTTTGCTGTATACCTTGACTTTAATATAGCGCCAAAAAAGGGAGCCGCATGTCTTCATATCCGGAGAATATGAGGACCAATCGAGGCCCCTAGGAACCCCAGAGCCAGAATGGGGCCCCCAAAGTTCTCCTGCAGGACATCAAACACTCTCCTGATTCGATAATGTAGAGATCCGTCTTGCGTGAACCACATCTTGTCGAAATGAGGATCACTTCGGATAATGAGGATAAAATCACCTTCCAAAATCTTCACGTACCGTTCGGTAGTCACTGTGACATCAATGAATATCGCACTGATTATTCCGTGACTGGACATTGCACATCATACAGTTACCAATTTGACCACGAAGAGACTTCTCGATCGTGAAATTCGGATTCTCAGACCCACAAATGTGCCAATTTTGTTTATTGACGAACCTATCCACATGAAAGTTGGTTGCGTCGCTAAACCACACGCATACTAATTCCCATCATGCCCCACGGCCAACCATGCAATTTGAACCTCCTAAATCAAACCGTTCAGTAGTTATGGAGATTTAATTTTAAATAGTTCAATGATTGTACCCCTGTATAATAAACACATATATAACATGTTTCGTATTTTCGTGGTGTGCTCTGACAAAATACGTGACTTGATCAACAATTTAAGGCACTTGCCATTGTGGATTAATTGTTGTGGACTATAGTTATCTCGAGCACTACTTTCATAGAAGTCTATTTTACTGACAGTCTAGCGCTAACATATGTATACTGCCGAACAAATATTAAAACATTTATTATTAAAAACAGTCTTGATCACGATTTATTTATCAAGGTGACCGGTTTCGACGACTACTGTGGTCATCTTCAGACCATTGAGTAGGAACCTCTTTCTGTTGGAGAATCACAGTAGTGATTCCACAACAGAAAGAGGTTCCTACTCAATGGTCTGAAGATGACCACAGTAGTCGTCGAAACCGGTTGTGATTCTCCAACAGAAAGAGGTTCCTACTCAATGGTCTGAAGATGACCACAGTAGTCGTCGAAACCGGTTGTGATTCTCCAACAGAAAGAGGTTCCTACTCAATGGTCTGAAGATGACCACAGTAGTCGTCGAAACCGGTCACCTTGATAAATAAATCGTGGTCAAGACTGTTTTTAATAATAAATGTTTGTAAGACATTGACCACTGCCTTTCCCGTAATGTATTCAAAAGTAAAATATTAAAACAGTTTCATCGCGTGCTTTTTTTAATGCTTGTCCAAACTCTCAGTGGCTAAGTGTGGCTTACTGGCAACAAACGGATCACGTGAACATGGTCTCTCTCTTCTTATATACAGGATCAGGATGGTACCTAACTTCCCTCACAGTGCCACTGCTAGAAAGGAACACATCTATCGATCTGTAATTTCTCCTGTCTTACATGAAACGTACGATGACTACCAATGCCACTGCTACATAGTGTTTTCGCGGAAATAGCATTCTGCAATATGAATTCACATAAGGCTGGTGTATTGATTCAACCGACCGCTTCCAAGTCCAGCATTACGTTATCGTTCTTTTTTGGGGGGTTGGGGATGGAGGGGGAAATCTTCTACCCAGAAAAAATAAATAAAAAAGTGTGTGTTACAGCAACAAGTGATTTAATGATACAAAGTGTTGCCAGCAAGCTTATAAAACCACATTACGGGTTTTGCTCTGTGTAAGAGATACGAAAACAAATATTCTCAGCATAGGAAAGTACGATTAAATGATGCTCTGGACACAGCAAACAGCTGTTCTGTTAGTAGATGCACATCATCGGATCTGCAACCTTTAGAAACAACGTAACCATCCCTTTTAAGCAGTTCCCGATGAGTGCAGAGCTATGTAACATATTTTTCTTTTGTCCTTGAGTGTAATAAACATTCTCGATTCGTCCATTTTCAGCCAGTACTCCAACAGGCGACTGCTTACCGCCACTAATTAGAGTGAATGCTGATATCTTATATTCTTTGCCTCTATCAAGATATTTACATAGTTTTAAGTGATATGTTAACCTTGGCTGTGCATCTGCAGCGGGTTATTCTTTCACCAGTAGCAATTTCTGTTCCTCCTTTATGGCAACTGTTTTCACCATGCACTCCAGTTTTCGTATTGTGGCTTCGACTTCTTCTATTACTGTTCTCTTTTTCATACGCATTATACATTAACAGAACTTAAGAGAGTAATTTCATTGATGGGGATTGGTGTACGTCTGTTCGATACAATGGTCCTGTTTCTTAATACTTGTGGCATAACATCACCCGTTGTAACCATCACCAGTTTGGAATTACCTAAATCTGATGGTATCATGCAGAATAATGCCGTGAACTGTGACAGACGTTTTTCTTCTGTCTCAAACAAGCAATTTGGTAGATTACTTATGTCGGCTCAATTGAAACCTGAGTTAAGGATCTCCACGTACTTTACAGGTAGATAATTAAAACTGTACCCATACAGAACATAATACATAACATTTTCTCAGTCGTGAGTGTATGCAACGGTTATTCGTATGCAAGTGAATTTTTGGGTATTCTCATTAACCCAGAAGATGAACTGTAGAAGACTATTGAACACCAGACAACTGCTCTGTGAGTTACTAGATAGCTGACATCACATGGATGTGATTGGTACAGAGTACAGTGGGACACATTGATAATGCTGTTAGAGTTTAAAACACTTAAGCAGCCACATATAGGATCAGATATATCATCTATTTTGTGGCTGTATACTATAGCCTCCAGTCTGGTAATAGCGTGTTCTTTAGTCAAGGAGGGCGTAATGGTTTCTTGTAGTCCCATGCCTGGACGCTTCACAAAATCTATAAAGTCGTCTCCAATGACTTTCTCACACTTGGACTGTGATGCTACATACAAATACATTGTATATCTTTAACGTACATTTGAAAGTCACACACGTCCAACAGTCTATTCCAACTGTTTTTTCGTCAACCACATTCGTATGAACATCAACAAAAGCAAAACGAGGATAATGGAATGTAGTCGAATTAAGTCGGATGATGCTGAGGGAATTAGATTAGGAAATGAGACACTTAAAGTAGTAGAGGAGTTTTGCTATTTTGGGAGTAAAATAACCGATGATGGTCGAAGTAGAGAGGATATAAAATGTAGACCGGCAATGGCAAGGAAAGCGTTTCTGAAGAAGAGAAATTTGTTAGCATCGAGTATTGATTTAAGTGTCAGGAAGTCGTTTCTGAAAGTATTTGTATGGAGTGTAGCCATCTAAGGAAGGCAAACATGGACGATAAATGGTTTAGACAAGAAGAGAATAGAAGCTTTTGAAATGTGGTGCAACAGAAGAATGCTGAAGTTTAGATGGGTAGATCACATAACTAATGAGGAGGTATTGAATAGAATTGGGAAGGAGTTTGCGGCACAACTTGACTAGAAGAAGGGGTCGGTTGGTACGACATGTTCTGAGGCATCAAGGGATCACCAATTTAGTATTGGAAGGCATCGTGGAGGGTAAAAATCGTAGAGGGAGACCAAGAGATGAATACACTAAGCAGATTCAGAAGGATGTAGGCTGCAGTAGGTACTGGGAGATGAAGAAACTTGCACAGGATGGAATAGCATGGAGAGCTGCATCAAATCAGTCTCTGGACTGAAGACCACAACAACAACATTCGCATTTCTGTTTCCCTGGCAATCTGCTTCCGTGCAGAAGTTAGGTATGCAGTTTTAGTTAATGAGACTATATGGACAAATCCAGCATCTTAGAGATGTGTAGTAAAGATAACAGTTTCAGTATATTTATTTTCAAACAGCTGCCTCTGTCTGCAGAGCGCACGTTTTAGGTGCCATGGTGGTAGCCTCATCACGCGATGAGAGAGCCCATTAGTAGCGTCTGGAAGTAGCTGGCCTCTGTTTGATTTTACAGATTGTGGTGTGGCCGCAGCCCCTTTCCTTCATTCAACATATTTGTATAGGCCTCTTCCCCCCCCCCCCCCACTCCAGCCATCCCCCTCTTGCTGTCAGCCAATGTCTGCACTTCAAGGGCGTAAGCTCTGAGAATAGCCATTTCATTGGCAAGAATATTAATGTTCCGTCCACGTCTCTCAGCTGCCGGGAGCCTTATGGAGCCGTGAGAGGGACTATAACCTGTGAGACCTATGATGGCGTATATAGAACTGTATATTATTGCTCTACTGTGTCCTTTGCTCAGTCTCAATTACGTGAGGTGAGAATATGTATACTATCGATTGGCTCAAATGGCTCTGAGCACTATGCGACTCAACTGCTGAGGTCATTAGTCCCCTAGAACTTAGAACTAGTTAAACCTAACTAACCTAAGGACATCACAAACATCCATGCCCGAGGCAGGATTCGAACCTGCGACCGTAGCGGTCTTGCGGTTCCAGACTGCAGCGCCTTTAACCGCACGGCCACTTCGGCAGGCTACTATCGATTGTTTATGCATCTATTCATAAGTCTTGTAGGAATGTTACACACTATTATGGCGAGAATTACATCTGTTTTTTTTTCTACTTACTAGTTCTGGCGGATCTTCTCCACAGACAATGTTCTTACACGATTGTTTTCACAAGCCTTATATCATCGCTACAAACCAATACTATTATGGGGTATATTTGGTTTAGGTATCGGAGTTATAGTTACATGAACAAAACTCAAAAAAAAATTATTTCTATTCCTTTCTTGGGACCCATCTCCTATCAGATCCAACGCAGTCTTCGTAATAAATGCTACTGTAACTTTTCCTTTTCTACCAATAATAATTTGAAAAAACTACTTCATTCATAATTTAAAATCGTCTCGCTCCCCTTTGGAAAGTTCCGGCGTCTACAAGATTTTCTGCGATACCTGCTCTTCTTACTATATAGGACAGACAAGACGTGCCTTTACAACCAGATATAAACAACATCTTCTAAGAAAAAATGCCGGTAGAACCCAAAATTCGTCTTTTGCCGACCACCTTCTGATTACAGGTCATGCACCTGAAGCTATACCTGATATCAACATTTTGCACACCGAGAAGAAACGGCACAGTTTAAATGTTCTTGAAGAATTAGAAATTTTTTAACATCTTTCTCGAAACGATAGCCTCATTCTCAATGAGCAGCTGCAGTTGCGTAGTAAAAATTTCTTCACCGGTAATAACCCGTTACAATATATTTAATTTCTCGTTTCCTCGTGCAGTTACCAAACTGCTTTTTCCATCTAAGTCAACTCATAGTTTTTAATTTATTAAATGATTTATACTGGCTGTGTTTCATGTTATATCGTTTTCTACAGGCTGTGTCATTCAGCCCTTCTTGTATTTTCTATAATGGTGTTTTCACACTTTAAACTGTACTTCTAAGTTCTGATGTAGACAAAATGTTACTTTATCTGCTGTTGTGAAACAAAATATTGTCTTTTAGATCATGTACTGAATAATGTTCATCATAATATTCACCTGTCTTTATTTGAATGTTAAGTAGCCAGATTGTATTGCGGCTACTAGATGCCCCTCTCGGTACAGTGTTCACCTACCCCTAGTTGTTAACGCGATCGCCTCAGTCTGATGCTACCTGTAGCTCGACATATGAGAGCAGCCCGTAGCGGCTTGCTCTATATATATATATATATATATATATATATATATATATATATATATATATATATATACGGCTTGCTTTATATATATAGGGTGGTCCATTGATCGTGTCCGGGCCAAATATCTCACGAAATAAGGGTCAAGCGGAAAAACTACATGGAAAGAAACTTGTCTAGCTTGAAGGGGGAAACCAGATGGCACTATGGTTGGCCCGCTATATGACGCTTCCATAGGTCAAATGGATATCAACTGCGTTTTTTTTAAATAGGAACACTCATTTTTTCAAATGGTTCAAATGTCTCTGAGCACTATGGGACTTAACCTCTGACGTCATCAGGCCCCTAGAACTTAGACTTACTTAAACCTAACTAACCTAAGGACATCACACACATCCATGCCCGAGGCAGGATTCGAACCTGCGACCGTACCGGTCACCCGGTTCCAGACTGTAGTGCCTAGAATCGTTCGGTCACTCCGGCCAGTAACCCCTATTTTTTTATTACATATTCGTGCAGTACGTAAAGAAATATGAATATTTTAGTTGGACCACTTTTTTCGCTTTGTGATAGATGGCGCTATAATAGTCACAAATACATGGCTCACAATTTTAGACGAACAGTTGGTAACAGGTAGGTTTTTTAAATTAAAATACCGAACATAGGTACGTTTGAACATTTTATTTCGGTTGTTCCAATGTGATACATGTACCTTTGTGAACGTATCATTTCTGAGAACGCATGCTGTTACAGCGTGATTACCTGTAAATACCACATTAATGCAATAAATGATCAAAATTATGTCCATCAACCTCAGTGCACTTGGCAATACGTGTAACGACATTCCTCTCAGCAGCGAGTAGTTCGCCTTCCGTAATGTTCGCACATACATTGACAATGGGCTGACGCGTGTTACCAGGTGTTGTCGGTGGATCACGATAGCAAATATCCTTCAACTTTCCCCACAGAAAGAATTCCGGTGACGTCCGATCTGGGGAACGTGCAGGCCACGGTACGGTGCTTCGACGACCAATCCACCTGTCATTAAATACGCTATTCAATACCGCTTCGACCGCACGCGAGGTATGTGCCGGACATCCATCATGTTGGAAGTACATCGCCATTCTTTCATACAGCGAAACATCTTGTAGTAACATCGGTAGAACATTACGTAGGAAATCAGCATACATTGCACCAGTTAGATTGCCATCGATAAAATGGGGGCCAATTTTCGTTCCTCCCATAATGCCGCACCATACATTAACCAGCCAAGGTCGCTGATGTTCCACTTGTCGCAGCCATCGTGGATTTTCCGTTGCCCAATAGTGCATACTATGCCGGTTTACGTTACCGCTGTTGGTGAATGACGCTTCGTCGCTAAATAGAACGCGTGCAAAAAGTCTGTCATCGTCCCGTAATTTCTCTTCTGCCCAGTGGCAGAACTGTACACGACGTTCAAAGTCGTCGGCATGCAATTCCTGGTGCATAGAAATATGGTATGGGTGCAATCGATGTTGATGTAGCATTCTCAACACCGACGGTTTTTTTTTTTTTTTTTTTTTTTTTTTTTTTTTTTTTTTTTTTTTTTTTGAGATTCCCGATTCTCGCGAAGTTTGCCTGCTACTGATGTGCGGATTAGCTGCGACAGCAGCTAAAACACCTACTTGGGCATCATCATTTGTTGCAGGTCGACGTTTCACATGTGTCTGAACACTTCCTGTTCCCTTAAATACCGTAACTATCCGGCGAACGGTCCGGACACTTGGATGATGTCGTCCAGGATACCGAGCAGCATGCATAGCACACACCCGTTGGGCATTTTGATCACAATAGCCATACATCGACACGACATCGACCTTTTCCGCAATTGGCAAACGCTCCATTTTAACATGGGTAATGTATCACGAAGCAAATACCGTCCGCACTGGCGGAATGTTACGTGATACCACGTACTTATACGTTTGTAACTATGACAGCGCCACCTATCACAAAGCGAAAAAAGTAGTCCAACTAAAACATCCGTATTTCTTTACGTAGTACACGAATATCTAATAAAAAATGGGGATTCCTACTTTAAAAAAACGCAGTTGATATCCGCTTGACCTATGGCAGCGCCATCTAGCGGGCCAACCATAGCGCCATCTGGTTTCCCCCTTCAAGCTAGATGAGTTTCGTTCTTTGTAGCTTTTCAGTTTGATGCTTATTTCGTGAGATATTTGGCCCGGTCACTATCAATGGACCACAGTTACAAACATAAATTCGTTGAATGGCAAAAATCTGGAAATATAAAGTGGACTTTTGGGTGTTACTGTGCGACGACATTGGCCAAGGGGACAGATCGGCAACACGGCACAACATGCGAGTGTTGCAGGTAGTCTAGCCGCTCACGAGAAGGCAAGGCATGCGACGTCAAGCGACGGGTTCCGTGACACTGGAACCAATGACAGCGTTCACGTCTGTCTCGTACCAGTTACGCTGGCCTGTATTATGTATCGTGGCTAGTTGGCATAGAGAAAGGAACGTGAGGAGGGGCTGCACCGCTGTACATGCATATTTTATAATTTAGTTTTTGTGTCTCATACTAAGTTTTAAGAAACGAGTACGTAGATGCAGAATACTAAATACAAGTACACAGGTATGTGGCAGTTAATACAAACGACTACAATACAGCCGTACAAATGTTCGATGCGGCTTTGCGCGGATGATGCTGCAGTATACAGAGAAGTTGCAGCATTAGAAAATTGCAGCGAAATGCAGGAAGATCTGCAGCGGATAGGCACTTGGTACAGGGAGTGGCAACTGACCTTTAACATAGACAAATGTAATATATTGTGAATACATAGAAAGTAGGATCTCTTATTGTATGATTATATGATAGCGGAACAAACACTGGTAGCAGTTACTTCTGTAAAATATCTGGGAGTATGCGTACGGAACGATTTGAAGTGGAATGATCATATAAAATTAATTGTTGGTAAGGCGGGTGCCAGGTTGAGATTCATTGGGAGAGTCCTTAGAAAATGTAGTCCATCAACAAGGGAGGTGGCTTATAAAACACTCGTTCGACGTATACTAGAGTATTGCTCATCAGTGTAGGATCCGCACCAGGTCGGGTTGACAGAGGAGGTAGAGAAGATCCAAAGAAGAGCGGAGCGTTTCGTCACAGGGTTATTTCGTAATCGTGATAGCGTTACGGAGATGTTTAGCAAACTCAAGTTGCAGACTCTGCAAGAGAGGCGCTCTGCATCGCGGTGTAGCTTCCTGTCCAGGTTTCGAGAGGGTGCGTTTCTGGATGACGTATCGAATATATTGCTTCCCCTTACTTATACCTCCAGAGGAGATGACGAATGTAAAATTAGAGAGATTCGCGCGCACGGAGGCTTTCCGGCAGTCGTTCTTCCCGCGAACCATACGCTACTGGAACAGGAAAGGGAGGTAATGACAGTGGCACGTAAAGTGCCCTCCGCCACACACCGTTGGATGGCTTGCGGAGTATAAATGTAGATGTAAATGTAGGTGTAGAACTAACGTAGAAACATTTGACCAGAAGCTGCAGTGGCGGTTTGTAGGTTCGAAATGACGGCCACGATGTGTGTGGCAAAGTTGAACTCTTCGTAGGAAGGATTGCTGAACACGATGCAACATGGCTCTATCTAATTTCCGTAATATCACATGCATTTTGTATTCTGCGTTGAAGGGTGATGACACCAACAACCTCTCCTTCATAAATCACAGATTTTAGATGGCCGACACGGCCGTTATGGCCGAGCGGTTCTAGGCGCTTCAGTCTAGAATCGCACGACCGCTACGGTCGCAGGTTCGGATCCTGCCTCGGGCATGGATGTGTGTGATGTCCTTAGGTTAGTTAGGTTTAAGTAGTGCTACACTACTGGCCTTTAAATTGCTACACCAAGAAGAAATGCAGATGATAAGCGGGCATTCATTCTACAAATATATTATATTAGAAGTGACATGTGATTACATTTTCACGAAATTTGGGTGCATAGATCCTGAGAAATCAGTACCCATAACAACCACCTCTGGCCGTAATAACGGCCTTGATACGCCTGGGCATTGAGTCAAATCGAGCTTGGATGGCGTGTACAGGTACAGCCACCCATGCAGCTTCAACACGATACCACAGTTCATCAAGAGTAGTGAATGGCGTATTGTGACGAGCCAGTTGCTCGGCCACAACTGACCAGACGTTTTCAATTGGTGAGAGATCTGGAGAATGTGCTGGCCAGGGCAGCAGTCGAACATTTTCTGTATCCAGAAAGGCCCGTACAGGACCTACAACATGCCGTTGTGCATTATCCTGCAGAAATGTAGGGTTTCGCATTGATCGAATGAAGGGGAGAGCCCCGGGTCGTAACACATCTGAAATATAACTTCCACTGTTCAAAGTACCGTAAATGCGAGACGTGTAACCAATGACACGCCATACCATCACGCCGGGTGATATGCCAGTATGGCGATGATGAATACACGCTTCCAATGTGCGTTCACCGCGATGTCGCCAAACACGGATGCGACAATCGTGATGCTGTAAACAGAACCAGGATTCATCCGAAAAAATGACGTTTTGCCATTCGTGCACCCAGGTTCGTCGTCGAGTACACCATCGCAGGCGCTCCTGTCTGTGATGCAGCGTCAAGGGTAACCGCAGCGACGGTCTCCGAGCTGATAGTCCGTGCTGCTGCAAACGTCGTCGTACTGTTCGTGCAGATGGTTATTGTTTTGCGAACGTCCCCATCTGTTGACTCAGGGATCGAGACGTGGCTGCACGATTCGTTACAGCCATGTGGATAAGATGCCTGTCATCTCGGCTGCTAGTGATACGAGGCCGTTGGGATCCAGCACGGCGTTCCGTATTACCCTCCTGAACCCACCGATTCCATATTCTGCTAACAGTCATTGGATCTCGACCAATGCGAGTAGCAATGTCGCGATTCGATAAACCGGAATCGTGAGAGGTTACAATCCGACCATTATCAAAGTCGGAAAGGTGATGGTACGCATTTCTCCTCCTTACACGAGGCATCACAACAACGTTTCACCAGGCAACGCCGTTTAACTGCTGTTTGTGTATGAGAAATCGGTTGGAGACTTTCCTCATGTCAGCACGTTGTAGGTGTCGCCACCGGCGCCAACCCTGTGTGAATGCTCTGAAAAGCTAATCATTTGCATATCACAGCATCTTCTTCCTGTCTGTAGCACGTCATCTTCGGGATGTAGCAATTTTAATGGCCAGTAGTGTAAATTTAGGGGACTGACCGGCGTTGCCTGGTGAAACGTTGTTGTGATGCCTAGTTTAAGGAGGAGAAATACATACCATCACGTTTCCGGCTTTGATAAAGGTCGGATTGTAGCCTCTCGCGATTGCGGTTTATCGTATCGCGACATTGCTGCTCGCGTCGGTCGAGATCCAATGACTGTCAGCAGAATGTGGAATCGGTGGATGCAGGAGGGTAATACGGAACGCCATGCTGCATCCCGATGGCCTCGTATCACTATCACTCGAGATGACAGGCATCTTATCCACATGACTCTAACGGATCGTACAGCCACGTCTCGATCCCTGAGTCAACAGATGGGGACGTTTGCAAGACAACAACCATCTGCACGAACAGTTCGACAACGTTTGCAGCAGCACGGACTATCAGCTCGGAGACCGTCGCTGCGGTTACCCTTGACGCTGCATCACAGACAGGAGCGCCTGCGATGGTGTACTCGACGACGAACCTGGGTGCACGAATGGCAAAACGTCATTTTTTCAGATGAATCCAGGTTCTGTTTACAGCATCATGATGGTCGCATCCGTGTTTGGTGACATCGCGGTGAACGCACATTGGAAGCGTGTATTCGCCATCGCCATCGCCATACTGGCGTATCATCCGGTGTGAGGTATGGGGTGCCATCAGTTACACGTCTCGGTCACCTCTTGTTCGCACTGACGGCACTTTCAACAGTGGACGTTATATTTCAGATGTGTTACGACCCGTAGCTCTACCCTTCACTACATCCCTGCGACACCCTACATATCAGTTGGATAATGCACGACCGCACGTTGCAGGTCCTGTACGGGCCTTTCTGGATACAGAAAATGTTCGACTGCTGCGCTGGCCAGCACATTCTCCAGTCTCTCACCAACTGAAAACGTCTGGTCAATGGTGGCCGAGCAACTGGCTCGTCACAATACGCCAGTCACTGCTCTCGATGAACTGTGGTATCGTGTTGAAGCTGCATGGGCATCTGTACCTGTTCACGCCATCCGAGCTCTGTTTGACTCAATGCCCAGGCGTATCAAGGCCGTTATTACGTCCAGAGGTCGTTGTTCCTGGTACTTTCTCAGGATCTATGCACCCAAATTGCGTGAAAATGTAATCACATGTCAGTTCTAGTAAAATATATTTGTCCAATGAATACCCGTCTATCATCCGCATTTCTTCTTGATGTAGCAGTTTTAATGGCCTGTAGTGTAGGAGACGGCACAGACAACTGATTTAAGGTGAAGAGCATCGGGTGTTGGATTAGAGGTTGTGGCCTCGTGTGGCGTACATACCCTTGAAGAGAGCAGGAGTCGATGCAGTCTGCGGCGATCCTGCAGATGAGGTGCTCGCCGACTTGCTCCGCCTCTTCGCCAGAGAGTTGGCGAATCGCCGCCAGGACGCCGCCGCGGCAGCCCTGCTCGCCTGTCGGCCTCTGGCTTATCCGGGCAGACCAGTGCGGATCGAGGCCCTCGACGTACGGCACCAGGCGTGCCATGGCAGACAACCAGGCGGGTTGAGGAGTGAGGGGACTGCACGGTACGTACAGGCCGTACGTTCCTGCAATACGTTTTTCTGTCAACTAGAGGTTATAGGGGAGGGAGTAGTAGGAAGGGTTTACGGGTCAGCATGGGCTTAGTAGTAGAGACGAGACACGAGAAAGGATAATCGATTTCTGCAGAAAATATCATTTGGTAATAGCGAATACTCTGTTCAAGAATCACAGCAGGAGGTAGCTTACTTGGGAAACGCCAGGGAATGAGGGAAGATTTCCCTTAGATTACATCATGTTCGAGAAAATATAAAAATGCAGTAAATGAAGCAGGCAAAAAGGAATACAAACGTCTCAAAAATGAGATTGACAAGAAGTGCAAAATGGCTAAGCAGGGATGGCTAGAGGAGAAATGTAAGGCTGTAGAGGCTTATCACACTAGCGGTAAGATAGATACTGCCTACAGGAAAATTAGAGAGACCTTTGGAGAAAAGAGAACCACTTGTACGAATATCTAGGGCTCAGATGGAAACCCAGTTCTAAGCAAAGAATGGAAAGCAAAAAGGTGGAAGGAGTATATAGAGGGTCTATACAAGGGCGATGTACTTGAGAACAATATTATGGAAATGGAAGTGGATGTAGATGAAGATGAAATGGGAGATACGATTCTATGTGAAGAGGATGACAGAGCACTGAAAGACCTAAGTCGAAACAAGGCCCCGGGAGTAGACAACATTCCATTAGAACTACTGACGGCCTTGGGAGAGCCAGTCCTGACAAAACTCTACCATCTTGTGAGCAAGATGTATGAGACAGGCGAAATACCCTCAGACTTCAAGAAGAATATAATAATTCCAATCCCGAAGAAAGCAGGTGTTGACAGATGTGAAAATTACCGAACTATCAGTTTAGCAGCAAAATACTAACCCGAATCTTTACAGACGAATGGAAATACTAGTAGAGGCCAGCCTCGGGGAAGATCAGTTGGGATTCCGTAGAAATATTGGAACACGTGAGGCAATACTACGACTTATCTAGAAGAAAGATTAAGGAAAGGCAAACTTACGTTTCCAGGATTTGTAGACTTAGAGAAAGCTTTTGACAATGTTGACTGGAATACTCTCTTTCAAATTCTAAAGGTGGCAGGAGTAAAGTACAGGGAACGAAAGGCAATTTACAATTTGTACAGAAACCAGATGGCAGTTATAAGAGTCGAGGGGCATGAAAGGGAAGCAGTGGTTGGGAAGGGAGTGGGACAGGGTTGTAGCCTCTCCCCGATGTTATTCAATCTGTATATTGAGCAAGCAGTAAAGGAAATGAAAGAAAAGTTCGGAGTAGGTATTAAAATCCATGGAGAAGAAATAAAAACTTTGAGGTTCGCCGACGACATTGTAATTCTGTCAGAGGCAGCAAAGGACTTGGAAGTGCAGCTGAATGGAATGGACAGTGTCTTGAAAGGAGGATATAAGATGAACACCAACAAAAGCAAAACAAGGACAATGGAATGTAGTCGAATTAAGTCGGCTGATGCTGAGGGAATTAGATTGGGAAATGAGACACTTAAAGTAGTAAAGGAGTTTTGCTATTTGGGAAGCAAAATAACTGAAGATGGTCGAAGTAGGGAGGATACAAAATGTAGACTGGCAAGGAAAGCGTTTCTGAAGAAGAGAAATTTGTTAACATCGAGTATAGATTTAAGCGTCACGAAGTCGTTTCTGAGAGTATTTGTATGGAGTGTAGCCATATATGGAAGTGAAACATGGACGATAAACAGTTTGGACAAGAAGAAAATAGAAGCTTTCGAAATGTGGTGCTACAAAAGAATGCTGAAGATTAAATGGTTAGATCACATAACTAATGAGGTGGTACTGAATAGAATTGGAGAGAAGAGGAGTTTGTGGCAGAACTTGACAAGAAGAAGGGACCGGTTGGTAGGACATGTTCTGAGGCATCAAGGGAACACAAATTTAGCATTGGAGGGCAGTGTGGAGGGTAAAAATCGTAGAGGGAAACCAAGAGATGAATTCACTAAACAGATTCAGAATGATGTAGGTTGCAGTAGGTACGGGGAGATGAAGAGGCTTGCACAGGATAGAGTATCATGGAGAGCTGCATCAAACCAGTCTTAGGACTGAAGACCACAACAACAACAACAACATCATGTTCAGGCAGTCTCCGAAATCAGCTATTGGATTTTATGGCGGTCCCAAAAGCAGATACAGACTCTGATCATGATTTACTAACGATGAAGAGTAGGCTGAAGATTAAGAGACTAGTGAGGAAGAATAAATGCGCAAAGAAGTGGGATATAGAAGCGCTAAGGAACGAAGAGACACGCTTGGGCTTCTTCGAGCCTATAGATACCGCAATAATAAATAGGTAAGTAGGCCAGTTGTAGAGGAATGGGCATATCTAAGATGGAGAATCACAGGATTTGGAAAGGTAAACCATAGGTGAACTGTGAAGAAACCGTGGATAAAAGACGAAATACTTCAGCTGATCGACGAAAGGAGGAAGTACAAAAATGGCCAGGGAAATTTTGGAACACAGAAGAACAGTTCATTCAGAAACGAATCAAATAGGAAGTACAGGCAAGCTAAAGCGATGTGGCTGGATTAAGAATCTCAAGAAATCGAAAATGGAATCACTGTCGGATGGACGGACTCAGTATATAGGAATATCCCAACAACCTTCGGTGAAATTAATAGAAGCAAAAGCAACATTAAGAAGGCAACGGAAATTCCAGTGCTAAATGCAGAGAAGGGAGCCGATAGATGGAAAGAGTACACTGAAGGCGTCTGATTTGCCTGATAACGTGATAGAAGCAGAAACAGGAGACGATAGGTAAGAGATACGGAATCGAATAGAGTCAGAACTTACACGAGCATTGGAAGACTTAAGATCGAGTAAGTCAGAAGTGATAACATTCCATCGGAATTTCTTAAATCACTGGGGTAAGTGGCAACAAAACCCATTATTCACGTTGATGTGTAGAATGTACGAGACTGGCGATATATTTTGAGACTTTCGGAAGAACATGATCCGAACAATTACGAAGATAGGAAGAGCCAACAAGTGCGAGAATTACCGCACAATCACCATAATAGCTCAGGCATCCATGCTGCAGACAAGAAAAATATGCAGAAAAATGGAAAAGAAAATTGAGGATCTGTTAAATCAGTATCAGTCTGGCTTTATGGTAAAGGCGAGAGGGGCAGTTCTGACGTTGCAGCTGATAGTGGAAGTAAGACTGAAGAATAATCGATGCACGTGCATTGGATTTAGTTAGGAGATTGATGTATTAGGAGATTAGTGTATAACGTCAGGTCGACATCTGGCTCGGATTTGGGGTGGGTAGTGAAGGAAAGCGGCCATGCCCATTCGAAGGGACCACCCGGGTATTTGCCTTAAGCGATTTAGGTACAGCATGGAAAGTCTAAATCAGTATGGCCAGACGCGGGTTTGAACCGTCGTTCTCCCGAATTCCAGTCCAGTGTCCTAACCACTGTTTTATACCTTTCGGTCACGTTCTTTGGATTTGTCAACCTGGAAAATTGGTCAAATGGTGCCATTTCTTCGATATTTTGAGAAAAAAACAGTGGTAAGCTGTAGGGAAAAACAGGTAGCATGCAACATGTGCAAGATCCAAGAAGGGACAGTAAGACTGTGAGACCAAGAACGAAGTGCTCCAATTGAGAAGTGAGTAAGGCAAAGATAGTCTTTCACCCCTACCATTGAATCTATACATCAGAGAAGCAATGACGGTAATAAAAGAAACGTAGAACAGTGAGACTATAGATCAGGATGAAAGGTTATCCTCAGTGAAAGTGAAGAAGAATCACATAACATGTTGAACTGAATGAACTGTCTAATGAGTATATACAGGGTGTTTCAAAAATGACCGGTATATTTGAAACGGCAATAAAAACTAAACGAGCAGCGATAGAAATACACCGTTTGTTGCAATATGCTTGGGACAACAGTACATTTTCAGGCGGACAAACTTTCGAAATTACAGTAGTTACAATTTTCAACAACAGATGGCGCTGCAAGTGATGTGAAAGATATAGAAGACAACGCAGTCTGTGGGTGCGCCATTCTGTACGTCGTCTTTCTGCTGTAAGCGTGTGCTGTTCACAACGTGCACGTGTGCTGTAGACAACATGGTTTATTCCTTAGAACAGAGGATTTTTCTGGTGTTGGAATTCCACCGCCTAGAACACCGTGTTGTTGCAACACGACGAAGTTTTCAACGGAGGTTTAATGTAACCAATGGACCGAAAAGCGATACAATAAAGGATCTGTTTGAAAAATTTCAACGGACTGGGAACGTGATGGATGAACGTGCTGGAAAGGTAGGGCGACCGCGTACGGCAACCACAGAGGGCAACGCGCAGCTAGTGCAGCAGGTGATCCAACAGCGGCCTCGGGTTTCCGTTCGCCGTGTTGCAGCTGCGGTCCAAATGACGCCAACGTCCACGTATCGTCTCATGCGCCAGAGTTTACACCTCTATCCATACAAAATTCAAACGCGGCAACCCCTCAGCGCCGCTACCATTGCTGCACGAGAGACATTCGCTAACGATATAGTGCACAGGATTGATGACGGTTTACTGACGAAGCTTATTTTTACCTGGACGTCTTCTTCAATAGACAGAACTGGCGCATATGGGGAACCGAAAAGCCCCATGTTGCAGTCCCATCGTCCCTGCATCCTCAAAAAGTACTGGTCTGGGCCGCCATTTCTTCCAAAGGAATCATTGGCCCATTTTTCAGATCCGAAACGATTACTGCATCACGCTATCTGGACATTATTCGTGAATTTGTGGCGGTACAAACTGCCTTAGACGACACTGCGAACACCTCGTGGTTTATGCAAGATGGTGCCCGGCCACATCGCACGGCCGACGTCTTTAATTTCCTGAATGAATATTTCGATGATCGTGTGATTGCTTTGGGCTATCCGAAACATACAGGAGGCGGCGTGGATTGGCCTCCCTATTCGCCAGACATGAACCCCTGTGACTTCTTTCTGTGGGGACACTTGAAAGACCAGGTGTACCGCCAGAATCCAGAAACAATTTAACAGCTGAAGCAGTACATCTCATCTGCATGTGAAGCCATTCCACCAGACACGTTGTCAAAGGTTTCGGGTATTTTCATTCAGAGACTACGCCATATTATTGCTACGCATGGTGGATATGTGGAAAATATCGTACTATAGAGTTTCCCAGACCGCAGCGCCATCTGTTGTTGAAAACTGTAACTAGTGTAATTTCGAAAGTTTGTCTGCCTGAAAATGTACTGTTGTCCCAAGCATATTGCAACAAACGGTGTATTTCTATCGCTGCTCGTTTAGTTTTTATTGCCGTTTCAAATATACCGGTCATTTTTGAAACACCCTGTAATATTGACTGAGAGTAAACCGAAAGTAATGAAAAGTAGCGGAAAAGAGAACAGCATGAAACTTAACATCAGAGTTGGGGATCACAAATTAGGTGAAGTTAACGAACTCTTCTACCTAGGGAGCAAAATAACCTATGACGGATAGAGCAAGGAGGACGTCCAAAGCAGTCCAACTTTACTTCTGCCAGTACCTCGTCTCCTACCTTCCAAACTTTACAGAAGCTCTCCTGCAAACCTTGCAGAACTAGCACTCCTGGAAGAAAGGATATTGCGGGGACATGGCTTAGCCACAGCCTGGGGGATGTTTCCAGAATGAGATTTTCACTCTGCAGTGGAGTGTGCGCTGATATGAAACTTCCTGACAGATTAAAACTGTGTGCCGGGCCGAGGCTCGAACTCGGGACCTTTGCCTTTCGCGGGCAAGTGCTCTACCAACTGAGCTACCCAAGCACGACTCACGCCCCGTCCTCACAGCTTTACTTCTGCCTGTACCTCGTCCCCTACCTTCCAAACTTTACAGATGCTCTCCTGCGGTTCTCTCCTTGGGTAACTCAGAAACAGGCGTCGAGAATTCTAGGCTGGTAAATTATGAAAAAATAGAAAAACTTTGTATGTGTAAGCAAACAGACACTTAGCATGTGAGAAAGGACCTCGGAGTCGTACAGATACAATAGGTAAATCTTCTGAGATTAGGTCGGCCGGGAGCTAACCTAGCAAATATTTTAACAGTTTCCTACTTGCACAATCATGCTGAAAAATGGTAGAGAATGGTTTCTGACAGGAAAGCCATTAGTTATCACTTTAAACTGAAAATGAGAATAGCATTACGGTGTGTTTCTTACAATTTATCACTGCTAACTTTCGTAATATACATCCGATATTAATAAACCTAATTATCTTAGAACAGAAAAAGTTTAAGCTCCGAACCAGTACGTAGATATTGTCCAGGTTCGTGTCTAGGAGACGACTGACTCAAGTAAAACCTGCCACGATCTGCTGTTTAATTCCGTACGACTTTGTACCTTTTCGTAAATCCCAGGTGAGACTCTCCTTCAAATTAGTGAGCAAAACTAGAAGTTTACTCGAGTAGAGTAAGGCCACAACTATGGCCTAATACTATGAGACTTTACCGAGCGAGGTGGCGGAGTGGTTAGCACACTGGACTCGCATTCGGGAGGACGACGGTTCAATCCCGTCTCCAGCCATCCTGATTTAGGTTTTCCGTGATTTCCCTAAATCGTTTCAGGCAAATGCCGGGATGGTTCCTTTGAAAGGGCACGGCCGATTTCCTTCCCAATCCTTCCCTAACCCGAGCTTGCGCTCCGTCTCTAATGACCTCGTTGTCGACGGGACGTTAAACACTAACAACCACCCCCACCACTATGAGACTTTCCCTGACATTTGTGATAGCACAAGTCAATTATTGTTTTTAATACACTGATGCGCGAAAGAAACGTATAGGTACGCGTATTCAAATACAGAGATATGTGGACAGGCAGAAGACGGCGCTGCGGCCGGCAACGCCTATGTAGGACAAAAAGTGTCTGGCGCAGTTGTTACATCGGTTACTGCTGCTACAATCGAAGGTTATCAAGATTTAAGGGGGACGTAATATCTCCGAGGTAGCGATGAAGTGGGGATTTTGTCGTACGACCATTTTGCGAGTGTACCGTGAATATGAGGAATCTGGTAAAATATCAGATCTGCGATATCGTTGGGCCGGAAAAGGATCCTGCAAGAACGGGACCAACGATGACTGAAGAGAATCGTTCATCGTGACAGAAGTGCAAACTTTCCGCAAATTGCTCCAGATATCAATGCTGGGCCATCAACAAGTGACAGAATGTGAACCATTCTACGAAACATCATCGATATGAAACTTCCTGGCGGATTAAAACCGTGTGTCGGACCGAGACTCGAACTCGTGTGGGTAGAGCACATGCCCGCGAAAGGCAAAAGTCCCGATTTCGAGTTTCAGTCCGGCACACAGTTTTAATCTGCCAGGAAGTTTCATATCGGCGCACACTCTGCTGCAGACTGAAAATCTCGTTATGGAATTATGGATATGGGCTTTCGGAGCCGAATGCCCACTCGTGTACCCTATGTAACAGCACGACACAAACCTTTACGCCTCCCCTAGAGACTGCCAACATCGACATTGGACTATTAATGACTGGAAACATGTTGCCTGGTCGGACGAGTCTAGTTTCAAATTGTATCTAGCAGATGGACTAGCGCCGCGCGGGATTAGACGAGCGGTCTAGCGCGCTGCAGTCATGGACTGTGCGGCTGGTCCTGGCGGAGGTTCGAGTCCTTCCTCGGGCATAGGTGTCTGTGTTTGTCCTTAAGATAATTTAGGTAAAGTAGTGTGTAAGCTTAGGGACTGATGACCTTAGCTGTTAAGTCCCATAAGATTTCACACACATCTGAACATTTTTTTAGATGGACTAGTACGGGGATGGAGACAACCTCACGAGTCCATGGAGCCCGCATGTAAGCAGGTGGCTGTTCAAGCTGGTGGAGACTCTTTGATGGTGTATGGCGTGTGCAGTTGGAGTGGTATGGAACCTGAGATACGTCTAGATATGACTCTGACAGGAGACATGTATGTAAGAATCCTGTCAGATCAGCTGGATCCATTCATGTCCATTGTGCATTCCGACGGACTTGAGCGATTTCAGCAGTACAATGCGACACACTGTAATGGTTCTTTATTTACGTGACCATTACGGCACTCCAACCCCAGTTCTCGATACCAGTAATATCGAACTAGTTTTCTGCGAAGTAACAGACATATTTTTGTGAGAATATTCACATTTGGTTTTATTAATGTGTAGGTACTCCGATGTATCGATATATTACAGTGATATGTTTCTTGTGTGTATTCATTTCTGTGAGACTGTCATAATCTTTGACTTACTTGTAATAGTTTTGGCGTGAATGCGCACAGAGCAGTCTTTGTTTCACTTTGCAGAAGTTAAGTTGTTATTTCGCTTAGTAAAAGAACAGTCAAGTCTTGTGTTTGGTTAAAGTGGAAATTAAATATATGAAGATTGATACAGAACTGTTTTCTTGATGACGTGACAATTAAGAAGAAGTATATGTGAATTTACAAGAAGTTTATTAAAAATGTGGATCGTGAACACCAAGTCAAAAATTATTTCTACCATGCCATTGTTCTGATCTGGGATTGTTTGATCATTAAGAATTTCCTGAAAAAACGCATTTGTTAGGTCTTCAAATATGGCTAAAGTACAGATCTGGACCTTCTAGCAGTCATAGTGGAAGCACCCTAGAATCAACAAAATAAACCATAACGACTTCGACGAAATCTACAAGGGAATCCATAAGTGCCAAATTAATGACATTTTTACAGTGACCTCATTATTTCTATTCTGACGATACCATCCACAGTCAATAACTTAGTTGTTGCCCGATAAAGCGAAATACGCTGCGTGAGCAACATTGTTAATCTGATTTCTAATCTACTTTGCAAGTAGTGGTATTGTTAGAACCCCAAACATCAAGAATTGCTACAGAGTGGATACAGGAAGATTTTTCTGAGTTTTAGCGCTTCCGCTGGGCACCAAATTCCCGACATTAACATTATT
The DNA here is from genome assembly GCF_023898315.1 of Schistocerca nitens. Lineage (NCBI taxonomy): Eukaryota > Metazoa > Arthropoda > Insecta > Orthoptera > Acrididae > Schistocerca > Schistocerca nitens. The sequence goes on along the minus strand of NC_064624.1, from coordinate 53,611,639 downwards.
GAGCATATCTGGGATCCCTTTAAAGTGCTGCTCAGAAGAGACCTTCACCACCTCGTACTTTTATGGATTTATGGATAGCCCTGCAGGATCATGGTGTCAGTTCCCTCCAGCAGTAATTCATACATTAGTCGAGTGCATACCACGTCGTGTTGCGCCAATTCTGCGTGCCCGACTGGCCCTACACGATATTAGGCAGGTGTACCGGTTTGTTTGGCCCTTCAATGTGGGCATAATTTCAGTTACTACTGCTCAGTGCCCCTTCTCCGGGTAATCGCCAGATTGTAAGACTGTGAGCCGGCCGGTTTGACCGAGCGGTTCTTGGTCCTTCAGTCTGGAACCGCGCGACCGCTACAGTCGCAGATTCGAGTCCTGCCTCGGGCATGGATGTGTGTGGTGTCCTTAGGTTAGGTAGATTTACGTAGTTCAGGGGACTGATGACCTCAGATGTTAAGTCCCATTTTTTTTTTTTTTTTTTTTTTTTTTTTTTTTTTTTTTTTTGCAGAGCTGTGTCCAGGATGTCTTCTCACTGCTCGCCGGCATTGACGAGCGACTGGGAATCGAACCCGCTGGCTCTCTCAGGCTCACTGACCGGCTGCACCGTCGCTGCCGTCCCCGCCACTCGCGACACTCCTCGCCAGGTGGTGATATCTGTTTTCTTTGTGTTCTCGTGGCGACCACAACCGCGCACCCCGAAACTTCGACAGCGGTTGACCCCAGCTAAAGCCCGTCTCACACGGAGCAGGGTTCGCCGCAAGTTTGCGAGGTGGCGTGCATGCCTGCCGGCTTGCAGGGAAAGGAGCCGGCCGTCTTCCATGCCGAAGCCCTCCCACGGTGCAAGATCCGCAGCCGGTTGTGTTGTGATCGGCTGCATGTTGTATCGAACGAAGATGGCTGCTTCAGGTACAGATGTTCAGAGCAAACTGGCGTTATTAGCTGTTTTGGTGCTAAACGATGCAGAAATGCATGGTAAAGAGAGAAGAAGAAGAAGAAATGGACGAAAAACTGGATTGAGAGGAGAAGCGCTGGAAAAGGTGTGTTCTCCATGCTTCATAAAGAATTGTGGTTAGTTCGCATAACACCTACTTTTGTTTGAAAAGTATCACCATTTCATTACTGTTTGACTTTATAAATATACAAATAATGACTGTTATATATGACTTTACTTTATAGGATAGAAGGTCGTACATCCTTTGCAAATTTTATACGAATGGATGTATTGGTATTTCAAGAACTGCTTTGTATGGTTGCGCCTCTGATTCAGAAGAAAGACACGGTGATGCGTCAGACAATTGCGGCGTACTCCACTTTAAATTGAGTACGTAAATTGTACATTTTATTATAGCACTCCTTGCTCGTCATATATGGTCGAACAAGAGACACGGCACTTCCAACTCTTTCTAGTGCTTCTGCACGCAAGTGTTTATTATAATAGTTTGCACTTTTCACGACGTACAGACACTGTTCTTCCCTATATCAATGCTTCAATCGCTTCCTTGGACCACTGCGGTGCCATTATTTAATAATTACAAGAACTTCCTACCGCACCTCACAGCAGCAAAAAAGCGACTATCAACAAAGGCTTCCCGCCCAAGCTTTCGGTGCCTGACGTCACAAGCGAAACGTCTCATGATTGGCCAACGCAGGTAGCACGCAGGGAACCTGGCAAGAAAAATAGCACCGGACCTATCCTGGAAACCTTACAAGGTTCCCAGGTAGGCAGCCCGCTAGCAGACGACGGAGCCCGCAAGGCAGCCGCCGCGCGAGCCAGCAGGGAAACGTACAGCGAATCTTGCTCCGTGTGAGACGGGCTTCTCTGCTAGCTCTGTGGGCAGCCGCAGGCTAAGTTCTCCCCGCAGCGAGGAGCGGCGCGGCTCCTGCATAAGCGTACCCTGTGGCTCGTCGTGTGAGATGCTCACAAGGGAACCTCCCCATCGTACCCCCGTCAGATTTAGTTATAAGCCGGCACAGTGGATAGGCCTTGAAAAACTGAACACAGATCAATCGAGAAAGCAGGAAGAAGTTGTGTGGAACTATGAAAAAATAAGCAAAATATACAAACTGAGTAGTCCATACGGAAGATAGGCAACATCAAGGAGAGTCTGAGCTCAGGTGCGCCGTGGTCCCGTGGTTAGCGTGAGCAGCTGCGGAATGAGAGGCCCTTGGTTCACGTCTTCCCTCGAGTGAAAAGTTTAATCTTTTATTTTCAGACAATTATCAAATTTCAGGCACTAACACATAATCAACGTCGCTCTCCAAAATTCCAGGTCATGTTCAGATTTGCTTGCACATATGCAGGATTTGACGGTGTACACACGGAAAAATTTTAAAACGTTAAAAACATATGTTTTGACAGAGCACTGCGAAAGTGTTGCATTTATTTGTTGCAGTTTATGTGACAAACTCTTATGTTTTCATCACTTTTTTGGGAGTGATTATCACAACCACAAGAAAACCTAAATCGGGCAAGGTAGAAGAATCTTTTTACCCATTCGCCAAGTGTACAAATTAGGTGGGTCGACAACATATTCCTGTCATGTGACGCACATGCCGTCACCAGTGTCGTATGGAATATGTCAGACGTGTTTCCCTGTGGAGGAATCGGTTGACCTATGATCAAATATTTTCGGTTCCCATTGGAGAGGCACGTCCTTTCGTCTACTAATCGCACGGTTTTGCGGTGCGGTCGCAAAACACAGACACTGAACTTATTACAGTGAACAGAGACGTCAATGAACGGACGGACAGATCATAACTTTGCGAAAATAAAGGAAGCAAGCATTTCACTCGAGGAAAGAATTGAACCAAGGACCTCTCGTTTCACAGCTGCTCACGCTAACCACAGGACCACGGCGGTCCTGAGCTTACACTATCCTTGATATTGTCTATCTTGCACATGGACTACTCTGTTTGTATATTTTCCTTATTTTTTTCATAGTTCCACACAATATCTTACTGTTTTCTCGATTGATCTGTGTTGAGTTTTTCAAGGCCTGTCCACTGTGCCAACTTATAAGTAAATCTGAGGGGAGGGGGGGGAGGGGTGCGATGGGGAGGTTCCCTTGTCAGATTTTCCCGTGCTTGAAAACGCACTCCCATTGAAGCCTGGTAGCTATGTACGCTGCTGCTTGAGAAAATACACGGCACATGAATGTGAATATAGCCAGCACAATCGGCTACAGCTATTTAATGCATAGCAGTAAGTCGATAAGAATTGCAGAGAATATAAAAAACACACGGAAGAGCCAAAGAAACTTGTGCACCTGCTTAATGTCATGTAGGGCCACCGCGAGCAGGCAGAAGTGCCGCAACACGACGTGGCGTGGACTCGACTGATGTCCGACGTAGTGCTGGGGGCAACTGACACTGTGAATCCTGCGGGGCTGTCCATGAATCCGTATGAGTACGAGCGGGTGGAGATCTCTTTTGAACAACAAGTTGCAAGGCATCCCAGACATGCTCAACAATGTTCATGTCTCGGGAGTATGGTGGGCAGCGTAAGTGTTAGAATATTTTTTCTAGAGCCACTCTGTAGCGATTCTGAACGTGTGGGGGTTTCGCATTGCCCTGCTGGAATTGTCCAAGTCCGTCGGAATGCAAAATGGATATTAATGGATGTAGGTGATCAGAGAGGATGCTTACGTACGTGTGAGCTCTTAGAGTAGCGTCTAGACTTTTCGGGGGACCCATATCACTCCCACTGCACACGCCTCGGACGATTACAGAGCCTCCACCAACTTGAACAGTCCCATGCTGACATGCACGGTCCACGGATTCATGAGGTTGTCTCCATACCGGTACACATCCATCTGCTCGATACAATTTGAAACGAGACTCGTCCGACCAGGCAACATGTTTCCAGTCATCAACAGTCCAATGTCGGTGTTAACAGTCCCAGACGAGGTGTAAAGTTTTGTGTCGTCATCAAGGGTACACGAGTGGGCCTTCGGTTCCAAAAGCCCACATCGATGGTGTTTACTTGAATGGTTGCCACAGTGATACTTGTTGATGCTCAGCACTGAAATCTGCAGCAGTTTGCGGAAGGGTTGCACTTCTGTCACTTTGAACGGTTCTCTTCAGTCGTCGTTGGTCCCGTTCTTGCAGGATCCTTTTTCGGCCGCAGCGATGTCGGTGATTTGATGTTTTACCGGATTCCCGACATTCACGGTAGACTAGTGAAATGGTTGTACGGGAAAATCCCCACTTCATCGCTACCTCGGAGATGCTGTGTCCCGTCGCCTGCTTAGTGTCGTGTGAATCCATAGTGCGCCGGCTATAACACCACGTTCAAACTCACTTAAATCTTGTTAACCTGCCATTGTAGCAGCAGTGACCGATCTGACAACTGGACCACACAGTTGTTGCCTTATATAGGCCTTGCCGACCGCACCTCCTTATTCCGCCTGTCTACATATCTCTGCATCTGAATATGAATGTCTATACCAGTTTCTTTGGCGCTTCAGTGTATATGACTCATTGACAACACCTTAGTGATAATCCGTTTCACGCTGGCTGGTACTTCTTTCTTTGTACAAAGATCCTCTTTCTCGAAAGTGCCGATGCTATGTGTGAATGTTGTCGGCATTTCGATGTGCTCGATTCTGTCTCGAACAATATCTCATCTTTACTGCGGTGATCCTGCGGTGATTCCTAAAACTGTAACACTCAAAGTCCAATTCTTTTCACTTACGACAAGGAACTTTCAACTCGCGTATCATCGCATTTGCAACTGCTTGACATTCAGTGTGCTTGCTCGTTAATCGACATTTCGAACGTTCCTATATGTATTCTGTCACTGTTTTCTGGGTCTCGCTATCTATTAAAGAGTAACAACCATTTCTAATTGAAGTAGTCGTATATGATTACTTTGCAATTTAAGGTCTGAATCTCTATTATTGTGTAAAAAAATATAACAAAGGAATTGCATGATGGGCATGACTATGAGAACCTAGTTCACAAACTCCCAGAAAACATTCTGTGCTGATGTAGAACCCATCCGTCCCATTTTCCAACCCCTAACTTCCAGCTATTCTCAAACATTTGGTAAATGTTTTGTGGTTCACGAACAGATGTCGATGGTTAGTTTACAGTCCCTCCAGTTCGTACATCACATTACCTTCTCACTAGCGAACGGCTGGACGAAGTCCATTGACCTAAAAGTTTCAAAATTAAGGGTAGTTCTCCCGTAATAAACGCAGTCCTTTAAGGCTAGGCGGAAATTGAGACGCGTATAGTGCATGTGGCGCGACGCACAGCAGCGCGCGTTTTCCTAACTTCACAGGGTCAAATGGGACCGCGTGAGCAAATTGCGGCGCGACGCGACTGGGACGCGTCTGGGACGCGACACGCGCGGCGTTGTGGTTGAGTCACAGTTTCTCGCGCCGCGCGTCGCGCCTGCCTCGCTAGCACCGTGGGAAATTTGAGGTGGGGAGCGGAAAAGAAGCCCGGCCACATGCTCACATCGGAACGGCGCATATGAGCCGTGGTAGTATTGCCCACACGATAAAGTTTGCCTCACTGTGTACTAAATTTTATTGCCTCTCGGTAGTGTTTCGTTTTTCGCCATTTAAACGGTCCAGCTTTCTTCGTTAGTACATTATACTTTTCAGTTATTTATATCTGTATAGTTTTGTTTTTATTCTGTCAATAAAAATGCATACTTCAATAACTGGTGAGATATTGGGCGCTGGAATTGTATCATATGCCTCCGCGATGTTTTCAGATCGCAAGAAGGGAAAGTGGGCAGTGAATAAGGAAGCAAGGAATATTAAAAAATCATGTGATTAAGAAGCAAGGCAGGAAAGTAAAACAAGGTTATCTTCTCGCTGCCTAGTATGCTGGCGTATCTGTACGATCTGTTACAAAAATTTATGAGCGGATAATCTCCACAGGTGTGATTCCTTTGTGCTCCTGGTAAAAAGCGTCCAATATCTGCATGCACATTATCAGCATTAATAAATTAACTATACAACAGGCTACACAAATGAAGAAAATGGTCAGTATTATTACGAAAGTAGGGATATCCTAAAAGAGTGTTATGATTAGATATATTTAATTTGTTGAAATGTACTGCTGACAAAGGCAGATCTACTTTTATGACATTGTTTTTCGAACTCCAACTCACAAGGCACACATGGCTAGCTTGTGCATTCCTGTCACGCGCATTATCCTCCGCTGCTGACGATACACTGACCATTGTGTTGTGCGACAGATCAATTGTTTATTTTTCTCACTAACAACTATTTTATTCTCGATCACACATTGTCAGTTTGGCAAGCCGTAGGTGAGTAACCAGTATATGGCATGTGCCTATCATTCCGCCTGAAGGAACGCTCGTCATTATTTTAATACTGCTCAGATCAAGAGAAGGAACAAAATCCTTTGGTAAGTTTCCATTCCAGTCGCTCAGTGTTAAAAATACGATGGGTTGCGGGGATTCCAGCAAAATTCCAACAGAATTGGCAATTAATTTTTGTGTGAGTTGTTAACCTTTTCTCATTCGAAGAAGCATCACCGTTTGTGAGTAACGGCCACATTTCTCTTGTTGACTGGTTTAATTGTACTTCCTTTGTCACAGTGTCATTTGCCAAACTTATCTCACAGCAGCTATTGCGACAGAATTCCGAAACGGCGTGCCTCATTAAACAAGTAATTGGTAATCACAGTGCTCAATAGCTTACGAAAACCTCATAGTGTCGGTTTGCAGTAACATAAAAGAAGAAATTTCAGCTGGCCGTGGTGGCCGAGCGGTTCTAGGCGCTACAGTTTGGAACCGCGCGACCGCTACGGTCGGAGGTTCGAGTCCTGCCTCAGGCATGGATGTGTGTGATGTCCTTAGGTTAGTTAGGTTTAATTAGTTCTACGTTTTTGGGGACTGATGACCACAGATGTTAAGTCCCATAGTGCTCAGAGCCATTTGAACCATTTTGAAGGAATTTCATGTTTATTTGCATACTAGGAAGTTCTTGTTGTCGATAACTCTGTAAGTAGGCTGTTTATGTTTTCTTATTGGCAACGTTACGTAGCGCTCTGTATGAAAATCACTGGCTGTGCTGTGTGCAGTCTGTGGCTAGTTTGCATTGTAGTCTGCCATTGTAGTGTTGGGCAGCTGGATGTGAACAGCGCGTAGCGTTGCGCAGTTGGAGGTCAGCCGCCAGCAGTGGTGGATGTGGGGAGAGAGATGGCGGAGTTTTGAAATTTGTAAGACTGGATGTCATGAACTGCTATATACATCATGACTATTAAGGTAAATACATCATTTGTTCTCTATCAAAATATTTCATTTGCTAACTATGCCTATCAGTAGTTAGTGCCTTCAGTAGTTAGAATCTTTTATTTAGCTGGCAGTAGTGGCGCTCGCTATATTGCAGTAGTTCGAGTAACGAAGATTTTTGTGAGGTAAGTGATTTGTGAAAGGTATAGATTAATGTTAGTCAGGGCCATTCTTTTGTAGGGATTATTGAAATCAGATTGCGTTGCGCTAAAAACATTGTGTGTCAGTTTAAGCCGTCACGTTTATAATTGTTCTAAGGGGACGTTTCAACTCTTAAAAAATTACAGTCACTGGGGTGAAATAAATAAAAAGGGAAGTATAAGTACTGATATATCGCCATAGACAACAAATTACTGTGTGTTAAAGAATTGGCAAAACACTCTCCTCCTTGTGTGCTATCATACGCCAAACTTTCGTTTCGATGTCTCGAGCGGTTTAGGAGATATGAGGGATGTTGCGAGTATTTCATTCTCGCGGGCGTGAGATCGGAAGTGAGCGCGCTACATAGGATCCATTTTCTCGAGATCGGAGGCAGGTAGAGACCTCCTCACAACACTAAACAAAAATTCAACATGTTAGCTAAATTTCATACGCAGAAACATATGGTGTAATACGCACCAAACGCTAAATCATAGCGACCCCTAATTTTCGTTGCAAACTTTTTGAGTTTTGCGTAGCGTCTTACTAAAATGTGTACATCACAACAAGAATGTTCATTAGCAAGATGACGGGCACTTCGGCACGAAGCTGGCATGTAACGCTACAAGTAAGGCAAAAATCAAATATTTTGAGTGAATAGTTCCTGTAAAATCGTTTGAGAAAGGTAACAGGTTGCGCGCACTTCGGTTCTGTCAGCGCAGAGCGTCGCCAGTCGGCGCGTGCGAAGTATGGTGTACGCGTCGCAATATGCGCTGTACCCGCGCGAGCCGTGTGGCACGTGCGTGTCGCGCTGTAGTGTCGTGTCACGTCACACGTGCTGTACGCGTCTCAATTTGCGCCTAGCCTTAGGCCGTCGGCACACGGACCGTGCATCAGAACGTTGAGCGTGCCGAGTTTCTGACGTCATAGCGTGGAATAGCACGTTCGGGAGTCTTTCCGAACGTGCAGAGCAATATCTGGCATGTCATATATCTGAGCGTTGACCAATCAGATGGTACAACGCCACCTACGTCACATGCAAGCCATCTCGCTTCAGCATTGAGCTGTGAGGAGTCACATTGGCATTCAGTTCAAGCCTACTCGTATATATGTCGTTTCTGAGCACCGGCAAATTGAGAATTATTCGAAAACCTGTCGTTAACTGCGTGATTCGTTGCAATAAAATAATGAGAGACATCATATTCGTGGCAAAAGAATTATTGTAACTTATGTATTATGAGAGTGTATCATTTGAAGGTAGCGACACACTGAGGATCCACGAGAAACACATTGTTTTTGGTAAAATTTGTTATAATTAAATTTCAGTTAGTAACATAACTACGATTAAAGGTTTTAGAGAGATGGAAGATCTTGTGGAAGTTAATATCGAGGAATTGTCACTTTAGCGTGCCGGCACCGTAGCTCAGCGTGTTCGGTCAGAGTGGTAGCTGCCCTCTGCAATAAAACAACTGAGTTAATGGATCAACAACGAACTGAAACAGGTGTCTTTCGACGTCCGCCCAGAGCAGATGAAACGAACAAAATGAGATTGCAAAGTATAAATATTTTTTTTCATAATATTCGCGTATAAAATAGGTTCTGATGCTTTATTATTAGTTTTATGTAAGTAATACTACAATATTTGATGTTATGTAAATATAAGTTCACCTTTTTTTGAGGAGTGAGTTTGTTCGATTGGCTTAATCTACAGGACAGCTTGCGCTACTTGTATAAAGGTATTTTGTTCCTTTTTCTTTTGAGTTTCGTGAATTACATGTTGTAAAGTTCCTGCTACATGGTAGGAAAAGTAATCAAGTAAGAATGACTTTAGGGTTTTACTAAAATGTGGGGAAGATAAAATAGTGTGTATTTTATGTGGAGAACTGTTGCAAATTTGTGTCGCACTGTTTGTAATGGAACTTTTATAAGCCTGTGTCCTTATTGATTGGACATGATACTTTACTTGTCTTAAAACAAGTACATCGATATTGAAGTTTTTATTTGTGTTGTGGCGTAACAAGCTAGCTACGCCACACTGAGAAGGAAGCTGAAAGGCACGCGCTAAGCTACAGCAGGATGGCTTGAAGTCTGGAACAGGATACGTATTGAATACTATAAAGAAAATACGTAGCTTTGGAATATACTTAACTTTTAATCACTCCTTGTGATACATCTCTCTTGCCTATACAAATGAGACTCGTAAGATACATGCACTGTTACAATTGGCGCCTTGCTAAGTCGTAGCCATTAACTTAGCTGAAGGCTATTCTAACTCTCTCGGCAAATGAGAGCAAAGGCTTCGTTCGTATAGTCGCTAGCAACGTCGTCGTACAACTGGGGCGAGTTCTCGTACGTCTCTCGAGACCTGCCGTGTGGTGGCGCTCGGTCTGCGATCACACAGTGGCGACACGCGGGTCCGACATGTACTAATGGACCGCGGCCGATTTAAGCCACCACCTGACAAGTGTGGTGTCTGGCAGTGACACCACAATTTGTGTATATTACATATAGAACAACGTGACTGGGATATGAACAGTGGAGGAAATATGTGTTTTGATAGAGCTAACGTGGGAATATTACGCAGCCTGTTGAGTAAACAGTGTGATTTACGAACTAGAAACATCCCACAACTGCCGCTGGAGTGCGTTGCGATCGTGTATACCTCGTTGGGGCCCACGTACCGTGTGCACAAGTCGCATCGTTCCTGAGCCATCAGCAGCACGTTGACCTTGGCACGCTCAACGTTAAAGCCGTCGGCACAAGGACCGTGCAGCCGAACGTTGAGCGTTGAGCGTGCCGAGTTTCTGGCGTCATATCGTGGAATAGCACGTTCGGGAGTCTTTCCGAACGTGCAAAGCAATTATCTAGCATGTCAGATATTCTGAGCATGCGTTTGAGCGTTGACCAATGAGATAATGAGATGGCACAACGCCACGTAAATCACATGCATGCCATCCAGCACAAAGTTGTGAGGCGCCATATTGGCATTAATTTCAAGCCTATACGTATATATGCCGTTTCTGAGCACCAGTAAATTGAGAATCACTGGAAAACCCTTTGTTAACTGTGTGGTCCAAATGGTTCAAATGGCTCTGAGCACTATGGGACTTAACTTCGGAGCTCATCAGTCCCCTAGAACTTAGAACTACTTAAACCTAACTAACCTAAGGAGATCACACACATCCATGCCCGAGGCAGGATTCGAACCTGCGACCGTAGCGGTCGCGCGGTTCCAGACTGTAGCGCCTAGAACCGCTCGGCCACTCCGGCCTGCAACTGTGTGGTCCGCTACAATAAAATAATGAGAAACATCATATTCGTAGCAAAAGAATTATTGTAACTTGCGTGTTATGAGAGTATGCTATTTGAAGGCAGCAATACACTGAGGATGCACCCAAAACGCATTGTTTTGGTGCAATTTGTTATAATTAAATTTCAGTTAGTAACATAGCTACGATTAAAGCTTTCAGCAAGTGATAACATTGGTAAGATCGTATATACGGCGGATAATTTTATGATGCGTGGTGAGTAGTGTCACTGACTCGTGAAATCTTTTTGTTTGGGCGGTGGTTCACGACTCGCCAGTACATAAATTTTTTTCCTAACATTTGCGTTTTTATTAGGTTCTTTTACTTTATTATTAATTTAATATAAGTAAATAGTAAATTTTCGATGTAATGTATTTACAAGTTCACCTTTCTTTGGGTGTTCGATTGGCTTGATCTACAGGACAGCTTGCGCTTCTTGTGTAAAGCTATTTTGCTCCTTTTTCTTTTACGCTTCGTAACTCACGTTTTGCAAAGATTCTGCTACTGGGTAGGAACAGTGATCCAGTAAGACTGACCTTGGGGTTTTACTAAAATGTGGGAATGATGAAATAATGTTTATCTTATGTGAAGAAGTATTGCAAATTTGTATCGCACTGTTTGTAACGGAACTTTTATAAGCCTGTGTCCTTATTGATTGGACATGGTACTTTCCTTTTCGTGGACAATGGAGGAAATGTGCGTTTTAATAGAGCTAACGTGGGAATTTTACGCGCTCCCGTTTAATAAACAGAGTGATTTACGAGCTAGAAACTTCCCGCAACAGCTGCCGGAGTGCGTTGCGATCGTGTGTACCACGTTGGGGACCACGTAAACCCGTCGGACACGGACCGTGCATCCGATCGTTGATCGTTGAGCGTGCCGAGTTTCTGACGTCATAGCGTGGAATAGCACGTTCAGGAGTCTTTCCGAACGTGCAGAGCAATATCTGGCATATCAGATATTCTGAGCGTGCGTCTGAGCGTTGACCAATGAGATGGCACAACGCCACCTACATCACACGCATGTCGTCTCCCTTCAGCACAGAGTTGTGAGGCGCCATATTGGCGTTCATTTCAAGCCTATATGTATATATGCTGTTTGTGAGCACCAGCAAATTGAGAATTACTGAAAACCCATTGTTAGTTGTGTGATTCGTTCCAATAAAATAATGAGAAACATCACAGTCGTGGCAAAAGAATTATTGTAACTTGCGTATTATGAGAGTAGGCTATTTGAAGGCAGCGACACACTGAGGATCCACCAAAAACGCATTGTTCTTAGTACAATTTGTTATAATTAAATTTCAATTAGTAACACAATTATCTACATTAACGTTTTTAGCCAGGCGTAATACATCTGGTTACAGACGTGGAGGAAATTATTGCTTTATCGACGCCGGCACGGTAGCTCAGCGTGTTCGGTCAGATGGTAACGTGCCCTGGGTAATAAAAAAACTGAGTTAACAGATCAACAACGAAGTAAAATGGGTGTCTTACGACGTCCGCCCCGAGCAGATGCAACGAACTAAAGCGAAAAAAAAAAGAAGCGTAATGAGTAGCAGAGTTCCCAAATGGCATTTTGTTGGGGCGGTGGTTCGCATCTCAACACTACCAAGTTTTTTTCTAAGATTCGCGTTTTTATTAGGTTCTCATACTTTATTATTAGTTTAGTATAAGTATAGACTATAATATTTGATGTTATGTAAATATAAGTTCACTTTTTTTTGAGGGGTGACTTTGTTCAGTTGGCTTAATCTACAGGACAGCTTGCGCTACTTGTATAAAGATATTTTGTTCCTTTTTATTTACGCTTCGTAATTCACATATTGCAAAGATTCTGCTACTGGGTAGGAACAATGATCAAGTAAGACCCTGATCTTGGGGCTTTACTAAAATGTGGGAATGATGAAATAATGTTTATCTTATTCGGAGAAGTATTCCAAATTTGTACCGCTATGTTTGTAATGGAATCCTTATTGATTGGACATGGTACTTTCCTTTTCGTGGACGACGAAGGAAATCTGCGTTTTAAAAGATCTAACGTGGGTATTTTACCCGCGTCCGTTGAGTAAACAGTGTGATTTACGAACTAGAAACGTCCCTCAACTGCCGCTGGAGTGCGTTGCGATCGGGTATACCACGTTGGGTGCCACGTACCATATGCACAAGTCGCATCGTTCCTGAGCGTTCAGCAGCACACTCAACGTGAACGTTCGACAACACGGCCCGTGTGCCGACGGCGTCACTGCCAGGCTGCAGTGCGTGTCGTCCAAGCCACCTGTCAGTCTCTCAAAAGTGCCCAGCCGGAGGCGTCGTGTGGATCCATGTTGAACCTGGAACACTACTTACTGTGAAAAGAGCAGTAGTTGAACCAGATCGCCGCTTCGCTGTCGCTGAGTGCCGCTACGCCGCCGCTGCTGATGACGTGGTTGCAGAAGCAGTCGAACACCGAAGTGCCGTTCGCCGCGAGCAGCGCCAGCAGCCAGGTGGCTACCCCAGCCAGAGCCATCGCCGTCCGCTGAGACTCGCAGTAGTAGTAGTGGTAGGCAAGGCCGGGCAGCGCAGGCCCAATATAAGAACAGGCGCGGCGGAGGTCTTTCCGCAGGATGGGAAAACCACAGGAAGTTTGGCGCCTCTCGTCGCGACCACAGGACATTTTTGTCTTTCCCGTGAGAGTGACCAGTAGCTGGCAACGCACAGGCGCCTGCCACGTGCTTTTAGCATGAGGGCGACTGTCCCTAACAGACGCTGAAGTGCTGGTACACTAGAAGGACACTCGAGGTCTGCCTTCCTTTAGTACTGTGTTGCCCACTGACACAGACTCTACATAATGAGGCGAAACACTGTAAAAGGTACAGAGGCGTCCGACTGCTCCCGGGCCCAACCCAGTTCACTACTGCCAGCGCCACGTGATCATAACGCGCCAGTGCTTAACATACAACGAATTGCACCATAGGATTAAGGGGGGGGGGGGGCGTTCATGAAAAACACACACTATTTCAAAAATGCACCAAATCCACAGTTTTGGAGATATGGCAATGAAATTTTGTACCACGGTTTACATGAAAGTAACACATTCACAAATAAAATCCTTTCATTATACAGAGTGTTACAAAAAGATAGGGCCAAACTTTCAGGAAACATTCCTCACACACAAATAAAGAAAAGATGTTAGGTGGACATGTGTCCGGAAACGCTTAATTTCCATGTTAGAGCTCATTTTAGTTTCGTCATTATGTACTGTACTTCCTCGATTCACCGCCATTTGGCCTAATTGAAGGAAAGTAATGTTGACTTCGGTGCTTGTGTTGACATGCGACTCATTGCTCTACAGTACTAGCATCAAGCACATCAGTACGTAGCATCAACAGGTTAGTGTTCATCACGAACGTGGTTTTGCAGTCAGTGCAATGTTTACAAATGCGGAGTTGTCAGATGCCCATTTCATGTACGGATTAGCACGGGGCAATAGGCGTGGCGCGGTACGTTTGTATCGAGACAGATTTCCAGAACGAAGGTGTCCCGACAGGAAGACGTTCGAAGCAATTGATCGGCGTCTTAGGGAGCACGGAACATTCCAGCCTATGACTCGCGACTGGGGAAGACCTAGAACGACGAGGACACCTGCAGTGGACGAGGCAATGCTTCGTGCAGTTGACGGTAACCCTAATGTCAGCGTCATAAAAGTTGCTGCTGTACAAGGTAACGTTGACCACGTCACTGTATGGAGAGTGCTACGGGAGAACCAGCTGTTTCGGTACCATGTACAGCGTGTGCAGGCACTATCAGCAGCTGATTGGCCTCCACGGGTACACTTCTGCGAATGGTTCATCCAACAATGTGTCGATCCTCATTCCAGTGGAAATGTTCTCTTTACGGATGAGGCTTCATTCCAACCTGATCAAATTGTAAATTTTCACAATCAACACGTGTGGGCTGACGAGAATCCGCACGCAATTGTCCAATCACGTCATCAACACAGATTTTCTGTGAACGTTTGGGCAGGCATTGTCGGTGATGTCTTGATTGGGCCCCATGTTCTTCCACCTACGCTCAATGGAGCACGTTATCACGATTTCATACGGGATACTCTACCTGTAGAATTTTGCACAGAGCATAACTTAATCATAGCTAACACTTGGTTCAAGAATCATGAAAGGAGGCTGTATACATGGAAGAAGCCAGGAGATACTGACAGGTTTCAGATAGATTATATAATGGTAAGACAGAGATTTAGGCACCAGGTTTTAAATTGTAAGACATTTCCTGGGGCAGATGTGGATTCTGACCACAATCTATTGGTTATGAACTGCAGATTGAAACTGAAGAAACTGCAAAAAGGTGGGAATTTAAGGAGATGGGACCTGGATAAACTGAAAGAACCAGAGGTTGTAGAGAGTTTCAGGGAGAGCATAAGGGAACAATTGACAGGAATGGGGGAAAGAAATACAGTAGAAGAAGAATGGGTAGCTCTGAGGGATGAAGTGGTGAAGGCAGCAGACGATCAAGTAGGTAAAAAGACGAGGGCTAATAGAAATCCTTGGGTAACAGAAGAAATATTGAATTTAATTGATGAAAGGAGAAAATATAAAAATGCAGTAAATGAAGCAGGCAAAAAGGAATACAAACGTCTCAAAAATGAGATCGACAGGAAGTGCAAAATGGCTAAGCAGGGATGGCTAGAGGACAAATGTAAGGATGTAGAGGCTTGTCTCACTAGGGGTAAGATAGATACTGCCTACAGGAAAATTAAAGAGACCTTTGGAGAGAAGAGAACCACTTGTATGAATATCAAGAGCTCAGATGGAAACCCAGTTCTAAGCAAAGAAGGGAAGGTAGAAAGGTGGAAGGAGTATATAGAGGGTTTATACAAGGGTGATGAACTTGAGGACAATATTATGGAAATGGAAGAGGATGTAGATGAAGACGAAATGGGAGATAAGATACTGCGTGAAGAGTTTGACAGAGCACTGAAAGACCTGAGTCGAAACAAGGCCCCGGGAGTAGACAACATTCCACTAGAACTACTGATGGCTTCGGGAGAGCCAGTCATGACAAAACTCTACCATCTGGTGAGCACGATGTATGAGACAGGCGAAATACCCTCAGACTTCAAGAAGAATATAATAATTCCAATCCCAAAGAAAGCAGGTGTTGACAGATGTGAAAATTACCGAACTATCAGTTTAATAAGTCACAGCTGCAAAATACTAACGCGAATTCTTTACAGACGAATGGAAAAACTGGTAGAAGCTGACCTCGGGGAAGATCAGTTTGGATTCCGTAGGAATGTTGGAACACGTGAGGCAATACTGACCTTACGACTTATCTTGGAAGAAAGATTAAGAAAAGGCAAACCTACATTTCTAGCATTTGTAGACTTAGAGAAAGCTTTTGACAATGTTGACTGGAATACTCTCTTTCAAATTCTGAAGGTGGCAGGGGTAAAATACAGGGAGCGAAAGGCTATTTACAATTTGTACAGAAACCAGATGGCAGTTATAAGAGTCGAGGGGCATGAAAGGGAAGCAGTGGTTGGGAAAGGAGTGAGACAGGGTTGTAGCCTCTCCCCGATGTTATTCAATCTGTATATTGAGCAAGCAGTAAAGGAAACAAAAGAAAAATTCGGAGTAGGCATTAAAATTCATGGAGAAGAAGTAAAAACTTTGAGGTTCGCCGATGACATTGTAATTCTGTCAGAGACAGCAAAGGACTTGGAAGAGCAGTTGAACGGAATGGACAGTGTCTTGAAAGGAGGATATAAGATGAACATCAACAAAAGCAAAACGAGGATAATGGAATGTAGTCAAATTAAGTCGGGTGATGCTGAGGGAATTAGACTAGGAAATGAGACACTTAAAGTAGTAAAAGAGTTTTGCTATTTAGGGAGTAAAATAACCGATGATGGTCGAAGTAGAGAGGATATAAAATGTAGACTGGCAATGGCAAGGAAAGCGTTTCTCAAGAAGAGAAATTTGTTAACATCGAGTATAGATTTAGGTGTCAGGAAGTCGTTTCTGAAAGTATTTGTATGGAGTGTAGCCATGTATGGAAGTGAGACATGGACGATAACTAGTTTGGACAAGAAGAGAATAGAAGCTTTCGAAATGTGGTGCTACAGAAGAATGCTGAAGATAAGGTGGGTAGATCACGTAACTAATGAGGAGGTATTGAATAGGATTGGAGAGAAGAGAAGTTTGTGGCACAACTTGACTAGAAGAAGGGATCGGTTGGTAGGACATGTTTTGAGGCATCAAGGGATCACAAATTTAGCATTGGAGGGCAGCGTGGAGGGTAAAAATCGTAGAGGGAGACCAAGAGATGAATACACTAAGCAGATTCAGAAGGATGTAGGTTGCAGTAGGTACTGGGAGATGAAGAAGCTTGCACAGGATAGAGTAGCATGGAGAGCTGCATCAAACCAGTCTCAGGACTGAAGACCACAAAAACAACAACTCTACCTGTGCTGCTAGAACATGTGCCTTTACAAGTACGACACATGTGGTTCGTGCACGATGGAGCTCCTGCACATTTCAGTCGTACGCTTCAGATTCGGTGATCAATGGATTGGTAGAGGCGAACCAATTCCGTGGCCTCCACGCTCTCCTGACCTCAACCGTCTTGACTTTCATTTATGGGGGCATTTGAAAGCTCTTGTCTACACAAACCCGGTACCAAATGTAGAGACTCTTCGTGCTCGTATTGTGGACGGCTGTGATACAATATGCCATTCTCCAGGGCAGCATCAGCGCATCAGGGATTCCATGTGACGGAGGTGGATGCATGTATCCTCGCTAACGGAGGACATTTTGAACATTTTCCTGTAACAAAATGTTTGAAGTCAAGCTGGTACGTTCTGTTGCTGTGTGTTTCCATGCCATGATTAATGTGATTTGAAGTAATAAAATGAGCTCTAGCATGGAAAGTAAGCGTTTCTGGACGCATGTCCACATAACATCTTTTCTTTATTTGTGTGTACCGAATGTTCCTGAAAGTTTGGCCGTACCTTTTTGTAACACCCTGTATATACAGGGTGAAAAGTATTTAAACCGACAAACTCTGGGATGTTGGAGGTGACATCAAAACAAATATTTTTCCCTAATGTCGTTTTTTCCTATGAGGGTTATTTAAACCGGTGGAGTCCGTATTACGCTCTTCAGTTGTTACAGGGCGTATTACGCTCTTCAGTTGTAGGAAACGGCTGTCCACCAGTGTAGTAGTGCATTGTCTGTGTTTATTAATGGACCGATACACCTGAAGTGAGTACACTGATATGGTTGGTGCGTACTACGTAGCGCACCACAACGGACGATCTGCACAGCGGGTTTATCAACAACAATATCCTAATCGCCGTATCCCGCATCATACGACCTTTGCTGCTGTGTACCAACGTCTGCGTGAGACCGGGTCATTTAGCAGATTACCTGGACAGGGGAGCCGTCGTACGGTAAGAACGCTGCAGTTTGAGGAAGCTGTCTTGCAGCATGTGGAGCGGGATCCTTCAATCAGCACTCGTGCAATTGCACGTAACATGGGGACGAATCAGACGAATGTAAGAACAGAGCAATTTTTACGTCCATTTCACTTACAGCGTGTCCACAACCTGGAACCAGTTGATTATCCACCCACAGCACAGTTTTCGCGGTGGTACCTGGAATAGTGTGAAATGTATCCTACATTACCATCCTCTGTGTTATTTACCGATGAAGCAAGGTTCGGGCGTGATGGACTCTTCACTTACTGGCGCTCATCAAGTGCGATTCTTCGTTAATGTGCGGGTCGGTGTTGTTGGGGACTGTTTAAATGGGCCGTATCTGCTGCCTAGGCCATTAAATGGCAGACACTATTACAATTTTCTCGCCAGAGCATTGCCAGAGTTGCTGGAAGACGTCCCGCTCCCTACAAGACAACGCATGTGGTTCCAACATGACGGGGCGCCGGCACATTTCAGCCGTCGTGTGCGTCGATTCCTGGACCGACGGTTCCCAGAAACGTGGATTGGCAAAGGTGGTCCTGTACCATGGCCTGCTCGATCCCCAGATATGTCCCCTCTGGACTTTTTTGTGTGGGGAGAGATACACAATCTTATTTATGCAACTCCTGTCGCATCAGAAGAGGATCTGGTTGCCCGGATAGTAGCAGCAGCAGGAACAATTTAGGATACTCCTGGGGTTTTTGCCCGTGTCAGACAGAACATGATCCGACGGTTTAACCTTTGTTTACGTGTCAATGGAAGCATTTTTGGAAATCTACTGTAATTGAAATTGGGTTGTGTTAATGTGTTGACTCATAGTCATAAAAAATGGAAAAGTGTTTGTTGGTTTAGTTAATTTGCCACCAAAGAAATCTTCCTCTACCGGTTTAAATATTCCTCATAGGAAAAAATTCCATTAGGGAAAAATATTTGTTTTCATGTCCCTTACAACCTGCCAGAGTTTGTCGGTTTAAATATTTTTCACCCTGTATATTCAACTTTTTTAATGAAATTTGAAGCTTTATTTTCAAAAAATAATGTATGTTCCTTTTTCTCAGAAAGTATTCAAGTTATTTGTACAAAAATTTCTCTGTTTCCTCTCTTTATATGTTGTAAGCTTCTCTCGTGAGGTTTTTGGAAAAGGTCAAATGGGAGAATTTTCCTACTTCCATAAATACAATTTTAAATTCATGCAGAATTCCAAGCACTTTGTCCCATATCTAAGCTTGCAATCAGAATTTCAAAATTTGCTCTTGAGACAACATTTATTTGGTTCGCAGAAAAATGTGTACAAAATTTCATACTTCTAGCATTCATAGAATGGGAGGAAAAGGCACATAATTTTTAAAAAACAAACTTTTCAGGAAACGTAATTTAAAGTTCAACCTAACTTTTTCCTTATGTCACTTCTTCAGCAGACACCACATTTGTACTCTGGGTCGTCTTTCCCTTCAAGTCTTCTCTTCTGGTTTCTTGTTGTCTGTCTTCTTCCCTGTACCAGGTCTTCAAGTGACTTTTCAGCTGCAGAGACGCGCTGTAAATCTATTTTTTCTGAGGATGTCTTGAGTAAAATTTCCTATCTTGAAGCCCATTTCTTCTAATACCTTCATCCCCCCCCCCCATACGTTCCCATCATTAAATACAATAACTGCGTCTTAAGTTGCAATTCTGACAACTGTAGCAGATGCAAATGTGTTTAGGGCATCGTTTGCATATGAGTGAATTTAGACACTCATTTGGATTTTGGGTTTTGCCATGAACACACTTTTTGAAAAGTGCAGGATCAGCCAGAAACCTGTAAGTGGGCTTGACAAGATCCAGGATACAATTTGGAAGCCTCTCCTTGTGCATGTAGGGGTTCTTATCCCTCTGAGCGTGTAGATATTTACACCAGCTAATGCGGCCTCGTCACACTTTTAAATTATTTTCAGGCACTTCGGATGCGATTTCAACATTGACACTTTAGGAACTTATTGTCCATGAGTTGTACTAACAAATAAAAAATAAATCGAAAGTTGACATTTTTCGTGAATTCCATGAACGTCGAAAATTAAAATAACATTTACAAATTTCTTCAATGTACGCTTAAGTATATTAATGTTAACACTATAAAGCCTTAGAATAATGAAATGAATATGTTAGGCATAATGTACGATCTTAAGGTAAACATAAGTGACGCTGAATAATAAAACTACAAAACTACAAAATTTTCAAAATGTGAAATGTGTATCACAATTAAAAGTTATGTCTCAACTTGATCAGAGCAGTATTTTGCTTAAAATCGGCGTTTTGGCCAAAAACTGAGGACTCAAAATATTAGGCTCAGAAACCTGAAAATTCTTATGTAGCCTCGGTTTCATGTAAGAGTCTGCCTGCTTAGCTGGTTCGTAACGTGCTTGCCTACCATGCAGCGGGTCCGGCTTCGATTCCCGGCGGAGTTGGAGATTTTCTCCGCCCGTGGACTGGGTGTTGTCTTGTCCTCATCACCACCTCATCATCACCGACGTGCAAGTCGCCCAATGTGGCGTCACGTAATAAGACCAGCACGTGGCGGCCGAACTTCCCCGGCCAACAATGCCATACGATCATTTCCTTTTTTTTTTTTCTTCGTGTAAGAATATTAAATATGTGATTCCAATAAGCTACCTCTATTAGTTTTCACGTTATTTACAAACACCAAATTTGAAATGAAAATGTCCTTATTCACGGCAGATTAAGTATCGTTTGTCCTCTTTCACAATACTGCCGCGCGGTGTGGGATGCTTACCGGATATGACTGACGGAATACATCGAGAAAGTTCGAAGAAAGGCAGAACGTTTTGCATTATCACGAAGTAGGCGAAAGTGTGTCACTGAAATGATACAGGATTTGAAGCGGACATCATTAAAACAAAGGCGATATTCGTTGCGGCAGAATCTTCTCACCAAATTTCAATCGCCAATTTTCTCCTCCGAATGTCAAAATATTTTGTTGACGCCGTCCTATATAGGGAGAAGCGATCATCATCATAAAGTAGGGAAAATGAGAGCTCACACGGAAGGATATAGGTGTTCGTTTTTTCCGCGCGCTGTACGAGATTGGAATAATAGAGAATTATTATGAAGGTGGTTCGATGAACGCTCTGCCAGGCACTTACGTGAAATTTGCAGAGTATATTGTTGATGTAGGTAGATGTACATGAGATAGAAATTTCTAATTATAGCACTAGTAACAATGATTACAAGGAATCTTAAGGTGGTACAGCAGAAGCCATGCCCTCCTGTTGGTTTCCTGTAGCCAGCCTAAATGCTGCCGAGCTAAAAACATTTTCAGAAACTAAATCAAACTCATCTCTATGTACATAAAGCTTAAGAGCATTGGAAAACGTAAAAAAAATACAGGTATTAGTTGTGCATGTAGGAGAGGAGTGCTATCTAAATACAATTATGCTGTTGAATGATACAGGTATTTATTATATGTGTCGGAGATACGGAGGGTATCCTGTTATTGCTTCCTATGCCTGGGGGTGTTGGCAGCAAGAGCTTCGAAAGGGCCGATAGGAAATAAATACTTCGGAACTAAATGAAATTCATCTCTAAGTACATAAAGCTTAAGAGCATTGAAAATCTTTAAAAAAAAAAA
Source organism: Schistocerca nitens (assembly GCF_023898315.1). NCBI lineage: Eukaryota > Metazoa > Arthropoda > Insecta > Orthoptera > Acrididae > Schistocerca > Schistocerca nitens. Next base: position 53,589,828 of record NC_064624.1, on the reverse strand, counting down.
CACAGGTATTAGTTGCGCATGTCGGAGAAGGGTGCTATCTAAATACAAGTATGCTGTTGAATAGACTTGGCCACTGTTTCTATGTTTCGATACAGTGTATCGATACGTGGAACTGTTTCAGTGTTTCGGAACGGCTGTGGTTCACTGTTTCGAAACAGTGGTGTTTCATTCCGCCCCTGTCTCGGACCAGATTCGATCTCGAGCCAGACACAGAAACTGTATCGTTGTTTCAAAATAAGGCTATTTCAGTCCACCTGTGCTTGGAACGGACTAATTGTATCGAAACAGTGATGTTTCATTCCACTCTGTGTCGGACGAGATTCGGGCTCGGCACAGGTACTGAAACACAACATACCACTTCATGAAACTCTTTCAAGAGTGTCGAAATCTTTTTGACAAGCAAGAGCATGAAGCTTAAGATATCCGAAAATAAAGCTTCGTTTCTAGCTGACTGTCCTGTTTCGAAATGGCGTAACATCTGCTTTATAAACACTAACCAAGCAATAAAACAACGCATACTATTCACATTCAAAATAATAAATTTGTGAAAATCATTCAGTTAAATTACACTTTTTTATAACATACGCTTCTCTGTTCATGTACAGTAATCATATTAAGAAACGCAAGTAAGCCTACAACATTTTGAATAATAAAAGGCGTAGAGAGACAGTTATTAGACATATATACATAAATTTGATGTAGGTATAATTGCAAGCAATCTGTTTGACAAATCACTGATAGTGTAATGGTGTACGGGAAGGGCTGGGAAGCATGGTGAATTTATAGTAACGGTTCGAAACACCTTGAAAGACAAAAAAAATTTTCTGTTACATTTTGTTATTTATTCGAATTATTTGGCGTTATTTGTGAGTCTATAGTCACTGTGCCTATTATCCACAATGATTTCCCTTGTGTAGATGGAAATTAGCAGGATGGGTATATTACCCATATTAACTGAATGTGTGTTTCAGCAGTTTGCTCCCACCTCCAGTTCCGTTCGTGGTGGTTCTTCTGTCTTCAGCTATGGCTGTCCTCAGCCAATTGAAAAGTATGAAAGTCACACGACACGAAAGCAGCGCAGTTGCTGCAGGAAATACGAAACTGCCAAGACGCCCAAGTGATAGCTTCATACTTTCTGCGACATGATTAGCGCTCTCGCACCTCATTTGTGTTTACATGCACATACTTAAACAGTAATTCAAGATGATAAAATGTGTAGATTTATTAGAATACAAAACACAAACTGTTTCACTGTTTCGAAACAACGTATCGGAACATTACATTGTACTGTTTCATTTGTTCCGAAACAGGTACGTGTTTCAGTTTGCCCATCTCTACTGTTGAATGACACAGGTATTTATTATATGTGTCGGAGTCACGGTGGGTAACCTGTTATTGCTTGCTGTGCCTGAGGGTATTGGTAACAAGAGTATCGTAAGAGCCGATGGGAAAGGAATTTTTCGCACAGTGGTACAGATCTCTTCACTTCAATCAAACGCCTGCGAGCGTTGTGCCTCGGATGAGGTCAGAGCTGGGCAGACTGAAATGTGTTTCCGGTACAAGTAGGAACGTAACTCGCGAAGACTGTAACCATCTTGGATCACTTAGATTTCACGGAAGTAACTGTCTGTATGTCGCCCACAATGTTGACAACATCACGTCGCAAGTGGTGAGAGTATTTTCCACTTTTAAGGCGAGCAGTTAATTTTGGTGATTGGAGGTCAGAACGATAGACCGTTTTACTTGGAACTTCCTGTAGAAGTCATCTCTGAACAGTTAACAGTGCTGTTTCCGATGGACATTGTTGTTATTATTAGGGATACTACATTTTGTGTAGGTGAACCTTCAGAGACTATATCGATCAGTTGAAACTACAAACTATTATTTATAGTCATAGTTCCTAATACCGTGTACGTGGGCAGGGAAACGGCGGAAGGTTGTTGTATCCAGCTTATGACGACAATGTACAGGAGGTCGAGCGGTCAGGACTTGTGAGTGGACATCCAGGGCTGCCGTTAATCGACAGAAGATCAGGTACAGTAAATAATTTCAGTGTATAGTATGCAAGGTGCGCTCCTAAGGAGGAAACAACCAGGAGTAGACCTGTTTAGGAGGACGAGCAACTACATAAGTGAGCAAGAGAAGGTTCGTGTTACGATACGTTGGCGGCTGGTCACGGAACGCAGAGGCAGAGGACTTCCGAGAAAGACGTCTCTTTCGCACGAGGTCTGAGTCACGAGAGACCGAAGCAGCTGTGTTCTGCACCGCAGAATCCCCCAGTGTCCATCCACATGACCTGTATCCCACGCTCGCTGTTGGCTAAAACCGATGGCGTGAATTCGCTACCAGTTTCAGCAGAGGACTCGAGACGTCTCTTGACAGCAGCTTTGGCTCGACAGAACTGCCTGGGTTCTGAAAGACAGGCAACTTGTGTCACGTAAGCACAGCCAAGTTGTTCTGGGAGGAAACTTGTAAAGAATTCACTGAGGCCTTTGAAATAAATTTTATAAGCCAATTCTCTAAATGCACATTAACTGGCTGCCACCCTGCACATTCCACTCCCCTTGCAGAGGAGTGGTGACACACTGTTTACGATAGGGTGTCAGTCACTCCTTGGAAATACTTTATGCCCTAGTAGGGCCTTAAAATGTGTGGCAGGGATCTGTCCCCACATTTCCTTTAGTGGAAGTGGGAGGGCACTTACATGTAATTAACTTTATCAGATTTCATGTGTTAAGAAAAGAGTAAAATATTAAGTGCCCAAATTTTGTGCATAAATACATTAGTTCTGTAATAATTGAAATCACCATTGTTCACGTAATCAGATCTTAAATTAAACGGAATTAAAATCATGCCAGAAAGCTTCACAAGAGGGGAATGAACTATTATGGTTCCTGCTCAGTTGAGGAAAACAGTCTATTATTAATTTAGTGATACAGTACTAAACTCAGGGTCATGGAAAGTGGATACTGCCTGTACCGAATCAACACTGATCTCTTAATAATTTACAGGCGCCCACAGAAATGTGTAATTGTTTATGTTGTCTGGCTAAATGGTTCAAATGGCTCTAAGCACTAAGGGACTTAACATCTGAGGTTCAAATGGTTCAAATGGCTCTGAGCACTATGGGACTTAACATCTGAGGTCATCAGTCCCCTATAACTTAGAATTACTTAAACCTAACTAACCTAAGGACATCACACACATCCATGCCCGAGGCAGGATTCGAACTTGCGACCGTAATAACATCTCAGGTCATCATTCCCCTAGACTTAGAACTACTTAAACCTAACTAACCTAATGACATCATACACATCCATGCCCGAAGCAGGATTCGAACCTGCGACAGTAGCAGCCGCGTGGTTCTGGACTGAAGCGCCTGGAGCCACTGGAACACAGCGGCCGGCGCTGTGTGGTCTGGCAAATATTAATCTCGTTGCTACATAGTGGAACTAATATCAAAATATAAAAAGCATTGAGAACATAAAAGAGTAGTTAATTCTGTAATATCAAAGTATTTGGGTAACAAACATTATAAATCAGACTGCTGCAGAACACAAACACCTGGCGTGGGTTAAAACTAGGTTAAGTACGTTTGAAAAAGAGTAATAATTTAGGTAAAATCTTCCTACGTCATCTGACTATTTTCGTGGGTAGTAGTTGCACAAAATGCCACAGGCTACAAAATATTAATACATGTCAGTAAAATGTAGGATTCAGTTACTAATTCCAAGGTATGGCGTCCATAAAACATATAACACAAACATTATCTATATTAACCCATGTTAAAATACACAAGTACAAAATCTTTTCTTACATTACATAGCACATCCCCATTCAGAATAAGGGAAAATTTTCTAATTACAAGATACAGACATGTGGTTGACTTCCTTAGGGTCCCAGGAATGTATACTGTGCCAGATAGTGGTGAAGTAATGATAAAAAAAAAAAACATTGTGTCTAAAACTTTACACCTTGATTCTTCTGTTTTATGTGAGATCTAATTACTGTTACCCGCCTTACTCTTAGTCAGTTTCCTGGCATTACGATGTACTTCAATGCCATAATGCTGAAAAGATTTCACCATGTTTGCTGCTATCATATAAATTACAGACACTTGCTTCATATAATAAATAATAGTTGTAGTTCTTACAATGATATAATGTTAAAAATTACAGTAGCTTCTTAACAGTTATTCTGGTCCAAGTATTCCTTTACTGAGTAGAAACAGTGGTACTGTAGATATTCTCTGACAGATCTTTCAAAAGCACTAATATTTTTTAAGCTTTTTACACTATTTGATAGTCTATTATAGAGTTTAATACCCAGATAGAATGTACCTTCCTGATACAAACTGGTTTTGGCTGGGGGTACATGCAAGTTATATTTTATTCGAGTATTATAATCATGTATATCTTTGTTTTTTAAAGTATTATCATCATTTCCAATGATATACTTTTTTACATACATTAGTGTGTCAACAATAAACATACACGGTAGAGGTAGTATATTCAGTTCTTCAAATACTGGTTTGCAGGACTGTCGAGCACCACTCCCTGTCATAATCCTAATGGCTCTTTTTTGTATTCTGAAAGTCCTTTGAGCTGCTGCGGAATTTCCCCAGAATATTGGTCCATACTTGAGATGGGCATTGAAGTACGCATAATAGGCACACAATATTGCCTGTTCATTTATGCATTGTTTGAGAACCCTAAGAAGATATCAGCCCGTGCTCAGCTTGGCATTAATTTGTTCTATATGTTTGTCCCATTTTAAGTCTCTTTGTATCCAGATGCCGAGAAATTTTGTAGCCTCATCATTTGCAGTAGGGTATTGATTGATTTTTATTTCTGGATACATCAATGTGGTGTTTTGGTGGTTATGGAAATTTAAGGCTACTGTTTTTTTGTAGTTTACTATCAACTGATTTTCTGCTGTCCAGTTACTTAGATGTTTTGCAACTGTGTTTACTTCTTTTTGTATATCTTCATTTTTTGCTGCTTTTACCAGTATTGTTGTGTCGTCAGCAAACAGTATTACTTTGTGGGAATCAATATGTATATCCAAATCATTGATATATAACAAGAAAAGTAGGGGTCCCATTACCGACCCTAGTGGTACCCCGTAAGTGATTGGGCTTTCTGATGATACATATTCTGTGGTTATTCGTGCTTTATCATCTATATGTCTGATGGATACTTTTTGTTTACAGTCGCTGAGAAATGAATGAATCCAATCATTTGCCAACCCCCTAATTCCATAGTGCTCTAGCTTCTTCAATAGGGTTTTGTGGTTTACCATATCAAAGGCTTTGGTTAGGTCCAAAAATATACAAATGGCTCAAATGGCTCTGAGCACTATGGGACTCAACATCTTAGGTCATCAGTCCCCTAGAACTTAGAACTAGTTAAACCTAACCAACCTAAGGACATGACACACATCCATGCCCGAGGCAGGATTCGAACCTGCGACTGTAGCAGTCGCGCGGTTCCGGACTGCGTGCCTAGAACCACGAGACCACCGCGGCCGGCCCAAAAATATACCTCTTGTTTGTTGTTTTTCATCTATTGTTTTTAATACAGTAAATATGCATTCATAGATTGCTGGCTCCATTGATTTCTTGCTTCTAAAGCCATGTTGAGTATTAGATAGCACACTATTTTTGTTTATAAACTTTAACAACTTGCTACACATAATTTTTTCTCTGTTTTTCACTGTGGGTCCTGCCTGGCCTTCTGGGTGTCTTGTTCACCTGCCCATACTTCCTTTCACGGGGTCTTCGTTCTGATGATATCTGTAGCTCAGCAATTGTGACCAGCCAACAGGTGCTTTCCTGCCATGCATTCCATTATAAAACTTTGTGTCTAAAACTTTACACCTTGATTCTTATATTTTATGTGAGACCTAATTACAGTTACCCTCCTTACTCTTAGTCAGTTTCCTAGCTTTAAGATGTACTTCTATGCCATAATGTTGAAAAGATTTCATGATGTTTGCCGCTATCGTATAAATTACAGACATTTGCTTCATAAAATTAATAGTGTTCATCACAATATTCTCCTGTCTACATTTAAGATGTTAAGTAGACTGTTTATAATTGTGGGTGCTGCCTGGCCTTCTCGGTGTCATGTTCATCTGCCCAAACTTCCTTTCACGGGGTCTTCTTTCTGATGATATCTGTAGCCCAGCAATTGTGACCAGCCAACAGGTGTTTTCCTGCCATGCATCCATTATAAAACTATGTGTCTAAAACTTTACACCTTGATTCTTATATTTTATGTGAGATCTAATTACAGTTACCCTCCCTACTCTTAGTCAGTTTCCTGGCTTTAAGATGTACTTCTATCCCATAATGTTGAAAAGATTTCACCATGATTGCTGCTACCGTATAAATTATAGACATTTGCTTCATAAAATCAAACTTTACACCTTGATTCTTATATTTTATGTGAGACCTAATTACTGTTCGTTATAACGTCAAGTTTAACAAATATACTTCAGAACGACACAACACATATAAGTCACAGGGTAAGTTGACAAGCAAGATATGTGTACACGTTAGCATTCGAATGAGCACTGAGTCCCAGTCTAGCGGCCGCTGCTCGGCTGGCCGCTTAGGTGGCGCAGCTGCTGCATGGCTGGCAGACAGCACCGCAGGTAGAGGTTGCGCGTAATTGCGCGGCGGCGCTTTGAATGATCGGCGAGACACAACACTTTTCCCCCCTTTGAAATTGTTGCACTGGTCTTGATGGAGGTGTCGTGGAGATGGCTAATGTCCATAGGTGTTGTTTGACTCGCCGTAAAGTCTCAAGGAGGAGGCTTCCCGTACTGATGGAAGTGTCCCCGATGATAACGGGTCGAGATGACAGGAGACGTAGGGGTTGAATATGCTGGGGCCCCATGCACCATTCTGCCCGTTGCGGCAAGTCCAGTTGATATGACAGGAGACATGGGCGATGTGTCGGCGTCCGTTGGAGGAGGAGGCGAGTAGATTTGCTCTGACAGAGGATGGTCATCCGGTTCCAGCATGGGCACGTCTCTTGGTGGCGTCCATTCTTGTGCTGGCATCGCCATGACAGTGAAAGGGCTGTGTTGTGAGTATTGAGAGATGTCAAGATCCCAATCGTCAGGTAGAGCCAAAGGTGGTGTAGCGGCATTCGGAACAGGCATTGCTGGCACACGAGGCCTTGCTGGTCCGAATGACTGCAACACCCGTGTCCGTCTGGATTTCATACAGGCGTCTGCCACGGTGTCTTAAGATGTGGCCCGGGCTCCATTTGGCTGCCTGCCATATCCCCATACCCAGACAAGGTCGTCGGCGGTGAACCGGCCAAGTGTAGGCACCCACAGCCGTGAGGTGGAAGGCCGCACAAGATGAAGTAGCATGCAGGGTTGTCGGCCATGTAAGAGCTAAGCCGGGCTGTGGTCGCCCATGGGGGGTGAAATGGTAAGACGCCAGAAACTGGAGAAGCGCATCATCAGCAGCAGAAGAAGTCAGAAGTTTCTGCATCTGAGCCTTAAATGTGCGGACCAGTCGTTCAGCCTCACCGTTGCATTGTGGATGGAATGGCGGGGCCGTGACATGCATAACGCCGTGACGAGCACAAAAATCCGCAAATTCGGAAGAGGCAAATTGCGGACCATTATCAGTAACAAGAGTAGAGGGGAGGCCTTCCTAAGAAAAAATTCGGGCGAGAGCACTGGTGGTTGCCGCGGTGGTAGGTGACGTGCAACGGACAATGAAAGGAAAGTTAGAGTAGGCGTCAGTTACGAGGAGCCAATAAGTACCTAAAAAGGGTCCCGCAAAGTCAGCATGAATGCGCTCCCAGGGCTTCTCAGGCAAAGGCCACGGCGACAAAGATGACTTCAGGGCAGCGGCCTGTGACGCACAAGGGCCGCAGGCAGCGACCATGTGTGCTATTTCAGAGTCGATGCCAGGCCAGCACACATGACGGCGCGCCAGAGATTTTGTGCGAGACACACCCCAGTGCCCTTGGTGAAGGAGGTGCAAGACCGAAGCACGCAAACATGCAGGTACCACAACATGCGGCGAAGCATTGTCAGTGGAGAGGAGGATAACACCATCCCTAGCCGTGAGGCAGTAGCGCAAAGCGTAGTAGTTCCGCAACGGATCAGAAGTCTTAGCGGACGGGCGATCTGGCCAACCCTGCTGAATACAGCGTAAAACCCGGGAGAGGGTAGGGTCAGAACCTATAGCAGCCGCCAGCCTATCCCCAGTGATGGGGAACCCGTCCACAACCCGCTGCTTGGCAACATCCAGGTGGAAACACAAAAGTTCGTCCCTATCGAATGCCTGATCAGGACCCATGGGAAGGCGAGACAGAGTATCAGCATTTGCATGTTGAGCCGTTGGCCGGAAATGAATCTCATAATTGAAACAAGACAAGTAAAGAGCCCAACGCTGGAGGCGGTGTGCCGCCTTGTCGGGAAGTGGCGTTAATGGATGAAACAAGGAAACAAGTGGTTTGTGATCCGTAACAAGATGAAATTTGGATCCATAGAGAAAAACGCCAAACTTATGAAGAGCATAAATAATGGCCAAAACTTCTTTCTCAATTTGAGAATACTTTTGTTGGGCATCCGTGAGCGTTTTGGAGGCATAAGCAATGGGTTGTTCCGAACCGTCAGAAAAACGGTGTGCAAGGACTGCACCGACCCCGTATTGAGAGGCGTCTGTGGCAAGAACAAGATGTTGGCCAGGTCGATAAGTAGCCAGGCACGGGGCCTGTTTCAGCGTAGTCTTCAATTTCTCGAAAGCCGGTTCGCATGATGCGGACCAGTGAAAAGGCACGTTTTTATGCAACAGGCGATGCAACAGCTGAGCCACCAAAGCCGCAGACAGTACAAACTTGTGATAGTATGCTATTTTCCCCAAGAAGGCCTGCAGTTCCTTAACAGATGTAGGGCGAAGAAGGGCATCGATCGCAGCGACAGTTTCTGAAGCGGACGAATACCGTCCCGAGAGAGTTGAAACCCCACGTACGTGATAGATGCCTGAAAAAATTGTGATTTCTGAAGATTACACTTACGACCGCCAGTCTGTAAGACATGAAAAAGTGTGCGGAGATTTTGAAGATGTTCTTCAGTGGTGGAGCCAGTGACAACAATGTCGTCCATGTAATTGATACACCCAGGGACAGGGAGCAATAATTGTTCCAAGAATCGCTGAAAGAGAGCAGGGACACTAGCAACCCCGAATGGCAAGCGTTGGTATTGATAGAGGCCGAAAGGCGTGTTAAGGACCAGAAACTGCCGGGAAGCAGCGTCGAGAGGAAGTTGATGATAAGCTTCTGACAGGTCAATTTTAGAAAAATACTGGCCTCCAGCAAGTTTAGTGAACAGTTCTTCAGGACGGGGCATAGGGTAAGTGTCGATGAGGCATTGAGCATTTACAATGGCTTTGAAATCGCCACAGAGACGAATATCACCATTTGGATTAGCAACGACAACAGCAGGAGAGGACCACTCACTGGAAGTGACAGAAAGCAAGACCCCTGAAGTAGTGAGATGATCCAACTCCCGTTTTACCCGATCACGAAGGGCCACAGGAATGAGTCGAGCCCGAAAAAACTTAGGCCGAGCAGTGGGTTTGAGCGTAATATGACATTCAAAGTCGTTTGCATGGCCGAAGCCAGGAGAAAAGAGGGACGAAAATGTCATCGACAAGGAATCCAGTTGAGCATAAGGAATAGCATCAGAGACAATATTGACAGAGTCATCTATGGAGAACCCAAAAATGCAAAAGGCATCGAAACCAAAAAGATTTTCTGCGTCGCTCTGTTCGACCACAAATATGGGAACAGTGCGAACGACGGATTTGTAAGATACCTCAGCATTAAACTGTCCCAAAAGAGAAATCTTCTGTTTATTGTACGTCCGTAATTGCTGAGTGACAGGTTGCAGGAGTGGAGAACCCAACTGAAGATACGTCTGAGAATTAATTATAGTGGCAGCAGAACCGGTATCCACTTGCATGCGAACATCTCAACCAAGGATTTGGACAGCGAGGAATAACTTACCTGAAAGAGAAGAAGTGCAATTGACAGACAACACAGAATCAGAATCAGCGTCATGTTCATGAACATCATATATGAGGTCGGATTTGCAATCGGAAGACACATGACCTTTCTTTTTGCAATTGTGACACACAGCCTAACGCTGGGGACAATTCTCGTGTGAATGTTTCGTAAAACACCGTGGACATGAAGGAAGTTGCCGGGGGTTTTGCTGCAGTTTCTTAGCGGGTTGTTTATGGCTAGCCCGAGGCTGCACGTGGGAGCGCACTGCGGCCACGTCGGCCGGCGGGGACGCGCCGCACGCGTCGTCAACAGCGCACAGAGGTTGTATTTCCCCGACATCGTCCCACGCCTCTATTTGCGCCCCAGCAGCACGAGAAATTTCAAAAGACTGCGCAATGGAGAGAACTTAATCTAGAGTTGGATTCGCCAATTGAAGGCCACGTTGCCGAACTTCTTTGTCAGGCGCCGACCGGATAATAGCATCCCGTACCATGGAATCGGCATAGGATTCTTTGTGAACGTCAGTAACAAATTCACACTTTCTACTGAGGCCGTGAAGTACAGCAGCCCAATCGCGATAGGATTGATGTGGCTGTTTTTGACAACGATAAAAGGCAACACGAGAGGCTACCACATGCGTTTGCTTTTGAAAATAGACAGACAGAAGTGAGCACATTTCAGCAAAGGACAAAGATGCAGACACCTTCAAAGGAGCCAATTGCGACAGCAACTGATACATTTGAGGTGAAATCCAGGAAAGGAACAGAGACTTACATGGTTGTTCGTCCGTGACATGAAATGCCAAGAAGTGCTGTCGAAGACGTTTTTCATAATCAGACCAGTCTTCCGCCGTCTCGTCGTAAGGAGGAAAAGGAGGTACAGCCAACGACGAGAAACGCCCCGCATTTGACGCCGCGACAAAATCGCGAATCGCCGCTGTTAGAAGCATTTGATGTTCAAGGAGAATTTGCAATAGTTGCTTGACAGTAGCCATGGAGCCCTGTGGGTCAGCAGTGAAAAGGAAAAATCCCATTCTCGTCGCCAATTGTTACAACGTCAAGTTTAACAAATCTACTTCAGAACGACACAACACAAATGAGCCACAGGGTAAGTTGACAAGCAAGATATGTGTACACGTTAGCATTCGAATGAGCACTGAGTCCCAGTCTAGCGGCCGCTGCTCGGCTGGCCGCTTATGTGGCGCAGCTGCCGCATGGCTGGCACACAGCGCCGCACGTAGAGGACGCGCGTAATTGCGCGGCTGTGCTTTGAATGATCGACAAGTCACAACACTGTTACCCTCCTTACTCTTAGTCAGTTTGTGGCTTTAAGATGTACTTCTATCCCATAATGTTGAAAAGATGTCACCATGTTTTCTGCTATCGTATAAATTACAGATTTTTGCTTCATATACTAAATAGCATTCATCACAATATTCTCCTGTCTTCTTTTAAAATGTTTAGTAGCCTGTTTATCATTGCGGGTGCTCCCTGGCTTTCTAGGTGCCATGTTCACCTGCCCACTCTTCCTATTATGGAGTCCTAATTCTGATGATATCTGTAGCTGAGCAATTGTGACCAGCCAACAGGTGCTTTCCTGCCATGCATTACATTATAAAACTTTGTGTCTAAAATTGTACACCTTGATACTCATATTTTATTTGAGACCTAATTACTTTTACCCCCTTTACTCTTATTCAGTTTCCTGGCTTTAAGATATACTTCTGTGCCATAATAATGAAAAGATGTCACCATGCTTCATGCTATCATATAAATTAAAGACTTTTGCATCATATACTAAATAGTGTTCACCACAATATTCTCCTGTCTCTATTTAAGATGTTAGCCTGTTTATCATTGCGAGTGCTGCCTGTCTTTCTGGGTTTCATGTTCACCTCAACACACTTCCTTTTACATTGTCCTAATTCTGACGATATTTGTAGCACAGTATTTGTGACCAGCCAACAGGTTCTTTCCTGCCATGCATTCCATTATAAAACTTTTTGTCTAAAACTTTACACCTTGATTCTTATATTTTATGTGAGGCCTAATTACTGTTACCCTCTTACTCTCAGACAGATTTTTTGTTTTTAAGATGTACTTCTAAACCATACTGTTACAAGATGTCACAATGTATGCTGCTATTGTATAAATTACAGATCTCTGCTTTATATAATAAATAGTGTTCATCACAATATTCTCCTCTCTGCATTTAAGATGTTAAGTAGTTTGTTTATCATTGCGGGTGCTGCCTGGCCTTCTTTTGTGTCTTGCTCACCTGCCCACACTTCCATTCATAAGGTCTTGATTCTGATGATATCTCTACCTCAGCAATTGTGACCAGCCAACAGGTGCTTTCCTGCCACGAATTCTATTATAAAACTTTGTGTCTAAAACTTTACACCTTGATTCTTATATTTTATGTGAGACATTATTACGGTTACCCTCCTTACTCTTAGACAGTTTCCTGTCTTTAATATGTACTTCTGTGCCATTATGTTGAAAATCTGACACCATGTTTGCTGCTATCATATAAATTACATACTTTTGCTTCATATACTAAATAGCATTCATCACAATATTCTCCTGTCTACAATTATGATGTTAAGTAAACTGTTTGTAATTGCCGTGCTGCCGGGCTTTCTGGGTGACTTGTTCACCTGCCCAAACTTCCTTTCATGTGATCTTCATTCCGAAGATATCTGTAGCTCAGCAATTTTGACCAGCCAACAGGTGCTTTCCTGCCATGCATTCAATTATAAAACCTTATGTCTAAAACTTTACAGATTGATACATATATTTTAGGTGAGACCTAATTACTGTTACCCATCTTACTCATAGTCAGTTTCCTGGCTTTAACATATACTTCTATGCCATAATGTTGAACTGATATCACTATGTTTGCTGCTATCATATACGAGGGCCGTTCAGAAAGTAACCTCCGGTTGATTTAAAAAAATACACCAGGTTAAATAAAAATATTTTAATATATACATCTTACAACTACATCTTTGCACTATTTTTCTACATAGTCTCCATAGCGATTGAGACACTTATCGTATCTCTTCACAAGCTTTGAAATTCCTTCTGCATAAAAATCACCCGCTTGTGCCTGGAGCCAGCCTGTGACCGCATCTCTGAGCTCTTCGTCGTCATCAAACCGCTGTGACCCGAGCCATTTCTTCAAATGCATGAAGAGGTGATAATCACTTGGCGCCAGATCTGGGCTGTAAGGTGGATGGTTGGTAACGTCCCACTTGAAGGACTCGATAAGGGCCGTTGTTCTGCGAGCAGAGTGAGGACGGGCGTTATCGTGCAAAAAAACGATACCGGAAGTCAGCATACCACGGCGTTTGTTCTGTGTAGCCCGTCGTAACTTTTTTATTGTTTCGCAGTACACGTCTTGATTAATGGTCGTACCACGTTCCATGAATTCAACCAACAACACCCCTTTGGCATCCCAAAACACCGTTGCCATCAGTTTTCTGGCAGAAAAATCTTGCGAGGCTTTTCTTGGTTTGGTAGGCGAATTTGAATGTGCCCACATCTTTGATTGTTCTTTTGTCTCAGGGTTCACGTACTTAATCCAGGTTTCGTCACCGGTCACGATTCTGTTTAACAATGGTTCTCCTTCGTCCTCATAACGTGACAGAAAGTCTAATGCAGAGGCCATTCTTTGAGTTTTGTGGTGGTCGGTAAGAATTTTGGGCACCCATCGTGCACAGAACTTACGGTAACCCAATCTTGCTGTCACTATCTCGTACAAGAGAGTCTTAGAAATCTGTGGAAAACCAGTAGACAACTCCGACATTGAGATACGTCGATTTTCATGAACTTTTGCATCAACTGTCTGAACGAGTTCGTCAGTCACCAATGATCTACCACTCCTCTCTTCATCATGAACGTTTTCTCGTCCACTTTTAAATAAACGTACCCATTCACGGACAACTCCTTCACTCATAACTCTTGGTCCGTACACGGCACAAAGCTCACGATGAATAGCTGCTGCAGAATATCCTTTGGCTGTAAAAAACCTTATGACAGCACGCACTTCACATTTGGCGGGGTTTTCTATTGCAGCACACATTTCAAACTGCCACAAAAACTAAACTAGCGCAGGTACGACGTTCACTCGACCACGACTTGATGCCAACTGACCTGTTGAGTGCGTGAATGCACAGATGGCGTCGCTACTCCCCCCACAACCCGCACTGTGACCAATCGGAGGTTACTTTCTGAACCGCCCTTGTATATTACAGACCTCTGCTTATATAGTAAATATTATTCATCACAATATTCTCCTGTCTGCGTTTATGATGTTAAGTAGACTGTTTATCATTGCGGGTGCTGCCTGGCCTTCTGGGTGTCTTCATCATCTGCCCACACTTCCATCCGTGGGATCTTCTTTCCGACGATATCTGTAGTTCAGCAATTGTGACCAGCCAACAGGTGCTTTCCTGCCATGCATTCCATTATAAAACTTTATGTCTAAAACTTTACACCTTGATTCTTACATTTTATGTGAGACCTAATTACAGTTACCCTCCTTACTCTTAGTCAGTTTCCTGGCTTTAAGATGCACTTCATTACCATAATGTTGAAAAGTAGTCACTATATGTGCTGCTATCATATAAATTAGAGACGTTTGCTTCATATACTAAATAGTGTTCATCACAATCTTCTCCTGTCTACATTTATGATGCTATGAAGCCTTTTTGTCATTGCCGGTGTTGCCTGCCTTCCTGGGTGTCTTGTTCACTAGCCCACACTTGCTTTCACGGGGTCTTCATTCAGATGTTATCTATAGCTCAGCAATTGTGACCAGCCAACAAGTCCTTCCCTGCCATTCATCACATTATAAAACTTTGTGTGTTAAAATTTGCCCATTGATAATTATATTTTATGTGAGAATTAATTACTGTTACCCTCCCTACTCGTAGTCAGTTTCCTGGCTTTAAGATGTTCTTCTATGCCACTAAGTTGAAAAGATGTCACCATGTTTGCTGCTATCATATAAATTACATACTTTTGCTTCATATACTAAATAGTGTTCATCACAATATTCTCCTGTCCACATATATGATGTTAAGCAGACTGTTTGTCTTTCCTGGTGCTACCTGGCTTTCTGGGTGTCTTGTTTACCTGCCCAAACTTGATTTCATGTGGTCTTTATTCTGATGATATCTGTAGCTCAGCGATTGTGACCTGCCAACAAGTGCTTTCCTGCCATTCATTCCATTATGAAACTTTGTGTGTTAAACTTTACACCTTGATTCTTATATTTTATATAAGACATAATTACTGTTACCCTCCTGACTCTTAGTCAGTTTCCTGGGTTTAAGATGTACTTCTATGCCATAAAGTTGAAAAGACGTCACTTTGTGTGCCGCTATCATATAAATTACAAACGTTTGCTTCATATAATGAATCGGGTTCATCACAATATTCTCCTTTCTGCGTTTAAGATGTTAAGCAGACTGTTTATCATTGCGGGTACTGCCTGCCTTTCTTGGTGTCTTGTACACAGGCCATACATCCTTTCACGGGGTTTTCATTCTGATGATATCTGTAGTTCAGCAGTTGTCACAAGCCAACCAGTGCTTTCCTGCCATGCATTCCATTATAAATCTTTGTGTCTGAAACTTTACGCCTTGATTCTTATATTTTCTGTGAGACCTTATTACTGTTACCCTCCTTACTCTTAGTCAGTTTCCTGTCTTTAATATGTACTTCTATGCCAAAATGTTGAAAAGGTGTCACCATGTTTGCTGCTATCGTATTAATTACAGATCTCTGCTTTATATAATAAATACAGTTCATCGCAATATTCTCCTGACTGCATTTAAGATGTTAAGTAGACTGTTTATCATTGTAGGTGCTGCCTGTCCTTCTGGGTGTCATGTTTTCCTCCCCACACTTCATTTCACAGGGTCTTCTTCCTGATGATAACTGCAGCTCAGCAATTGTGTCCAGCAAACAGGTGCCTTCCTGCAGGCATTCCTATATAAAATATTTGTGTCTGAAACTTTACGCCATGATTCTTATATTTTCTGTGAGACCTTATTACTGTTACCCTCCTTTCTCTTAGTCAGTTTCTTGGCTTTAAGGTGTACTTCTATACCACAATGCTGAAACAATGTTACCATGTTTTCTGCTATCATATAAATTACAGACCATTGCCTCATATACTAAATAGTGTTCATCACAATATTCTCCGGTCCACAATTAAGATGGTATGTGGACACAATATCATTGCGGGTGCTGCCTGGCCTTCTGGGTGTCTTGTTCACCACCCCACATGTCCGTTCACCGGATCCTGATTATGATGATATCTGTAGCTCAGCAATTGTGATCAGCCAACAGGTCTTTCCTGCCATGAATTTAATTATAAAACTTTCTGCCTGAAACATTACACCTTGATTCTTATATTTTATATGAGACTTAATTACTGTATCGCTCCTTACTCTTAATCAGTTTCCTGGCTTCAGGTTATACTTCTTTGCCATAATGTTGAAAAGATATCACCATGTTTGTTGCTATCATGTAAATTACTGACTTTTGCTTCATATATTAAATAGTGTTCAACACAATATTCTCCGGTCTACATTTAAGATATTAATGAGCCTTTTTATCATTGCTGGTGTTGTCTGGTTTCCTGGGTGTCAGGTTCACAATCAAAACACTTCCTTTCAGGGGGCCCTCTTTACGAAGATATCTGTGGCTAAGCAAATGTGATCAGCCAACAGGTGCTATCCTGGCACACATTCCATTACAAAACTTTGTGTCCAAAACTTTACACTTTGATTGCTATATTTAATGTGGGACCGAATTACTGTTACCCTCCTTACTCTTAGTCAGTCGACTGGCTGTAAGATGTACTTCTATGCCATAATGTTGAACAGATGTCACCATGTTTGCTGCTATCATATAAATTACATACATTTGCTTCTAATATCAAATAGTGTTCATCACAATATTCTCCTGTCTACATTTAA
The DNA here is from genome assembly GCF_023898315.1 of Schistocerca nitens. Classification (NCBI taxonomy): domain Eukaryota; kingdom Metazoa; phylum Arthropoda; class Insecta; order Orthoptera; family Acrididae; genus Schistocerca; species Schistocerca nitens. The sequence goes on along the minus strand of NC_064624.1, from coordinate 53,572,794 downwards.
GAAGTTAAGTAGTCTGTTTATCATTGTGGGTGGAGGCTGCAATTCTGGTTGTCATGTTCAACTACCCACAATTTTTTTCACGGATTCCTCATTCTGATGGTATCTGTAGCTCAGCAATTGTGATCAGCTAACTGGTGCTTTCATGCTATGCATTCCATTATAAAACTTTGTGTCTTAAATTTTACACCTTGATTCTAATATTTTATGGAGACCTAATTACTGTTACCCTCCTTACTCTTAGTCAGTTTCATGGCTTTAAGTTGTACTTCTATGCCATAATGTTAAAAAGATGTCACCATGTTTGCAGCTATGGTATAAATTAATGACATTTGCTTCATATAATAAATAGTGTTCATCACAATATTATACTGTCGACATTTAGGATGTTATGCAGCCTTTTTACAATTGCAGGTGCTGCCTGGCCTTCTGGGTGTCTTGTTCACCAACCCAAACTTCCATTCACTGGGTCCTCAATTTTATGATATATGTAGCTCAGCAATTGTGACCAGCCAACAGGTGCTTTCGTGCCATGCAACCCATTATAAAATTTTGTGTCTAAAATACTACACCTTGATTCTTATATTTTATATGAGAACTTGTTACCCTTATCCTCCTTACTCTTAGTCAGATTTGTAGCTTTACGATGCATTTCTATGCCATAATGTTGAAAAGATTTCACCATGTTTGCTGCTATCATACAAATTACAGACTTTTCCTCCATATTCAAAATAGTGTTCATCCCAATATTTTCCTGTCTACAATAAAGAAGTTATGTAGACTGTTTATTATTGCGGGTGCTGCCTGTCTTTCTGGGTGTCTTGTTCACCTGCCCACACTTCCTCTCACGGGGTTCTCATTCTGATGATATATGTAGCTCAGATATTGTGACCAGCCAACAGGTGCTTTCCTGCCATTCTTTCCACTATAAATCTTTGTGTCTGAAGCTTTACACTTTGATTCATATATATTATGGGAGACCTAATCACTGCTACCGTCCTTACTCTTAGCCAATTTTCTGTCATTAAGCTGTACCTCTATGCCATAATGTAGGAAACTGTCACCAAGTTTGATGCTATGTATAAAATACAGCCATTTGATTTATATACTAGATAGTGTTCATCACAATATTCTCCTGCGTACGTTCAAGATATTAAGTAGAATGTTTATCATTGCGAGTGCTGCCTGGCCTTCTGGATGTCATGTTCACCTGCCCAAACTTACTTTCACGAGGTCCTCATTCTGATGATATCTGTAGCTTAGCAATTGTGATCAGCCAACAGGTGCTTTCCTGCCATGCATTCCATTATAAAAATTTTCTGTCTAAAACATTACACCTTGATTCTTATATTTTATGTGACACCTAATTACTGTTACCTTTCTTACTGTTAGTCACTTTCCTGGCTTTAGGCTATACTTCTATGCCACAATGTAGAATAAATGTCACCATGTTTGATGCTATTGTATATAATACACACTTTTGCTTCATATACCAAAATAGTGTTCATCGCAATATTCTCCTGTCTACATTTAAGATGTTAAGTAGCCAGTTTTTCATTGCGGGTGCTGCCTCGCCTTCTCGGTGTCATGTTCACCTGCCCAAACTTACTTTCACGGGGTCCTGATTTTCGTTATATCTGAGCTCAGCAATTGTGACCAGCCAATAGGTGCTTTTCTGACATGCATTCCATTATAAAACTTTGTGTCTAAAACTTTAAAACTTGGATCTTATGTGTTATGTGAGCCCTAATTACTGTTACCCTCCTTACTCTTTCTCAGTTTTTTGTCTTTAAGCTGCAATTCTATGCCATAATTTAGGGAAAATGTCACCATGTTTGATGCTACTGTCTAAAAACAGACTTTTTGCTTCATATACTAAGTAGTGTTCATAACAATACTCTCCTGGCAACATTTAATATTTTAAGTAGCCTGCTTATCTTTGCGGGTGCTGCCTTGGCTTCTGTGTGTCATGTTCACCTGCCCAAACTTTATTTCACGGGGTCCTCATTCTGATTATATCTGTAGCTCAGCAATTGTGACCAGCCAACCGGTGCTTTCCTGCCATGCATTCTATTTTAAAACTATCTAACATTTTACACCTTGATTCTTATTTTTTATTTTAGACCTAATTACTGTTACCCTAATTAATCTTTGTCAGTTTCCTGGCTTTAAGCTGCACTTCTATGCCATCATTTAGAAAAAATTTCACCATGTTTAATGCTATTATATAAAATACAGACTATTACGATCTTAAGTAGCCTATTTATTATTGCGGGTGCTGCCTGGCCTTCTGGGTGTCATTTTCACCCAAATAAATGTCCTTTCACGGTCTCCTAATTCTGATTATATCTGAGCTCAGCAATTGTGACCAGCAAACAGGTGCTTTCCTGCAATGCATTCAATTATAAACCTTTGTGTGTAAAACTTTACACCTTCATCCTTATATTTTATGTGAGACCTAATTAATGTTACCCTCCTTACTCTTAGTCAGTTTCCTGGACTTAAGCAGTACTTCTATGCCATAATGTGTGGAAAATGTCACCATTTTTGATGCAATTGTATAAAATCAGACTTTTTCTTCATATACTAAATAGTGTTCATCACAATATTCTCTTGTCTACATTTAAGATGTTAAGTAGCCTGTTTATCATTACGGGTATTGCAAGGCCTTCTGGGTGTCATGTTCACCTGCACAAACGTCCTTTCACGGGGTCCTAATTCTGATTATATCTGAGGTCAGCAGTTGGAACCAACCAACATGTGTTTCCCGCCATGTATTCAGTTACAAAACTATGTGTCCAAAACTGTACACCATATTTCTTATATTTTATGTGGGACCTTACCTGTCAACCTCCTTACTCTTAGTCAGTTTCCTGGCCTTAAGCTGTACTTCTATGCCATAATGTAGAAAAAATGTCACCATGTTTGTTGCTGTCATATAAAATACAGACTTTTGCTTCATATACTAAATAGTGTTCATTACAATATTCTCCTGTCTACATTTAATATCTTAAGTAGCCGGTTTATCATTGCAGGTGCTGCCTTGGCTTCTGGGTGTCATGTTGACCTGCCCAAACTTCCTATCACAGGGTCCTAATTCTGATTATATCTTAGGTCACCAATTGGGACCAGCCAACATGTGTTTCCTGCCATGCATTCAGTTATAAAACTATGTGTCCAATACTGTACAACTTGTCTCTTATATTTTATGAGAGACCTAATCTGACACCATCCTTACTCTTACTCAGTTTCCTGGCCTTGAGCTGTATTTCTATGCCATAATGTAAAAGAAATATAACCATGTTTGATGCAGTTGTATAAAATACAGACTTTTGATTCATATACTAAATAGTGTTAATCACAATATTCTCCTGTCTCCATTTAATATCTTAAGTAGCCTGTTTATCATTACGGGTATTGCCAGGCCTTCTGGGTGTCATGTTCGCATGCGCAAACTTCTTTTCATGGGGTCCTAATTCTGATTATATCTGAGCTCAGCTATTGTAACCAGCCAATAGGTGCTTTCCTGCCATGCATTCTATTATAAAACTTTGTGTCTCAGACTTTACACCTTGATTCATATATTTTATGTGAGACCTAATTGCTGTTACCCTCCTTACTCTTAGTAAGTTTCCTGACCTTAAGCTGTATTTCTATGGCATAATGTAGTGAAAATGTCACCATGTTTGATTCTGTTGTATAAAATAGAGACTTTACCTTCCTATACCATAGGACAATATTATGGAAAGGGAAGAGGATGTAGATGAAGACGAAATGGGAGATAAGATTCTGCGTGAAGAGTTTGACAGAGCACTGAAAGACCTGAGTCGAAACAAGGCCCCGGGAGTAGACAACATTCCATTAGAATTACTGATGGCCTTGGGAGAGCCAGTCATGACAAAACTCCACCATCTGGTGAGCAAGATTTATGAGACAGGCGAAATAACCTCAGACATCAAGAAGAATATAATAATTCCAATCCCAAAGAAAGCAGGTGTTGACAGATGTGATAATTACCAAACTATCAGTTTAATAAGTCATGGCTGCATAATACTAACGCGAATTCTATACAGAGGAATGGAAAAACTGGTAGAAGCGGACCTCGGGGAAGATCAGTTTGGATTCCGTAGAAATGTTGGAACACGTGAGGCAATACTATCCTCACGACTTATCTTAGAAGAAAGATTAAGAAAAGACAAACCTACGTTTCTAGCATTGCCAGGACAATGTTAATTGGAATACTCTCTTTCATATTCTGAAGGTGGCAGGGGTAAAATCCAGGGAGCGAAAGGCTACTTACAATTTGTACAGAAACCAGGTGGCAGTTATAAGAGTCGAGGGGCATGAAAGGGAAGCAGTGGTTGGGAAAGGAGTGAGACAGGGTTCTAGCCTCTCCCCGATGTTATTCAATCTGTATATTGAGCAAGCAGTAAAGGAAACAAAAGAAAAATTGGGAGTAGGTATTAAAATTCATGGAGAAGAAGTAAAAACTTTGAGGTTCGCCGATGACATTGTAATTCTGTCAGAGACAGCAAAGGACTTGGAAGAGCAGTTGAACGGAATGGACAGTGTCTTGAAAGGAGGATATAAGAAGAACATCAACAAAAGCAAAACGAAGATAATAGAATGTAGTCAAATTAAATCAGGTGATGCTGAGGGAATTAAATTAGGAAATGAGACACTAAAAGTAGTAAAGGAGTTTTGCTATTTAGGGAGTAAAATAACTGATGATGGTTGAAGTAGAGAGGATATTAAATGTAGACTGGCAATGGCAAGGAAATCGTTTCTGAAGGAGAGAAATTTGTTAACGTCGAGTATAGATTTAAGTGTCAGGAAGTCGTTTCTGGAAGTATTTGTATGGAGTGTAGCCATGTATAGAAGTGAAACATGGACGATAACTAGTTTGGACAAGAAGAGGATAGAAGCTTTCGAAATGTGGTGCTACAGAGGAATGCTGAAGATTAGGTGGGTAGATCACGTAACTAATGAGGAGGTATTGAATAGGATTGGGGAGAAGAGAAGTTTGTGGCACAACTTGACTAGAAGAAAGCATCAGTTGGTAGGACATGTTTTGAGGCATCAAGGGATCACAAATTTAGCATTGGAGGGCAGCGTGGAGGGTAAAAATCGTAGAGGCAGACCAAGAGATGAATACACTAAGCAGATTCAGAAGGATGTAGGTTGCAGTAGGTACTGGGAGATGAAGAAGCTTGCACAGGATAGAGTAGCATGGAGAGCTGCATCAAACCAGTCTCAGGACTGAAGACCACAACAACAACAACAACCATATAGTGTTCATCACAATATTCTCTTGTCTACATTTAATATCCTAACTAGACTGTTTATCATTGCGGGTGCTGCCTTGGCTTCTGGGTGTCATGTTCACCTTCCCAAACTTCCTTTCACGGGGTCCTAATTCCGATTATATCTTAACTCAGCTATTGTGACCAGCCAACTTGTGCTTGCCTGGCATGCATTCCATTATAAAACTTAGTGTCTAAAACTTTACACCTTGATTCATATATTTGATGTGTGACCTAATTACTGTTACCCTCCTTACTCTTAGACAGTTTTCTGGCTTTAATCTGTATTTCTGTGCCATAATGTAGAAAAAAATGTCACAATGTTTGATGCTGTTGTATAAAATACTGACTTTAGCTTCATATACTAAATAGTGACCATCACAATATTCTCCTGCCATCATTTAATTTCTTAAGTAGCCTGTTTATCATTTTGGGTGCTGCCGTGGCTTCAGTGTGTCATGTTCGCCTGACCTAAATTCCTTTCACGGGGTCCTAATTGTGATCATATCTGTGCCCATATATTGTGACCAGCCAACATGTGCTTTCCCGCAATGCATTCCATAATAAAACTTTGTGTCTAAAACTTTACACCTTGATTCATATATTTTATGTGAGACCTAATTACTGTTACCTCCCTACTCTTAGTCACTTTTCTGGCCTTAAGCTGTATTTCTATGCCATAATGTAAAAGAAATATAACAATGTTTGATGCAATTTTATACAATACATACTTTTGCTTCATATACTATATAGTGTTCACCACAATATTCTCCTGTCTACATTTAATATCTTAAGCAGCCTGTTTATCATGGCAGTTGCTGCCTTGGCTTCTGTGTGTCATGTTCACCTGCCCAAACTTCCTTTCACGGAGTCCTAATTCTGATTATATCTGAGCTCAGCTATTGTGACTTTCTTGCCATGCATTCCATTATAAAACATTGTACTTAATACTTTACACGTTTAATAATATATTATGTGTGAGACCAAATTACTGTTCCCCTCCTTACCCTTAGTCAGTTTCCTGGCCTTAAGCTGTATTTCTATGCCATAATGTAGAGAAAATGTTACCATGTTTGATGCTCTTGTATAAAATACAGCCTTTTGCTTCATATACTAAATAGTGTTTATCACAATATTCTCCTGTCTACATGTAAGATGTTAAGTAGCCTGTTTATCATTACGGGTATTGCCAGGCCTGCTGGGTGTTATGTTCACCTGCCCAAACAACCTTTCATGGGGTGCTATTTCCGAATATATCTGAGCTCATCTATTGCGACCAGCCAACATGTGCTTTCCTGCCATGCATTCCATTATAATTCCTTGTGTCTAAAACTTTACTCCTTGATTCATATATTTTATGTGAGACATAATTACTGTTACCCTCCTTACTCTTAGTCAGTTTCCTGGCCTTAAGCTGTATTTTTATGCCATAATGTAGAAAAGATGTCATCATGTTTGGTGCTATTGTATTAAATACAGACTTTTGCTTCATTTACTAAATAGAGTTAATCACAATATTCTCCTGTCTACATTTATTACTTTAATTAGCCTGTTTATCATTGCGGGTGCTTGCCTCGGCTTCTGGGTGCCATGTTCACCTGCCGAAACTTCCTTTCATGGGGTCCTAATTCTGGTTATACCTGAGCTCAGCTATTGTGACCAGCCAACATGTGTTTTCCTGACATGCATTCCATTATAAATATTTGTGTCTAAAACGTTACTCCTTGATTCATATATTTTATGTCAGACATAATTACTGTTCCCCTCCTTACTCTTAGTCAGTTTCCTGGCCATAAGCTGTATTTCTATGCTATAATGTAGAAAAAATGTCACCATGTTTGATTCTGTTGTACAAGATAGAGACTTTTGCTTCATATACTAAATAGTGTTCATCACAATATTCTCCTGTCTACATTTAATATCTTATGTAGCCTGTTTATCATTGTGGGTGCTGCCTCGGCGTCTGTGTGTCATATTCACCTGTCCAAACTTCTTTCACGGTGTCCTAATTCTGATTATATCGGTGCTCAGCTATAGTAACCAGCCAACAGGTACTTTCCTGCCATGCATTCTATTATAAAACTTGGTGTCTAAAACTTTACACCTTGATTCATATATTTGATGTGAGACCTAATTACTGTTACCCTCTTTACTCTTAGACAGTTTTCTGGCCTTACGCTATATTTCTATGCCATAATGTAGAAAAAATGTCACAATGTTTGATGCGATTGTATAAAATACAGACTTTTGCTTCATATACTAAATAGTGTTGATCACATTATTCTCCTGTTTACATTTATTACCTTAAGCAGCCTGTTTATCATTATCAGTATTGCCAGACCTTCTGGGTGTCATCTTCACCTGCTCAAACAACCTTTAATGGGGTCCTAATTCTAATTATATCTGAGCTCAGCAATTGCGAACAGCCGACAGGTGCTTTCCTGCCATGCATTGCATTATAAAACTTTGTGTCTAAAACTTTACACATTGAATCATATATTTTATGTGAGATCTAATTACTGTTACCCCCCTTACTCTTAGTCAGTTTCCTGGTCTTAATCTGTATTTCTTTGCCATAATGTAGAAAAAATGTCACCATGTTTGATGCTATTGTATAAAATTGAGACTTTTTCTTCATATAATAAATAGTTTCCACACAATATTCTCCTGTCTACATTTGATATCTTAAGTAAGCTGTTTATCATTACGGGTATTGCCAGGCCTTCTGAGTGTCACGTTCACCCACCCAATTTTCCTCTCATGGGGTCCTAATTCTAATCATATCTGAGCTCAGCAATTGCAACCAGCCAACAGGTGCTTTCCTGTGATGCATTCAATTATAAAACTAAAACTGTACACCTTGATTCATATATTTTATGTGAGACGTAATTACTTTTACCCTCCTTACTCTTAGTCAGTTTCCTGGCCTTAAGCTATATTTCTATGACATAATGTAGAGAAAATGACCCCATGTTTGATGCTATTGGACAAAATAAAGACTTTGGCTCCATATACTAAAATTGTTCATCAAAATATTCTCCTGTCTACTTTTCAGATGTTCACCTGCGCAAACTACTTTTCATGGGGTCCTAATTATAATTATATCTGAGCTCAGCAATTGCGACCAGCCAGCAGATGCTTTCCTCCCATGCATTCCAGAATAAAACTTTGTGTCTAAAACTTTACACCTTAATTCATATATTTTATGTGAGACCTAATTACTGTTACCCTCCTTTTCATTAGTCAGTTTCCTGGACTTAAGCAGTATTTCTATGCCATATTGTAGAGAAAATGTCAACATGTTTGTTGCTATTGTATAAAAAACACACTTTTGCTTCATATACTAATTATTGTTGATCACAATATTCTCCTGTCTACATTTATTATCTTAAGCAGCCTGTTTATCATTATGGGTATTGCCAGGCCTTCTGGGTGTCATGTTCACCTGTGCAAACTTCATTTCATGGGGTCCTAATTCTAATTATATCTGAGCTCAGCAATTGCGACCAGCCAACAGGTGCTTTCCTGCCATGCATTCCATTATAAAACTTTGTGTCTAAACCTTTACACATTGATCCATATATTTTATGTGAGAACTAATTACTGTTACCCTGCTTACTCTTAGTCAGTTTCCTGGACTTAAGCTGTACTTCTATGCCGTAATGTAGAGAAAAAGTCACCATGTTTGATGCTATTGTATATAATAAAGACTTTTGGTTCATATACTAAATAGTGTTCATCACAATATTCTCCTGTCTACATTTAATATCTTAAGTAGCCTTTTTATCATTGCGGGGGCTGCCTTGGCTTCTGGGTGTCATGTTACCTGCCCAAACTTCCTTTCACGAGATCATAATTCTGATTCTATCTGAGCTCTGCTATTTTGACCAGCCAACAGGTGCTCTCCTGCCTTGCATTCCATTACAAAACTTTGTGACTAAAACTTATCACCTTTGTTCGTATATTTTTTGTGAGACCTAATTACAATTACCCTCCTTACTCTTATTCATTTACCTGGCCTGAAGCCATATTTGTATGCCATAATGTAGAAAAAGTGTCACCATGTTTGATGCTATTGTATAAAATACAGACCTGTGCTTCATATACTAAATAGTGTTCATCACAATATTATCCGGTATACATTTAATATCTTAAGTAGCCTGTTTATCATTGTGGAAGCTGCTATGCCTTTTGGCTGTTATGTTCACCTGCTCAAACATCCTTTCATGCAGTCCGAATTCTGATTATATTCGAGCTCAGCTATTGTGACCAGCCATCAGGTGCTTACCTGCCATACATTCCAGTATCAAACTTCGTGTCTAAAACATTACACCTTGATTCAGATATTTTATGTGAGACCTAACTACTGTTACCCCTCTTACTCTTAGTCAGTTTCCTGGCCTTAAGCCATATTTCTATGCCATATTGTAGAAAAAATGTCAGCATGTATGATGCTATCGTATAAAATACAGACTCTTGCTTCATATAGTAAATAGTGTTCATCACAATATTATCCAGTTGTCATTTAATATCTTAAGTAGCCTGTTTATCATTGTGGCTGCTGCTTTGGCTTCTGGGTGTCATGGTCACCTGCCCAAACTTTCTTTCGTGGGGTCCTAATTCTAATTATATCTGAGCTCAGCAATTGTGAACAGCCTACTGGTGCTTTCCTAAAATGCATTCCCTTATAAAACTTTGTGTCTAAAACTTCACACCTTGTTTCATATATTTTATGTGAGATTTAGTTACTGTTCCCCTCCTTACTCTTTGTCAGTTTGCTGGCCTTAAACTATATTTCTATGCCATAATGTAGAGAAAATGTCACCATGTTTGATACTATCGTATAAAATACAGATTTTTGCTTCATATACTAAACAGTGTTCATCACAATATTCTCCTGTTAACATTTAATATCTTAAGTAGCCTGTTTATCATTGTGGCAGCTGCTTTGGCTACTGGGTGTCATGTTCACCTGCCCAAACTTTCTTTCATGGGGTCCTAATTCTAATTATATCTGAGCTCAGCAATTGCGATCAGCCAACAGGTGCTTATCTGCCATTAATTACAGTATCAAACTTCGTGTTTAAAACTTTACACCTTGATTCATATATTTTATGTGAGAACTAACTACTGTTACCCTCCTTAGTCATAGTCAGTTTGCTGGCCTTAAGCTGTATATTCATGCCATAATGTGTAAAAAATGCCACTATGTTTGATGCTATGGTATAAAATAAAGACTTTTGCTTCATATACTAAATAGTGCTCTTCACCATATTCTCCTGTCTACATTTAAGATGTTAAGTAGCCTGTTTATCGTTACGGGTATTGCCATGACTTCCGGGTGTCATGTTCACCTGCCCAAACTTCATTTCACGGGGTCCTACTTATGATTAAATCTAAGCTCAGCTGTTGTGTAGACTGGCAATGGCAAAAAAAGCGTTTCTGAAGAAGAGAAATTTGTTATGTTAAGATCAAGTATAGATTTAAGTGTCAGGAAGTCGTTTCTAAAAGTATTTGTGTGGAGTGTAGCCATGTATGGAAGTGAAACATGGGCGATAAATAGTTTGGACAAGAAGAGAATAGAAGCTTTCAAAATGTGGTGCTACAGAAGAATGCTGAAGATTAGATGGGTAGATCACATAACTAATGAGGAGGTATTGAATAGAATTGGGGAGAAGAGGAGTTTGTGGCACAACTTGAAAAAAAGAAGGGACCGGTTGCTAGGACATGTTCTGAGGCATCAAGGGATCACAAATTTAGCATTGGAGGGCAGTGTGGAGGGTAAAAATCATAGAGGGAGAACAAGAGATGAATACACTAAGCAGATTCAGAAGGACGTAGGTTGCAGTAAGTACTGGGAGATGAAGAAGCTTGTACAGGATAGAGTAGAATGGAGAGCTGCATCAAACCAGACTGGTTTGATGCAGCTCTCCATGCTACTCTATGCTGTACAAGCTTCTTCATCTCCCGGTACCTACTGCAGCCTACATCCTTCTGAATCTGCTTAGTGTATTCATCTCTTGGCCTCCCTCTCCGATTTTTACCCTCCACACTGCCCTGCAATACTAAATTGGTGATCACTCGATGTCTCAGAACATGTCCTACCAACCAATCCCTTCTTCTAGTCAAGTTGTGACAGAAGCTCCTCTTCTCCCCAATTCTGTTCAATACCTCCTCATTAGTTATGTGATCTACCCATCTACTGTTCAGCATTCTTCTGTAGCACCACATTTAAAGAGCTTCTATTCTCTTCTCGTGTAAACTATTTATCGTCCACGTTTCACTTCTATACATGGCTCTACGCTCCATACAAATACTTTCAGAAACGACTTCCTGACATTTAAATCTATACTCGACGTTAACAAATTTTTCATCTTCAGAAACACTTTCCTTGCCATTGCCAGTCTACATTTTATATCCTCCCTACTTCGACCATCATCAGTTATTTTGCTCCCCAAACAGCAAAACTCCTTTACTTCGTTAAGTGTCTCATTTACTAATCTAATTCCCTCAGCATCACCCGACTTAATTTGACTACATTCCATTATCCTCGTTTTGCTTTTGTTGATGTTCATCTTATACCCTCCTTTCAAGACACTGACCATTCTGTTCAACTGCTCTTCCAAGTCCTTTGCTGTCTCTGACAGCATTACAATGTCATCGGTGAACCTCAAAGTTTTTATTTCTTCCCCATGGATTTTAATACCTACTCGAAACTTTTCTTTTGTTTCCTTTACTGCTTGTGCAATATAAAGATTGAATAGCATCAGGGAGAGGCTACAACCCTGTCTCACTCGCTTTCCAACCACTGGTTCCCTTTCACACCCCTCGACTCTTACAACTGCCATCTGGTTCCTGTACAAATTGTAAATAGCCTTTCACTCCCTGTGTTTTACCCCTGCCACCTTCAGAATTTGAAAGAGAGTATTCCAATCAACATTGTCAAAAGCTTTCTCTAAGTCTACAAATGCTAGAAACGTAGGTTTGCCTTTCCTTAACCTTTCTTCTCAGATAAGTCGTAAGGTCGGTATTGCCTCACGTGTTCCAACACTTCTATGGAATCCAAACTGATCTTCTCCGAGGTCAGCTTCTACCAGTTTTTCCATTCGTCTGTAAAGAATTTGCATTAGTATTTAGCAGCTGTGACTTATTAAACTGATTGTTTGGTAATTTTCACATCTGTCAACACCTGCTTTCTTTGGGATTGGAATTATTATATTGTTCTTGAAGTCTGACGGTATTTCGCCTGCCTCATACATCTTGCTCACCAGATGGTAGAGTTTTGGCAGGACTGGCTCTCCCGAGGCCATCAGTAGTTCTAGTGGAATGTTGTCTACTCCCGGGGCCTTGTTTCGACTCAGGTCTTTCGGTGCTCTGTCAAACTCTTCACGCAGTATCTTATCTCCCATTTCTTCTTCATCTACATCCTCTTCCATTACCATAATATTGTCCTCAAGTACATCACCCTTGTATAGACCCTCTATATACTCCTTCCACCTTTCTGCTTTCCCACCTTTGCTTAGAACTGGGTTTCCATCTGAGCTCTTGATATTCATGCAAGTGGTTCTCCTTTCTCCAAAGGTCTCTTTAATTTTCCTGTAAGCAGTATCTATCTTAGCCCTCGTGTGATAAGCCTCTACATCCTTATACTTGTCCTCTAGCCATGCCTGCTCAGCCATTTTGCACTTCCTGTCGATCTGATTTTTGAGACGTTTGTATTCCTTTTTGCCTGCTTCATTTACTGCACTTTATTTTTCTCCTTTCATCAATTAAATTCAATATTTCTTCTGTTATCCAAGGATTTCTACTAGCCCTCGTCTTTTTACCTATTTGATTCTCTGCTGCCTTCACTACTTCATCCCTCAAAGCTACCCATTCTTCTTCTACTGTATTTCTTTCTCCCATTCCTGTCAATTGTTCCCTTATGCTCTCCCTGAAACCCTGTACAACCTCTGGTTCTTTCAGTTTATCCAGGTCCCATCTCCTTAAATTGCCACCTTTTTGCAGTTTCTTCAGTTTTAATCTACAGTTTATAACCAATAGACTGTGGTCAGAGTCCACATCTGCTCCTGGAAATGTCTTACAATTTAAAACCTGGTTTCTAAACCTCTGTCTTACCATTAAATAATCTACCTGATATCTTATAGTATCTTCAGGGTTCTTCCATGTATACAACCTTCTTTCATAATTCTTGAATCAAGTGTTAGCTATGATTAAGTTATGCTCTGCGCAAAATTCTACCAGGTGGCTTCCTCTTTCATTTCTTAGCCCCAATCCATATTCATCTACTTTGTTTCCTTCTCTCCCTTTTCCTACTTTAGAATTCCAGTCACCCATGACTATTAAATTTTTGTCTCCCTTCACTACCTGAATAATTTCTTTTATCTCATACATTTCATCAATTTCATCATCATCATCTGCAGAACTGGTTGGCATGTAAAATTGTACTACTGTAGTAGGCATGGGCTTCGTGTCTATCTTGGTCACAATAATGCATTCACTATGTTGTTTGTAGTAGCTTACCCATACTCCTTTTTATTCATTATTAAACCTACTCCTGCATTACCCCTATTTGATTTTGTATTTATAGCCCTGTATTCACCTGACTAAAGTCTTGTTCCTCCTGCCACTGAACTTCACTAATTCTCACTCTATCTAACTCTTACCTATCCATTTCCCTTTTTAAATTTTCTAACCTACCTGCTCGATTAAGGGATCAGAGATTCCATGCTCCGATCCATAGAATGCTGGTTTTCTTTCTCCTGATAACGCCGCCCTCTTGAGTAGTCCCCGCCCGGAGAACCGAATGGGGGACTATTTTACCTCTGGAATATTTTACCCAATTCATGTAATCATACAGTAAAGCTGCATGCCCTCGGGAAAAATTACGTCTGTAGTTTTCCCTTGCTTTCAGTTGTTCGCAGTATCAGAAGAGCAGGCCATTTTGGTTAGTGTTACAAGGCCAGATCAGTCAATCATCCAGACTCTTGCTCCTGCAACTACTGAAAAGGCTGCTGCCCCTCTTCAGGAACCTCACGTTTGTCTGGCATGTCAACAGATACCCCTCTGTTGTGGTGGCACCTATGGTAGGGCTATCTGTATCGTTGAGGCACGCAGGCCTCCCCACCAACGGCAAGGTCCATGGTTCATGGGGGGGGTCATCTTGATAAATACTTCATGTTTACAACTTGTGTGTTATAGGCATATTTGAAGTATTCATCTTGATAAATACTTCAAAATATGCCTATAACACACAAGTTGTAAACATGGGTTTTAGTGTCACTATGCTCAAATTCATGCAATGAATGTTTCAGGACACCAAATTCCCTGTTGAATACAACACACTGTACGTAATTTCAGTATAAAATATGTGGAATATTTTTATTTTCTCCTAGAGGGTGAATGTTGGAAAGATGTATATGACTGTAATGAGGCTAATGAGAAATGTGATAAGTTTATGGCTAGATTTGAACAGTTTTTTGAAATGGCTATTCCCAAGAAAACAACAATGTAGAACAATACTAAAGAAACAAACAAGTAGATTACAAAAGGGATAAGGATATCATGCCAAAATAAAAGAAGATTGTATGAGTATTCCAAGCATAATACCAGTCCTGACTTTATTGGATATTTCAAAAGATACAAAATAATACCAACATAAGTTATTTTAAAAGCAAAAAAAAAAAACAGAAAATGACAAAATATTGTACGTTTCCAAGAATAAAACTAAAGCAACCTGGAAAATTACAAGGAAAGAAATGGGTCCCAGGCCAGTTAATCACAATAATATAGAGCTGAATATGAATAAAAATAAACTAACTGACTCCAAACATGTTGCTAGTGCTTTCAACAACTATTTCTCAAATACAGCACAGCAGTTAATAAATACACACCATGACAAACAGCCAACCAGTCACTCAGATCAAAAGATTCATTCAAAGACACTATTCCAGTATCCAGCAAAACCTGAGGTTTAGATTAGATCAGATTTACTTTCATTCCAATTGATCCATAGTGAGGAGGTCCTCCATGATGTAGAACATGTCAGAAAAACAACAATACATGACGAATATTTACAACTCAAACAAATAAGCTAATTTACCATTCCACAGGTCCCAAGTGGCATGGTCGTCATTTTTTAATGAACACTATATGAAAGAGTCATTTAAGAAATACTAATGCATTGAATTTAAAATAAAAAAGTTATTTTATTTATTTATAAGGTAATAAACGTGTAATAAAACTACTAAATACTTATTTACAATGAACACATTACTGCACTGAAATTGTGCAGAAGTTATATATATATATATATATATATATATATATATATATATATATATATATATATATATATATACAAATCAGTTGGTTTTACTGAGAAATTCATCAACGGGGTAGAAGGAGTTAGCCACCAATAAATCCTTTAGGCTTCTCTTAAACTGAATTGCATTGGTTGCTAAGCTTTTTATAGCTGCTGGCAAGTTATTGAAGGTGTGTGTTCCTGAATAATGGACACCTTTTCGAACAAGACTATGTGACTTTAAATCCTTGTGAAGATTATTCTTATTTCTAGTATTGATTCCATGAATTGAGCTGTTGGTTTGAAAAAGTGATATATTTTTAATGACAAATTTCATTAAAAGGAATAAATATATTGGGAAGCAGTAGTTAATATCCCTAGTTCCCTAAACAGGGTTCTGCAAGATGTTCTTGAGTTAACACTCCATATAACTCTTACTGCACGTTTTTGTGCCCAGAAAACTTTTGCTTGGCTTGATGAATTGCCCCAAAAAATAATCCCATATGACATTATGGAATGAAAATAAGCATAGTATGCCAGCTTTTTCATTTGTATATCCCCTATGTCTGACACAATTCGCATTGCAAATGGAGATTTGTTAAGACGCCTCAGCAGTTCTGTGGCATGCTCCTCCCAGTTGAATTTATTATCAAGCTGTAATCCAAACAATTTACCACTGTCCACTTCTTCTATCTGCTTGTCGTCGTATGTTAGGCATATACTCGTGGGACACCCCTTACAATTTCTGAACTGCATGTAGTGTGTTTTTTCAAAGTTTAGTGACAAAGAATTGGCTAGAAACCTGTGATTAATGTCCACAAATATTTTATTAGCTGACCATTCTAAGACTACACTTGATTTGCTATTTATTGCAATGTTTGTATCATCGGCAAACAAAACGAACTTGGCTTCTGGTAATGTTATTGATGGAAGGTCATTGATATACACAAGAAAAAGTAAGGGCCTTAAAATGGAACCTTGTGGGACCCCACATGTAATTAGCTCCCAGTTGGATGATGCCTGATAGCTTGATACATGTCTCTTTCCTAATAACACCCTTTGTTTGCTGTCAGAAATATAAGATTTGAACCATTTTGCAGCATTTCCTGTTACACTATAATATTGTAATTTACTTAAAAGGATTTTGTGATTTACACAGCCAAATGCCTTTGACAGATCACAGAATATACCAGTTGCCTGCAATTTTTTGTCTAATGAATTAAGCACATTTTCACTGTAAGTGTAGATAGCCTTCTCGATATCAGAACCCTTTAGAAATCTGAACTGTGACTTTGACAGTATGTTATTTGAGATAAGATGGTTATAAAGCCAATTGTACATTACTTTTTCAAAAAGTTTTGAGAATGCTGGCAAAAGTGAAATTGGATGGAAATTTGATGCTATTTCCTTATCTCCCTTGTTAAACAGTGGCTTAAGTTCAGCATATTTCAACCATTCAGGAAATATTCCACTGATAAATGACTGGTTACACAGATAGCTTAATATGTTACTTAACTCAGAAGAATCACCTTCTTTAATTAACTTTGTTGATATTTCATCATACCAACTAGATGTTTTTGATTTTAATGATTTTATGATGGAGATTATTTCTGCTGGTGTAGTGAGGATCAAACTCATATTATGGAACTTACTTGAAATGTCTGGTCTGTGGTATTCCATAGCAGCATCTACAGAACCTGACAACCCCATCTTGTCAGTAACAGTTATAAAATGTTTGTGTTAAAAAGTTCTGCAACACTATACATGTCTGTCACCAATGTATCATTTACTCTTAATGCTATTTGGCCCTCTTCATGTCTGGTTCTACCAGTCTCCTCCTTCACTATATCCCATATAGTCTGTATTTTGTTATCTGATATGACTATCTTTTCCTTGTAATATATTTGCTTTGATGTCCGTATTACAGTCTTCTAATAGTTTGCAGTATTTCTTGTAATGTGCTATAGCATCAACATTGGAACTGTTACGGGTTGACAGATACAGTTTTCTTTTTGTTTTACAAGATACCCCTACTCCTTGAGTAATCCATGTCTCTTTTGTAGACTTTGCTCTAACCTTGGTAAGTTTTGGAGGAAAACAGTTTTTGAATAAGGTAAGCACTTTATTAGCAAAAGTGTTATATTTTTCATTCATGCCATGAGCACTGTAAACATCAGTCCAGTGAATGCCTCTGAGGAGTGTCCTAAAATAATCAATTTTTGGCTTATTGATTAACCTCTTGAGTTCAGATTTAAAAGATTTTATATCCTGTTCAGTACTACCATTTAACAGAAGGAACTGCATGTCATGGTCTGAGAGGTTTTGTAATATAATTTTGTTCATTGGACTTTTCTATAAAGATATTATCAATAACTGTTTGTGAGCAATTGGCTACCCTAGTGGGGAACTGAACAGTGGGAATTAAGTTGAATGATAGTGTTACTAAGTCAAATATGTTCTTATTGGGAGGGTCTTTAAGGAAATCTACATTGAAATCACCAGCAACTACTATTTCTTTGTTATTGGTTGTGGAATGGACCAGTACAGCTTCAAGGTGGTTTATGAACAGATTAAAGTTACCTACAGGTGCTCGATATACACTTAATATTATGAAGGATTTTTTGTGAAATTCTACTTCTGTTGCACATGCTTCTATATGCTGTTCAAGGCAAAATTTATGAATGTCTATGTTCTTAAATTTATAACAGTTCCTGATGAATGTGGCAACTTCTCCTTTCTCCATTTCTGATCTACAAAAGTGAGATGCTAACCTAAACCCTGTAACACTTAAAAGTTCTATACCAGTGGTCACATGATGTTCAGAGAGGCAGGAACTGTCAAGAATCCTAAAAGAATTACCTAATAAAAATTCAGTGGGTGTTGATGAGATACCAGATGCTATTATCAAAGTTAGTGCAACTTTTATTGTGGAACCACTAACAGACATAGTAAATTCATCTTTTGAGTGTGGCGTATTTCTAAATAATCTAAAAACTGCAAAAGTAACACATTTGCATTAAGAAGGGTGGAAAAAGTGATATTTCTAATTATACACCAGTTTCAGTTTTGTCCGGCTTCAACAAAATTATGGAAAAATATTCCTTAGAAGATTAACAGTTTTCCTAAATGAAGAGAGGCTGATAAGTGATTCCCTATATGGGTTCAGAGCTGGAAAGTCAACTCAGTCAGCAATTTTTGCCTTCTTAAATGAAGTATTAAAAGCAGTGGATGATAAACAACATGTATGTGGGATAGTTCTGGATCTAAGTAAAGCCTTCATCTTGTGTAAACTAGGTAATTATGGAATTAGAGGCTGTAGTGTAATGACACGTATGACTCAATGATTTTTGTTTGAAATATGACCATGTGCCGACTTTGTCACCTACGTCATTTACAAAACACTTCAAAAAATTATTTAAATTCTTTTAAATTTCTCTATAAAAGATTCTTGAATGAAATTTCTTCCATATAAACTCTTTCTAGTTATTTTTCCTTTCTTGAAGTACTGGTAGATTATTGTTGAGCCCTTGTGTAAACTTTTTGTCATTTCCTTAAAATAATACGTCCCTATCACAAAAAAAGTTGCATGAGTAACCACAAACAGTCATTCATATGTAACATTAACTATTAACTTCTTTAGGAATGAAGGGTTTAATTTGATCAACACTATATAAACCTTTAATTACACCTGACGAAGGTTCCATAAGAAGTAACGCTTTGGGATGTACAACCTTATGGACAACATATGGACCTTCAAAGGTAAAGAAAAATTTCCTACATTCCTTATCAATTTTCGAACTTTTAGGATGAGTTCAAGGTCTCCTACTTGAAATGAGAGTTGTAAAGCATGTTGATTATACCTTTTAAGTCTCCGTTCAGCTTTCTTAACAATCTGTTCGTGAATTTTGTCGCTTGAAATGCATTGTTGGGTCTCATTTACTGGTGGCCAAGGTAAAGCAGCTAGTAAAGGCTCTCTATATAGGTGAGGCTCTCTCTATAGGTGATAACCCTGTCGTTAGATGAGGCAATTCGTTTAATATTTTTTTGAATTCAGGCATTAGTTTGGCCCACCGAATATGTCTAGATGCACAATATGTTTTACATAGCCGTCCTAATTCTATCATGACTCTTTGTACTAAATTACTTTGAGGGTGATATTTTGAGATTTAGATGTGGCTTATTCCATATTTTTTTATCATATTTTGAAATTTTGACTAATAAAAGCACTACCACTGTCAGACATAAGTCGTTTAGGAATGCCCCAGTTAACAAAGTAATTTCGAGTGAGGCAGTGTATAACGCTTGCTGTATTCACTCATTTCAAAGTATATAGTTTCACATGTTAGGACCAACATTCCATTATAACAAACACATAACTGAATCCTCCTGAACTACGAGGCAAAGAACCGAAAAAATCCAGTGATAGTAGATCTCATAGACCTCGAGGAATTACCGCATATATTTTATAATGCTTAGATTTGTTACTAACTTTAACTTTTTGTCAGATTTCACAAGTTCTAATAATGCTTTTTACAATGTGGGACATATTTTTGAAATAATAATACTTCATCAGATGTTTGACACATTTATGAATACCAAAATGCCCGTAACCTTCATTGATATAAGTAACTAATTCATAAACGACAGTTTTTGGAATGCAAATTTTCCACCTCTGATGTTCCCTCTGTGATTTCCAATACAACAACTCATTGACATATAACTACACACCTCTAGTGTTAACTGTTTCTTCCCCATTACTAAGGTTTTGTATAACATCCCTATACTGATCGTCATTTCTTTGATTGCATTTAATAGCAGTTATTAACCGTTTAACCTTATGTTTGTTCTCCTGATTTAAAAGGAAATAAACATGGTAATTTGTTCCTGGTTCTTCTGCAATGCTAATATTCTCCATTCCTACTGGAAGTCTCGACAAAGCATCTGAAACTACATTTTGAGATCCTTTTATATACCTAATTTCATACTGAAATTCCTGCAAGCATAATACCCAACGTAATAACCTATGGTGAAGTAACCGGCAATTGTTTAAAAAGGTTAAAGCCTGATGATCAGTATATACAATTGTTTTTCGTCTAATTAAGAATCCACTAAACCTTTGAAAAACCCATACCAGTGCGAGAGCTTCCTTCTCAGTTACAAAATAATTTCTTTCATGTTTATTTAAAGTTCTACTAGTGAATCCAATAGGTTGATATAATCCCTTTTCATTAGTCAAATCACCATGGAATATTACGCAAGACACACCATAATCAGAGGCGTCTGTACACATACAAAAGTCCTGATTGAAATCTGGGTGGTATAACATTTTAGCTTCTATTAATGCCCCTTTTGTCTTATTAAAGACTTCCTCTTCCTCTTTTCCCCAGAGCCATACTGATTTCTCTTTTAATAAATCGAGTAATTTATGATTCAAAATATCCTTCCCTGGAAGAAATCTTCTCAGAAATCCTACCATTCCTAAGAATGATTTCAGTTTTTTCCTATTTCTAGGACTTGGACATCGAGCAATAGCTTCAATACATGCTGAGTCTGGCCTAATACCTTTACTGCCCACTATTTTCCCTAAAAATCTCACTTCTTCTTTTCCAAAGTAAGATTTAGATAATTTGAAAGTAACTCCTCTATCAATTAAACGGTTAAACAATTCCCGTAATATAGAAGATAAGTCCCATAGTGCTCAGAGCCATTTGAACCATTTTTTCATTATAAAGCAGCGTGTTCAAGCAAGAATAGGATTATGAAGGTGTTAAAGCATCATCCGAGTCAAAATTCCTGATATGTTTGTCAAATGTCATAAGCTGATGTATAAATGTAAAACGCTTTCTCCATGAATCTACATTCTCAAATTCTCAATCTAATTTGTCTCAGTACTAAAAAGGAACTTTTGAAATGCATCACTAAAAGTTTTCAAAAGACAAAATTCACCACTTTCAAATGTATGCTAACAACAACAAAAAAAATCAAATCTGTCAATCTGTATATGAGTGATGTGGTACTGAAGTTTAACTTTATGATAATTATTGTTTAAGCTGTACTATGTTTCTCAATCTAAACATTTTCCTGGATCTAGAATAGATGAGTCTGTATGCATTGGGATGTGGCATTTCACTAATCTCAAAAGGACCTACATTAATATCAAAAAACTTTTTGATCTCCTTATGATTTCTCCTTTGATTTCTCATAACGTTTTGTTAACACCAGGTCACCAACTTTGTACTGAATCACCTTAACATTTTTGTCATGCCTTAACTTCTTCTTGTTGTGATACATCTCCATATTTCTCCTCACAATGTCTTCTCCCTCAACAGGAGACAACTCAGAACACTTGGGAAACTTTACTAGTTCATACAATAAATTAGTTGGTTTTTTATTGTAATGTATCTCATAAGGAGAAAATCCAGTTTTTGTGTGTTGCAGATGGTTGAGAATATCCTCAAATTGTGTTACATAGGAGTACCAATTTGAATGATCTTTGGAAGAGTTAGTCCTACAAATCCGACCAATCTCACTCATGTATCATTCAGTAGGATTGCAAGATGGTGAGTAAACAGAAGTGCAAATATGTTTGATGTTCTGATCTATCATAAACTGTTTCCATACATGTGAGATGAACTGGCTTCCATTGTCAGACAATATAGCTTTAGGTTTGCCATCATTAGTGACAATCATTTTCAAAACACTGTATAATTTTCATACTGGTAGCCTTCTTCAATGGGTACAACTTAATTAATTTACCAAACAAATCAACCACAACAAAAATGTAACTTTATCCTTCTTTGGAATGAGATAATTGTCCAAAGAAGTCAACCCCAACTAACTCAGATTTACCTTTGGGTATAATGCTATTTAAAAAACCTTTGTGGCACTGATTTATTACCTTTACTCTCTGGCATCTATCACAAGAAGCTAGCCAACACTTTACCCTCCTGGATATATTATTAAAATAAACTCTCATGTGCAAACTTAATGAGTAAGTCTATGTGTTATTTGGGCCAACATAGCTTCCAGTTATCAGAGTCTGGTCTGTGTCTCCTGAACAAAATACCCATGTGCACCTGGTAATACTGTGCAACTTTATCCTCAACTTTCCTACCGAGTAAACTTATCACTAATTTTCTCATCTTGGTTTTGCTATCTCCATAATGGTTCGCAAATTTTTCTAATTTCTCTCTCATACTTTACTCCCTTGATAAACATAAATCTAAAGTTCTTGTCCTCCTAAATCTCAACATTTTCCTGATTGTTACCAACTGGCAACCTAGATAAGGCATCAGCAACACAATTTTGCTCATCTTTGACATGGGAAATAGTGTAATCGAATTGCTGAAGATATAATGCCCAGTGAGCGATTCGGTTATGGTACAGCTTACATTCCTGTAAATAGCTCCGAGCTTTGTGATCAGAGAATACAATGACTTTATGTCCAGTGAGGTAGTTTCTAAATTTCTTGAAACCCCACACAACTGTGAGCAACTGTTTCTCAGTGACCGTGTAATTCCTTTCCTGTTTAAGTAAACTCCTGCTTGCAAAACTTATTGCATGTTGTTCCATCTGACCATCAACCTCTTTTTGTTGAAAAATATAGGCACCAAGTCCATAATCACAACTATCTGTCATAAGGCAAAATCGTAAGGAAAGATCAGGCCTACATAGAATCTGACTATTGCAAAGCTGTGTTTTGATCTCATCCAAAACTGCTTGACATTCTGTGGACCATTCCCATAATGTGTTCTTTTTTATTAAATGGAGTAAACACAGTTCATTCAGGACTTGTAATCTTATGTTTTCATGGTAGAAGTTACATAATCCATATTGGGATCTTAATTCCTTTTTATTTCTGGGTCTGGGAAAATCGTCAATAGCTTTAATTTTATCTGCATTGGGCAGAATTCCTTCCTCACTGATATTGTGAGCCAAGAAGTTCAAAGATTTAACCCCAAATCTACATATAGCCAATTTGAAGGTCATACCTCCTTTTCTGAATTTCATTGCTACCTCCTTAATTGTCTTGAAATGCTAGTTCCATGAGTTACTCACAACGAGGATGTCATCAATATAAATAATCAACTTCAATAGTGTATCACTACCTAGCACTAAATCAAAGGCTCTTATAAATTCTGCAACTTACACGTTGAGATCAAACAGAACTACACAGTACTAGTAACTTTTACCAGAGAATAAAAAGGTGTTGTATTTTCTGGAACTAGGATTGAGAGTGATCTGATGGAAACCTGATCTCAGATCCAAACAAGTAAAATACCTGGCACCATGGAATTTATTTAATAATTCTTCTATTGACTCTGGGCGATCTGCCTTCCTTTCCAAGTATTTGTTTAGATGTCTGGAATCAAGTACAAGCCTGACTCCACAATCTTTTTTGGATACAACATCTAGTGGATTGTTGTACTGGCTTATGGTTCTTTCAACAGTTCCCCACTCTTGTAACTTTTGGAGTTCCCTCTCCACAATTTGTTTCCTACGTATAGGTACTGCATAGGGTCTTATGAAGAATGGCTGATGCTGCTTCAGCTGAAGTTTACTCTTAACTCTACCTGGCTTTTCACTGAAAATATCTTCAAAACTCTCTCAATACACTTTCAGGTTCACATTTTTCATATTCAGTAAGCCTATCAGCCTTATTGACCTTATCACTAACGAAATTATCAAAGTCTTTAACAGTAACATCAAAACCTGTAAGATCATCTAAAACTCCTTTCTTTACTTCTATCTCATAGCCACACACTTTGTTAGTTGTAGTATCACCAGTTCTTAGATATAGGTTAGTATGATCAGAAATTTGAACTTCACTCTCACAAAGGTCAGTTCTGTACCAAACATTTGAGTTAACATAGTCAAAAGATATATTATTCTTTAGAATCCAATCCATTCCCAGGAGTATCTCCTCACTGAGATCACTGACAATCAGGCAACCTTGCTCAAACACAGTTGTTACTACATGGAAGGTAATTAATGCTTGTTTATTAATTACTTTGCTGTACTTACCAGTTGCACGTTTGATTTTACCTCCAGAGATAGGAAACTCAATGTAGTCAGGATTATTCTGTACTCTGTCTCTAAATCACTCAAATATTATTGAAATTGCACTGTCAGTGTCAATTAGACATAAATCTGTCCAGTTACCAACCGGTATCTCTATGTATGGGCTACCCACAAAATTATGTTGTTCTGTAACATTATCTTCTCTCAATGAATCACTCTCAACCTCCTTCAAGTCTAAGTTGCATGGCTGGTTCGCACTATTGTTGGACATTTGTATAGGCTGAATGGGTATCATAATTGATTTGATTCACAATTAAAGAGAGGACTGGTGTGAGCATTTAACTGACTGTTCACATCAAGTTGAGGATCATTCATATTATCTGTTGCAATCTCCCTACAGTTTCTGAAGTGTTCCTTAATTCTACTGTCAGTTTCAGTATGTTGACTACTTATGTCCTGGTTTGCTACAATGTCACTTACATCAATGGGGATTAGTTGGCTTTCCTGCATTGGATGACTGGTATGGTTATTATTGAATATTTCTAAGTACACCATTCCGTCCAACTCACTCAAATCTATTGTTTCAATCACTGCATTCTCAACCGAATCATTTGTGTTGTCACCCCTTTCTTGAGTGTGATCCACTTCCAACAAAACAGAGTCAAGACAAGCCCTCCTACCTTCATGACCAAAAGTTTCAGAATTTGCATGTTTAGAACACGTAAGATTAACAATCCCATAGAAATCACAGTCTTTGTTATCACTACAAACAGAACAATCAGAAAATAAATTTGTTAAGACACCCTCCTCCAATTCATATTCAGGTACAATACCTTTCTTTCCACCATACATTTCCTTTAGGTACATGTTCCCAAACTTACTTCCAACAACAGTAAAATTTACTGGGTACTCATACTTACAATTATCTGATACCTCTGCACATGTATTCAGAGTTGCCTGGTCATAAAATCTGTTAGTTTCCTCCACTTGACAGGCCTCAAGTGAAGGAATTATTGGTTTTCCTGGTTGTGGGAGTTGCGGTTATTGATCCTATTACCATTTCAATTATTGTGGTGGTTCCTTCTGTGTCTGTTGTGAAAGTTCTGCTGGTTATGATTATCAGAACCACCATTCTGGTTACTGTTTGTGTTATGTGAATTTTTGTATCTGTCTTCCTCATCTAAAGCTTTTCCTAATTTAACAACATGCCTTAAGAAATTGTCAATTGAGTCATTGGGACCACGTGCTGGACCCCATTGAGCTCTTCTGGGCAAACGTCTCCTTAAAGCATCTGTAAGTATTAAATCATCTAGTCATTTGTTGAGATGAGCAAGCTTATGCAGCTGTCTTTCACAGAATTCCCTCACTGATATATTACCAGGCCTGTAATGGCTACCATTTAAAAATGCACTTTTAATGCCGGCCTGTTAAGAATAACTGCTCAAACTCTTTAAATGTAATTTCAGCTATAATATGTTGATTGGTGCAAGACAAGGCTTCGCCATCAAGAAACCATTTTGCTAATTTTATCTTAGCCGAGTCAGACATGCCAGCAGGAAAGCTATCCCTACATTGACAAATAAAATATACTAGGTGTATCTTAAAACCCCTGGGAAAATACTTAAGCAATAAGTTGCAGGATGGTACAAATCTACCATTAACTTGGTGCTCCAGTGCTGATTGTTCTGACAAGATTTGAAAGTTTGAACATTGTCCGAAACAACATTTATTTTATAGTTATCATTTGAAAAATGTTCCTGCATCTGATTATCATTCTGTTTTAGTTTCTCCTCAACAAAGGCACCTTCTTGCTTGGTGTATTGTTTCATGACCTTAAACTCTACATTTTGTCTATTGAGTTCTTTGCAAATGGTATCATCTGTATTCTGAACATGGGATTCTACATTTTTCAGTCTGTCATTAACTGCTTGAAAATCTACAGCAGTAGATTCGCATAGCTGACTGATTTCTAACAGAGTGCCTGCAACTCGTTCATTAGTGTCTTTAATATCTTGCTTAATTGTTATAACAGATTCATTCAGGTTATCAGTAGTATGATTTAAAAGTTCAAATTTGCTATCAATATCCTCTTTCAGGTCTTTAATGTCCTTTTGTAAACCTTGTTTCAGGTCCTTCTTATTTTGTTTTAACAGTTCTGCTAAGTTTGCTAGTAAACCACATGCTTGCTCACTTGGTCCATATCCCAAAAATTGTGGGCTTACTGATGATTGCTGCTGGTTTGGTGTCAACATGTGGATTTGTTGTGGTGGAGTAGATGTTTCTACTGTAACGTCTATACTCTCGGAACTACACATGGTGACTGTTATAGCGAGGCACGGTATACACAAAAGCAAATTCTAAACTCGAACTTCATCACACACATTTCACTTCTTAGTCTGCCCACAATATAGTCACTTGCAAACACTACAAAAAGGACTTGAAGAGAAAGTTACTGCATCACCTCCAAAGAAAAAACAATGGACAAAAACATTAAAATCGTTGGAAATGGAAGATTAATAATTTAACCACTAAAATTAATATTGATAAATCTGCCACAGTAGAAAATGCATAATGATATTTGATTAAGAATTGGCATAAAACTTAGACACTAAGATCTTCACATAGTAAAATGCATAATTAAGATCTGCACATATTTTGCATAAAAACGAAAGTCGAAACTAAGATCTGCACATAGTAATGGGAAGGATAGAAGGTTACATTTTACCTTATGTAGCAAAATGTTACCATGTTTGCTGCTAATGGATAAAATAATGCCTTTTACTTCTTGTACTAAATAGTGTTCATCACAATATTATCCTGTCTACATTTATAATGTCAACTAAACTGTTTTTAGTTGTGGGTGCTGGATGGCCTTCTCAGTGTCATGTTCACCTGCCCACAATTCCTTTCACAGGGTCATCTGTCTGATGCAATCTGTAACTCAGCTATTGTGTCCAGCCAACAGTTGCTTTCCTTCCATGAATTCCACTATAAGACTTTGTGTCTAAAGTTCTATCCCTTGATCCTTATATTTTATGTGACACATAAGTACTGTTGCTATGCCAAATAGTGTTCATCATAATATTCTCCTGTCTACATATATAATGTTAACTAGCCTATTTTTAATTGCAGGTCCTGGATGGCCTCTTTGGTGACATGTTCACCTGCCCAATCTTCATTTCATGGGGTCATCGGTCTGATGCTATCTGTAGCTCAGAATTCTGACCAGACAACAGTTGTTTCCTTCCACGCATATCATTATAAAATTTTGTGTCTAAAGCTTTATCCCTTGAGACTTATATTTTATGTGACATATAAGTACTGTTGCTTTCCTCACTTTTTGTCAGTTTCCTGCTTTTAAGGTGTACCTCTATCACATTATGTAGCAAAATGTCACTATGTTTGCTGCTAATGGTTTAAACAAGCCTTTTACTTCATATACTACACAGTGTTCATCACAATATTGTCCTGTCTACTTTTATAATTTGAAGGAAACTGTATTTTATTGCAGGTGCTGAAAAGACTTTTTGGTGACATATTCACTAGCCCACACTTCCTTCCATAGGGTCCTCTGTCTGATGCCATCTGTAGCCCAGCAATTGTGACCAGCCAACAGTTGCATTCCTTCCATACATTCCAATATAAAACTGTGTGTCTAAAGCTTTGTAACTTGATTCTTATGTTTTATGTAACACATAAGTACTGTTTCTTTCCTTTCTGTATGTCAGTTTCCTGCCTTTACGTTGTACTTCTAAACACTTATGTAGACAAAATGTCACCATGTTTGCTGCTAACTGACAAAAGTGCAGTTTTCTTCCTATACCAATTAGTGTTCATCATAATATTCTCCTGTCTACATTTGTAATGTTAAGTAGAATGTTTTTAATTGCAGGTGTTTAATGGCATTCTTGGTGGCATGTTCACCAGCCCACACTTCCTTTCATGATGTCCTGTATCTGATGCCAACCATAGCTCAGCCATTGTGACCAGCCTACATTTGCTTTCCTTCCGTGCATTCCACTATATAGCATTGTGTCTAAAGCTATATACATTGATTCTTATACTTTATATGACACATAAGTACTGTTGCTTTCATTACTGTTCTTCAGTTTCCTGCCTTTAGGCAGAACTTCTATGCCATTATGTGCAAAAATGTCAACATGTTTGCTTCTAATCAATAAAATAATGCATTTTACTTCATATAGTATATAGTGTTAATCACAATATTCTCCTGCCTACATTTATAATGTGAAGTAGCCTTTTTGTAATTGCGGGAGCTGGATGGCCTTTTTGGTGACATGTTCACCTGGCCACACATTTTTGCACAGGGTCCCCGTCTGATGCTATCTCTAGCCGAGCAATTGTGTTCTGCAATTAGTTGCTTTCCTACCATGGATTCCATTACAAAACTTTGTGTCTAAAGATTTATGAGTTCATTTTTATATTTTATGTGACACATAAGTACTATTATTTTCCTTACTGTTTGTCAGTTTCTTGACTTAAGCTGAACTTCTATGCCATTATGACAAAATCTCTCAATGTTTGCTGCTAATGGACAAAAAATTGCCTTTTATCTAATATACTATACAGTTATGATCATAATAGAGGGAAACATTCCACGTAGGAAAAATACATCCAAAAACAAAGATGATGTGACTCACCAAATGAAAGTGCTGGCAGGTCGACAGACACACAAACAAACACAAACATACACACAAAATTCAAGCTTTCGCAACAAACTGTTGCCTCATCAGGAAAGAGGGAAGGAGAGGGAAAGACGAAAGGATGTGGGTTTTAAGGGAGAGGGTATGGAGTCATTCCAATCCCTGGAGCGGAAAGACTTACCTTAGGGGGAAAAAAGGACGGGTATACACTCGCACACACACACATATCCATCCACACATATACAGACACAAGCCGACATCTCCCTTTGGAGAAATTCGCCCTTGAATTTACCACTCAACATTCCTCCACTCTTCACACGGCAAAAGCACTAACACAAGCAATGAAGACTCTCGACTTAGAAGATTACACACGTTTCACATTAAGTATGTTGAAAATACTTTATCACTTTACAAAAGCACTGTATGCTTATGAATCACATAGTTCACACATAAATGGTTATAATAAGTGTAACAAATCTTGATGACAATGAATAAACAAAAATAGATTATTCACTGAGAAAGTTACATAGCAACACATGTTTAATCTACCCTATATTAATGCAAGAATATCAGTTCTACAGTATTGTTTACTTTAACATAAGACTGTTTAGTAAAGAGTGAAGTACAATAAACAAAATTAATACACTAATGCTCAAAAGTAACCACTGAAGTACACCATTTAAGAGTGTGGTATCCTGTTAACAGGGATTTGATGAAGTGGTATATTATTATTAGCTTATTTTTCCGTCTTAAATAAAAGAAAACTGTACAAAGCAGAAACACCAACACAAAGGTTCCAGATATACCCATTCCTAGGATTATAATTTTAGTTTTGTGGTCACTTTTTAATTTTAAGACATGTTGCATCATACCATTGGCATCAATTTTGCCTTGCTGCGAGTTTATGAACATATCTAATGACTTCAGAAGGGAACTGTCAAGGGAGTAATTGAGGTAGGATAGGTTTTGTGTAGGAAATGCTTGCATGGCGTTTTCTGAAAAAAGCAAACAACATGGTTATGGACCTACGAACCTAGTAAAAACAAAAATAAAGAAAAGAGAAAATACATTGTTAACTACAAGATCTACATCAATCTACATTCAACCTTTTTTTTCTTAAAAAATAAACCATTATCATTTATTAATTATCTACATTTGTATACTATCCACAGTCTACTGAGATTCCACTAGGACATTCGCACTCTTGGTCGAAGATTGTATGGTGCCATGTCTGTATGTTGTGCTGGCGTGGCCACTCTTTTTCCTTTTCGGGTACTTCCTCCACCCTTCGGAAAAGCAGACACTATTGTTGAAGGAATTACATCTGGAGCGCCCTTAAAAGGTTTTAAATGACTTGCATGCACAATGGTAGTTCGGGTGGGCAGTTGCAATTTAACGTTGACTGGTGACGTGATCTCAATAATTTGATAAGGACCTCTGTAGTTTGTTACAAATTTCTTCGTTTTTCCTTTTGCAATATATGGCGTTGACAGCATCACCCACTGACCGATTTTGTAATTTGGATATTTAGCTTGGGTATTACCTAATCTTTCCTGTCGTTCCAAAGACTTTGTATTAGATTTTTTAACCTTTTTCCATACATGCTTCATCATTCGACTGAAATCTCTTACTGTTTCTCCAACTTTTCCGTTTTTCTGCCTGATTACATCAAAAGGGGACGGCATTTTTCTCCCATAGACCACTTCATAAGGTGACATGCCAGTTGCTTCATGCGTTTTGGCGTTGTATACCGACACGATTATTGGTAAATACGTATCCCAATTAGAATGTTGTTCGTTAATATAATAACTAAGCATCTTGCCAATTGTCCGATGAACTCTTTCTGTGCTTCCGTTGCACTGAGGGTGTAACGGAGTTGTGCGTAATTTACGTATTTTTAGTAAATGGCATAGCTGTTTCATTAATTCAGACATAAAATTAGATCCCTGCTCTGTGATAATAGCTTCAGGTACACCAAATTTAAGTATCCAGTTGTTAACTAAAGCTTGGGCAACTGTATTTGCTTGCTGATCTGGGAGACTCACCGTAGCTAGATAGCATGAAAAATGATCTATGATTGTAAGAACATACTTATTACCAGCAGGTGTTCTATGATATGGCCCATAGAGATCCAGTCCACAGATTTGAAATGGACATGAAGCCTCGGGGAGCCTCTGTAAGGGTATTTTTGAACGAGAAAGTTCAGCTCGTTGTGCGCACGCGATGCAATTACGAACGCACTGCGTAACATCCTGCTTTCTGGTTTGCCACCAAAATCGCTCTGCTACACGTCTTTTGGTTGTCTGCTGTCCACCGTGTCCTGCAAGGATATGGTTGTGGGCCTCTGCCATTATTTCTTGTCTAAGGTGTTGGGGAACAACAATTCGTGGTCCAAGTTTTGTTTTACGGCATAATACACCATCTTCAAAGCAAAATTGTTTTTGAGATGCGTATTTTTTGCATTCTGTATCCTCATCTTGTGCCTTTCTTCAGTCCTCAGCATCTCGGCCTGTTGCTTCCAAAAGTGCTATTTTCCGACTTAGACAATCTGCATTCGTGTGTTTTTTGCCTGGTTTATGGATAACTTCGAAATCCATTTCGGAAAGACATAGGGCCCAACACGTGAGACGACTAGATGGATCCTTTAACCCAAGCAACCATTTTAAAGCTGCGTGGTCTGTAATGACCTTGAATTTCCTACCATACAAGTAGCATTTAAAGTATTTGATACCATAAATAACACTTAACAATTCTTTCTCTGTTGTGGAATAATTTCTTTCTGCTGTTGTTAGTTGTCTTGAAGTGTAGGCTATGGGGTGTTCCGTGCCATTAATATTCTGACTCAAAAAACTCCTACTGAATGACTACTTGCGTCACAGGATAAAATAAATTCTTTGTTATAATCTGGGTAGGCTAATACTGGACTGTATGTTAACTTATCTTTAAGGGTTTGAAATGCTGATTCACAATCTTCAGACCAATGAAATTTTGCACCCTTTTTCAATAATTGGGTTAAGGGTCGGGCTATTTCAGCAAAATTTTGAACATATTTTTGGTAATACGATGCGAGACCAATGAAACTTTGTACTTCCTTAACGAGTTGTGGTGTTGGGAAGTCCTTAACTGCCAAAATTAATCGAGGATCTGTTTTAATTCCTTTTTCACTAATGACATGCCCTAGGTATGTAACCTCTGCCAATGCAAAACTACATTTTTCCATATTTAATGTTAATTTAGCTTTTCTATGTCTCTGGAAAACATTACGAAGACGCACAGCATGTTCATTAATGTCTTTGGAGAATACAATAATATCGTCTAGATATACACAACATTGCTGAGTTTTGAGTCCTCGCAATACTCCATTGAGTAGTCTTTGAAAAGTTGCTGGTGCATTTTTCAAACCGAAAGGCATTCTTTTAAATTGCCAGTGGCCTCCAGGGGTAGAAAATGCTGTTTTATGCCTATCTTCAGGTGCAACTTCCAATTGATGATATCCGCTACGTAGATTGATTGTTGAAAAGTATTTACTGTTACCCAAACTGTCAATGATATCTGTAATGTTTGGCAGAGGATAAACATCTGAGATAGTTTGTTTGTTAAGGTGTCTGTAGTCACAACAAAATCTATATCGTTTCGTACCGTCGGGAGACTTCTTTGGAATAATTACGATATTTGAATTATAAGGCGAATCAGAATATTCTATAATTCCATCTTTTAGATGCTGTTCTAAAAATTCATCCAGTACCGGCTGTAAGTGATGCGGAACTCTATAAGACTTCCTATAAACTGGGGGGCTATTTCCTGTTGGGATCCTATGCTGTGTGATATCTGTTGCTGGCAGTGGACCTTCTGCATTAAATAAATCTTGGAACTCAACTAAAACTGCTTCTATCATGTCTCTATCATTTCCTTTCAAATGCTCAATCTTCTGGCGTAATGCGGTTTTATAGGCGTCTGGTTCCTGACCATCATTAATATCTGACCAAATGAAATCTTCTTCTTCAAAAGTACTGACTGTAGCTACTAATATTCCCTTATGCAACTCTTTGTCCTCCACTCCGAAATTGTCAATATGTACCGGTACTTTTCTTTCTCCCTCAACATCTTGAACCCGTACAACACTTCTACGTACAAAACAATGTGATACATCTAATTCCTCATTTTCCTCTAATGGCTCTATTAGACACACTGTATCTGTAGGTACCTCGGGGTCAACGGTCATCCAGAAAAGTTTTCCTGAGCCAGATGGTATCTTATCCCGCGAATCAACCTTCAAGGATGTTGCACGCAGTGTAGTTGATTTCGCCTTCTGGTTAGGGAAATCTTGCGGCAGAGGGCCCTTTGCAGCAGTGTCACCTAGCTGAAAAACTATTCCGCTAAGTTCTACAGTTTGCTGTCTGAGGTCGATTTTAGCGTGATGTTTATTCAGGAAATCCAACCATAGGATCGTGTCGTACCCATCAGTTACCTTTGTTACCCCTTCTACATCTTCTTGAAATTGTACACCGTGAATATAGAAAATCAGTGATGTACATCCTAATGACTTCACTGTACCTCCTCCTATTCCACTCAATCTATACCTTGGAGGGTCATATTTCTTTTCTCCATTGTATTCATTACTCACTATTGATACGTTTGCGCCTGTATCCACCAGTATCCTTGCCTCTTTATCCTGTATGGTAGCAGATAACCAGCATTCCACCTTCACATTTGCCTTAATGGCATGAAATTTTATTGGGAATGCCTGGCGGCGGCTCCGACATTCCCATTTGAGTTTAACTGATTTCTATTTCCAAAAACTTTCTTAGACCTACATTCCTTGAATGTGTGACTTATTCTTTGACAATTAGTGCATTGAGGTTGTCTGCAGTTTTTTGCTATATGTCCCTGTCGATCGCGCCTAAAACATCGTACTCCTGCTGAAAATACATTTCGCTTCTCCTTGTATCTGGTGGCAATGTCTATTTTTTCGAAAGCCGTCGCCACAGATACAGCTTCCACTAAATTTTTAGGAAACTCTGCCCTGACACGACGGGACGTTTCAGGAGGTAACCCACGTAAAAATGTATCCAGAGCTCTATCTTCTGCCTCTTGTAAAATAACTTTATTTGCTTCATCACTAGTTGTCAACTGATAGGTGATAACATTAACTTTTCTAATCCTATCTACAAAACTTTCTAATGACTCGTTTTGCCTCTGAGTGATAGTATTTAACTGTTCCCTATAAAATCTACAGCTGTTCTGTTTTTGAAAACGTTTAAGTAATCCTTTCTTCAATTCCTCAAATGTTGTAGCGTCCCGTAATTTTTCATGGTATAATAAGTGTGCTTTAGCCTCTCCTAGCAATCTTAACTTTGTCATTTGTAAGAGCTGTTCATCTGACCATGATCCTAACTTTGAAATTGCTACTAAATCATCAAAAAAGGATGTTATGTCCTCGCCAGGTTTACCTGAAAAAGGAGTTACTAAGGCTGATGCTGAGGAATCTAGGGTGGGAGGGATTGAACTGGTTTGCCTAACCTTACACAATTGTTTAAATAATGCATTATTATCACTTCTAAGCTGTGCTATCTGATTAACTAAGCTCTGAATAGCTTCCTCAGTAGAAACCACTTGTGGTGCTGATTCTGACTTTGTACGATTTCGTGTCATCATTTTACAAAGTATTAGTCACACAATCTTACTACACTGAATGAAAAAGATGTTTAAATATTTTCAACAAACTCTTAAAATTATGAGAGAAAGTACACTTGTAAATAAAAAAAATATTATGACTGCTACACAAACCTCTATGCTTTCACACATTAAACAATATTAACTGTGGACCTTTAGTGACTGTCATTCACACCTCATATTGAGCCAAGGTTTTTTTTTTTCTCTGATAACAAATGTAATAGTTCTGACACTAAATGTAACTGGGTTTTCTCTTTTGATGCTAGTCAATTGTCAGGATGAGCATTACTGCAAAGGTCCTTCGATTCTAAAGCATTATGTCAGGGTGAAAAT
The DNA here is from genome assembly GCF_023898315.1 of Schistocerca nitens. Taxonomy (NCBI): domain Eukaryota; kingdom Metazoa; phylum Arthropoda; class Insecta; order Orthoptera; family Acrididae; genus Schistocerca; species Schistocerca nitens. The sequence goes on along the minus strand of NC_064624.1, from coordinate 53,537,500 downwards.
ACTAAATAAATTAATTTTTCTCTCTTAACAACATGTGGGCAGGGTGGGTTCTTCCTTGGCTCGGGTATGAGGTAGAATGAAATAGCATTTTTACATAAGATAACTTTTAGTGAAAGTTTTGTACGACTGTATCTTACTGGATGTTCTGGTTCGGAGAACAGCAGCTGTGTCGTTTGCGTAGCCTTCTGCTGCGGCAGCGGCGGCGGCGGTGTCTGATTATGCGTAGCGGTCTGTATCTCGTGTTGCCATCTCGCCCACCTGACTGGAGACACGCAGCACGAGGTGGCCTGTTTAATTATTGCGAGCGAAGTCGTGCATCGGATGGTGATACCTTGGATGTGGCATCCCAGTGTTTCTCTTCTCTAAGCCGCCGCGTGTTTTGTGCGTCGGCCAGTGGAGCAGCATGGCGGGGGAAGGCCAGTGTCCCGGACTCGAACAATGGACTCCCGCTTGCCAGTCTTCAGCTGTCAGATCTTCATCCCAGCTCACAGGTGACTGCTGATGTGAGGCCGTCTCCTTCCCGTCCTCACGAGTCACCCGGGTACGTAAAAATCAGACTTCAAATACCTTCTAACTTCTGTCTTCTGGCGCCGAGGCTGCTGTTTGCTATTCCATTACAGCAGTGGACTTGGTGCGTCTGTGCATGATGTAGTCTCTTCTTGCATGATGGTCTTCAGCACCGAAACTGACTGAAAACTACTGCTACGCTTCTTCACTTCTTCGTCTTCTTCGTCTCTCGTCTTCGTCTTCATCTCCGTCTGTCGGGCCCACCGCGTCTCGTGTATTTATTCACTTCAGTTCACTGGAGGTGAACGACTTCATGGCCATTGCCTCTTCTGTCACCTTGAAAAGCTTCTCAAAGAATCTTCTTAACGTCGATGATTGGCTCTTGGGATGTAGGCGAGGGCCTTTGCTCACATGCGACAACTGAGAAACATGTGAGCCGGCCATTGCCTCTTCTGTCACTTTGAAAAGCTTCTCAAAGAATCTTCTTAACATCAGTCATTGGCTCTAGGGATGTAGGCGAGGGCCTTTGCTCACATGCGACAACTGAGAAACATGTGAGCTGGTCGGGCGATTCCCTGATGGCTGAATCGACAGCGCCCGCTTATGTGGAACTTGCTGACTTCATGGTCATTGTCTCTTCTGTTCTGTCCGCTGTTTGCCAGTATGTAACTCTCTAAACTAAACCAAGTTTTTCATTTATATTCTAATTTATACTTCACTTTGATTTCACTAATTTATTTACTTAAGTACCACTCAACAAAAATAATGCATTTCACATCAAATACAAAATAGTGTTCATCACAATATTCTCCTCTCTACATTTATAATGTTAAGCAGCCCACTTTTAATTTTGGATCCTGGATTGTCTTCCTGATGGCATGTACCTATGCCTACACTTCCTTTCACGGTGTCTTCTCTCTGCTGCTGTCTTTAGGTCATAAATTGTGACCAGCCAACAAATGCTTTCTTTTGATGCATTCCAGTATAAAGCTTTACCCATTTTTCTTGTATTTTATGTGAAACATATTCACATTAGCTTTCCACATTGTGAGTTTCCAGAATTAAGCTGTACTCCTACACTCTTAAGTAGACTAAATCTCACCATGTTTGCTGAAACAGATAAAATAGTGCCTTTTACTTCATATACTATATAGTGCTCATGACAATATTCTCCTGTCTACACTTATAATGTTAACTAGCTGGTTTTTAATTGTGGGAGCTGGATGGCCTTCTTTGTGACATATTCACCTGCCTACCCTTCCTTTCAAAGTGTCCTCTGTCTGATGCTATCTGTTGCTTACATATTTTTTGTCAGTTTCTGGTCTATAAGCTCTACTTCTATGCCATTATGAGGACAAAATATCACATTGTTTGCTGCTAACAGATAAAGAAATTCCTTTTACATAACATTCTAAATGCACTCATGACAATATACTCTGGGCCACATTTATAATGTTAAGTAGACTGTTATAAATTGCATGTGTTGGATGGCTTTCTTAGTGACATGTTCATTTGCCCACATGTCCTTTCACAGGGTCCTTAGTCCAATGCTATATCTATCTCAGTAATTGGACAATCTAATAGTTGCTTTCCTTCCATGCACTCCATTATAAAACTTAGTTTCTAAAGCTTTATTCCTAGATTCTTATATTTTATGTGGCACAATTGTCCTGTTGCTTTCCTTGCTGTTTGTCAGTTTCCTGTCTATAAGCTGTACCTCTATGCCATTATGTAGACAAAACATTACCGTGTTTGCTGCTGATTAATAAAATAATTCCTTTTACTTCATATAATTCATAGTACTCATCACAGTATTCACCTGTATACTTTTATAATATTAAGTAGCCTGTTTTTATTTGAGGTTACTGAATGGCTTTTTTGGTGACAAGTACACCCGCCCATACTTCCTTTCTGGGGGTCCTCTGTCAGATGATACCTATAGCTCAGCAATTGTGATGAGCCAACAGTTGCTCTCCTTATATGCATTCCACTATTGAACTATGTGTCTACAGATTTATCCCATTATACTTATATTTTATGTGACTCATAAGTACTGTTTCCTTCCTTCTGTTTGTTAGATTCCTGCCTTTAATCTGTACTTGTATGCCCTTATGAAGACAAAGTGTAACCATTTTTGTCACTAACGTATATAATACTGCTTTTTACTTCACATACACTTCTTGGTAACATGTTCACCTGCCCACACTTGCTTTCACAGGGTTCTCTGTCTGCTGCTATCTATAGCTCAGCAATTGTGACCAGCCAACAGTCGCTTTCTTTCCAATTCATTCCATTATAAAACTTTGTGTCAAGAATTTTATCCCTCAATTCTTATTTTTATGTTACACAAAAGTACTGTTGCTTACAAAAGTTCTGTCTGCTGCTATCTGTAGCTCAGCAATTGTGACCTGCCAACAGTTGCCTTCTTTCCAATTCATTCCATTATAAAACTTTGTGTCAAAAGTTTTATCCCTCAATTCTTATTTTTATGTGACACAAAAGTACTGTTGCTTTCATCACTGTTTGACAGTTTCCTACATTTTAGCTGTACTTCTATACCCTTATGTAGACAATATGTTACCATGTAACTCTTCAGGCTTTCCCGGCGATCCAATGACATCTTGGGTTGTCGGGTATTCTGCCGGATATCAGCATCGTACTTGCACAATATTTCAGTCACGTAGATCGTAACCTTCATCAGGTGTGACCTGAGACTGCTCCTCGAGTGGACCTGGTCCAGTATTTATGCCTATGGCCTTCCCCCTCCACCAACGGCTGCAGGCGCTTCCTCTGTGGTCCGCACCCATTCCCTGCGCCTGCAGCCGTTGGTGGAGGGGGAAGGCCATAGGCATAAATACTGGACCAGGTCCAGTCGAGGAGCAGTCTCAGGTCGCACCTAATGAAGGTTATGAGCTACGTGACTGAAATATCGTGCAAGTACGACGCTGATATCCGGCAGAACACCCAACAACCCAAGATGTCAATATGTTACCATGTTTGTTATTATTGTATAAAATAAATTCTTTTACTTCATATACTAAATAGTGTTCATCATAATGTTCACCTGTCGATTTTTATAATTTTAAGTAGCTTTTATTTATCTGCGGGTACTAGATGGCCCTCTTGGTGACATGTTCACTGGCCCACACGTTGTTTAGGAGGGTTCCCCTGTCAGATGCTACCTGTAGCTATAAATTGTGACCAGCCCACAGTTGTTTTCCTTCCATGCATTCCATTACAAATCTTTTGTGACTAAAACTTTATACTTTGACACTTATACATTATGTGACATATAAGTACTGCTATTTTCATGTACTGTTAGTCATTTTCCAGCCATTAAACTGTATTTCTGTGCTCTGAAGTAGACATAATGTTAACATGTATGCTGCTAACAAATGAAATATTGCCTTTTACTTCCTATACTAAATAGAGTTCATCATAATATTCACCTGTAAAAAATTATAATTTTAAGTACCCTGTTTTTATTATACAGTTACTAGATGGCCCTCTACCTGACATGTTCACCTGCCCACACTTTCTTTCATGGGAGCCTCTGTCAGATACTACCAGTAGCTCAACAATTGTTAGCAGTGCAGTGATGTTTTCCTTCCATGCATAGCATTACAAAAGTTTTGTGCCTAAAGCTTTATGCCTTGATTCTTTTATTTTATGCGACCTGTAAGTACTGTTACTTTCTTGTATTGTTAGTCAGTTTCCAGCCATTAAACGTGTCTTCTATGCTCATATGTACACAAAATGTCACCATGTTTTGCTAACAGATAAAATAATGCTTTTACTTCATATGCTAAATAGTGCTCATCATAAAATTCTCTGGTCTATGTACATAATGTGAAGTAGCCTTCCTTTATTTGTGTGTACTAGATGGCCATCTCGGTTATATGTTTACCAGCCAACACTTACTTTCATGGTGGCCTCTGTCTGAAGCTACCTCTAGCTCAAGAACTGTGACCAGCCCAAAAATGTTTTTCTTCCTTGCATTCTATTTCAAAACTTTTCTGACTGAATCTTTATCGCTTGATTCTTTTATTTCATGTGACATGTAAATTTTGTTGCTTTCTTGTACTGTTAGTGAGTTTCCAGCCATTAAAGTGCACTCTAAGCTCTTATGTAGACAAAATGTCATCATGCTTGCTGCTAACAGAAAAAATAGTGCCTTTTACTTCATATTCTAAATAGTGTTCATCATAGTATTCACCTGCCTATATTTATAATGTTAAGTAGCCATTTCTTATTTGTGGGTACTAGATGGCCCTCTTGTTCACATATTCACCTGCCCACACTTCCTTTAGCTGGGGCCACTGTCTGATGCTACCTGTAGCTCAACAATTATGACCAGGCCAAGTTGTTTTCCATCCGTGCATTCCATTACAAAACTTTGTGACTAAATCTTTATCCCTTCATTCTTATATTTTATGTGACATGTAAGTACTGTTGCTTTCCTGTCCTTTAGTCAGTTTCCAACCATTAAAATATTCTTCTATACTCTTATGTGGACAAAATTTATCCATTTGCTTCTAACAGATGAAATAATGCCTTTTACTTCATATAGTAAATAGTGTTTATCATTAAATTCACCTGTCTATATTTATAATGTTAAATTGCCTGCTTTAATTTTCAGGTACTAGATGGCCCTCTTGGAGACATGAAGACCTGCCCACACTTCGTTTAGCGGGGGCATCTGTCAGATGCTATCTGTAGCTCGACAATTGTGACCTGCCCAAAGTTGTTTTTCTTCTATGCACTGTATTACAAAACTTTTGTGACTAAAACTTTGTCTCTTGAATCTTATATTTTTAATGTGACATGTAAGTACTGTAGCTTTCTTGTACTGTTATTCAGTTCCCAATCATTAATCTGTACTTCTATACTCTTATATAAACAAAATGTCACCATTTGCATGTTATGCAACAAAGAAGTCAGTAAAGGTATCCAGGACAAATATTGTTTGGTTTCACAAAAACATTTGCAAAATAAACATAAAATTTATATCTTTGGACTACTCGTAGTCATGTGATGCATGTGTACCATAACAGAAACATGTGAAAAGAAGTATATCAACATTATCAGACACAAGGATTCAATAATTGAAATGTTGCAAAGGGATACTGAAGTGCTTCACAAAGTGTGCTGCTTCAGAACACAAATGCAAAATCCCGGGAATTAGCAATAATCGAAAAGTGAATGAAAACAAATGTACTATAACCGTTCAATCACGTGAACCTAATAAATGTGCTGCAGGTGAAAAAACAGAACACAGCAATTCATGTAAAAATAGTGTAAGAATAGCAGATGAGCACGAACATTCCCTAAATATTGAAAACTTAAACAAAAAAATGCTTGTGTCTGACAGTGTTGAAGACAGCTCTGTAGTGTTAAAAATCACACAAACAAATACAAACTCTCGAAAGAACAACTCTTCAGCAATGCAAACACAAATACATCTGGATTCAAATTAAAAATTTTCGAAGACAGCCATGCACGCAATGTTCCAAACTTTGTATCAAACTCTGCTAAGGAGTATGTGATTGTGTCAGCTATTGTTAAGCCTGGAGTGAAATTTGGAAATGTAACCAGCAATATACAAAAATAATGTGGCAGTTCCACTAAAAGTGACTGCTTTTTCTCATAGCGGGATCAAACAGTGTTCACTGCAATGAGGCCAGTGCATTTATAAAACATCTGATTGTTATCTTGCAGTTGCTATCAACTACAAATGTGATAGTAGCAAATTTACCTCTGAGATTTGATCTGGTGGAATGGTCATCTGTAAATAGTGGAATTTGATGAACAAATCAAAAATGACAACATTTCTGCTCCAAGTTTAAAAATGTAAGACTTCTTGATGTCAACAGCTAAGTAGACACTAGTTTCATAATTCATGGTCAACATTTAAATCTATTTGGTAAAAATGGACTTGCATCAGACATAAACAAAACTGTTGATGTAATAATTTGTGAAAACAGCTGTGAAAACAGATGGGCTGTCACCCTAAATCCCAACACACAGGGAAACTAGTGGAAATGGCCAACTCCAACCAGATTTGGCCCAATATAATCAATCCAGAACAGGAGGAATTTCAAAGTGACAAACTAAAAGTACCATTAGGGCTCATGCACTTAAATATACAATATCTTAGAAATAAGCTCTATGTTTTGCAAACTTTTGCAAATGTTTGTTCACCTCATGTAGTTGTGTGAACAAAGCATGGCCTGAAATCTGAGGAAATTATTTACTTCAAACTATATGGCTATTTACTAGGAAATAGCTACTGTAGACAGCATCTTAAAGGTGGACGTGCAGCAGTATTTGTTAGAGAGCAGCTCAAAGTAAGTAACTTAAACTATCTAGATCTTGACTGAAGTGACAGGCGTTGAACTCCATATCAATGGTTGCAGAAAGGGCATGGTGAAACAGGAAATTATTGGGATTTATCATCAACCAAAATCAGAGATAGGGTGTTTGATAGATATTTTTAGTAGAATAGTGGGACACTGTGACCCAAACGAGGTAACAATACTTGGTGACTTGAATATAGAGACAACATCTTGCAATAACCATAACAGCTGGCTAGTAGATGCCCTTAACTCCTATAACTTATGAATGCATTAAATTCAGATACAAGAGTAACTCAGTCTACATCTAGTAGAATAGACTACATAATACTAAGTAGAGAGGTAAAAGATAGTATTAGATGCTGGAATGTGGACTTCCACTTCTCAGACCACAAATGTCTATTTGTAGACTGTGAACACACAATCTTCCAAGAAAGGACTCATGTCATAGAACACAAAAGAATGCTTAAAGAGAAAAACATTAATACTTTTAAAAGTAAACTAGCATCTATGGAATGGCAACTAGTTCTTTAGCAAAAAGGGTCTGAATACAAATGGGCCAAATTTTATGATATTATTTTACAATATCTTAATTTTTGCTGCCCAGTGAAAGAAATTAAGAAAGTAGTAACTCACAACCAAAGTGTAAAAAACACCAGAGTGACTCTTCCAGCTTACATGATTAAACTCATGCAAAATATCGAGGATCTAAGTGTGCTACATAAGTAAACTAAATTGATTGCAAATATTTAAGGATAAGTAAAATGAAGCTAAAAAACAATTTCGAGAACAGCTGTCAAATTTGAGAAAATAGATCATAGATAAGGAAATAGCTCAGTCTACAAATATAGGGAAGACTTCACGGAATATAATAAATAGATATCACAAATCCACCCCTAAGTTAGATGCACAAATTGACAAAATCCAACATGAAGGAAACCATTTTAGCCCTAGAATGCATATACAGGGCCTCCAAGTCCTTTGTATGTCTTCATTTTAAAAAAAAGTATGTAATTTTTTGTTTGATTTAAAACTACTTTCCAGTACCCTTTCACTAACACTGTGACATTCCTCCTATCAAGTCTGAATGAGATTCCTTTTTAAGTTTTTTGTATAATTCAATATGTTTACCCATACACTGTGAATGCATAAGCAGGGCTTCAGAAGCCCTCACATATTTATATATGTTCTTTAGCCTATATTGTCTTCAAAATTTGTTTGTGAGCAGTTATTAATTCAACAATAACTGTAGTGGTATTTCCAGCAACAGGAGTGCCAACAGCAGCAGTAGCTGTAGTAGTAATAGTATAAATAAAAAATAATACACACTACTTTCACATATTGGCCATTTCGATGTATTATTTATCTTTTTGCTATCAAATGTTTTATTATTGCATAGTATTGTTATCCTGTGCTGCTACTCTTGTCAGCCTCATTTTTACTGTAGTTTGTTTGTTGCTGCAAGGCCCATATTGTTAGGAGAATGACTCGTTTAGTGCTGCACAAGCTGCTGTTCGAGAGACATGGCTTTTGCTATGGCTTCGACACACAAAGCAAGAGAGTCAGTATGTGCAAATGCAGGTAATTTTGAAAGTGTTGTGGCTCAGTGGTTTGAAGAAGATGATTCTTGTGAGGAAGGAAATATTTTTGAAGATGCAAGTAGTGAAGAATCAGCCAATGAACCTGCAGATGTGAATATTGAGGCAGATGACAGTACTTCCGATAATATTACTTCATCAGAGTCTGAAAATGAAGAACCGCCACAATAACGCGTAGAAGACCATGATTTGGAAATTAGATCATCCTGCAACTTTTTGTACTCCTGTCCATAATATCATAAAGAAGGCACCTGGTCCAGCCCGTGGTTTGAAAATCTGTAAACCTAAGGATGCCTGGGACTATTTCATCTCCAAGAAAATACTAGAGGAAGTCATCAACTGCACAAATACTGAAGGCAGAAGAGTGGCTGCTTTATGTGGTAAAACGTGGAAAAACATTTTGCTCGCTGAAATGGAGGGTTTTCTTGGTCTTTTACTGCTTTCTGGTGTTGAGAAGAGTTGGGATGTCCCTTTTAGAGAATTATTTTTGGATGAAAAGGCAAATCCAACATGTCAGTAAATAGATTCAAGGATATAATGAGAATGATTAGATTTGATGACATGCATACCCATGAAGCTTGATCTGCAGATGACAAACTTGCAGCTGTTCACTTTGTATGGGAACTATTTCTTGACAAGTGTAGAAATAGAATGATTCCCAATGATTCGCTCACAGTTGACGAACAGCTAGTCCCATTCTGTGGAAGATTTAGCTTCACCTATACCCGGGCCGCTGAAACATTGCAGTTGATGTTTGCGTATGAAGTTGGCAGCTTAACAGAGTAACAAGTGAAGAACGATAGGCACTAGGCATTCAGCGTGGGGCGCCAGCCAATCACAGCACAGTGAGCACTGCTGTTACTCACGTGCTGTGACGTCAAAGTTCCCGCATTGCCGGCTTTGTTTAGTTAATGTGTATACAGCGTGAATAGTATGTTGTTTACCGCGTGTTTTCGTTGTACTGTGTGCTATATCATTGTGACTTTTGTTACGTTGTGAGTGTACATACTTGGAAAATGCCACCGAAAAGACTTCGTTCACCTAGTGACAATCCTTTGCGTTGAGGGGTGCCGCTAAACAGCCAGGCACTGGAGTTACTATGCAGAACTCGTGAGTTTTACGAGCAGGAGAAAAACTACGTAAGCATTCGTGGACAGCCATCAGTTCCTGCCGACAAAGTGGTGGAACGTACATCGAAAACTCTTGGTATTAGTGCAAGAACCGTAGTAAGTAAGGGAGTATTACTACAAAACTTGGAAGATACTGAAGTGAGCCGTAATGATTCCGAGCTGTGTGGATCAAATAATACATTTTTATCAACCCCGGGAAAGAAGAAAAAGCGGCCTAGTCCTATCACAGATTCAGATTCTTTCCAGACTGATGCAATTCGTAGGCATGTTTATGCTTACTACAGCAGAAAAGAGTATCTGACTGTAGCTAAGTTATTAATCTCTTTAAAAGAAAGTGAACTCTTCAGGGGTGGTAAAACATCTCTAAAAATTGTGATAAAAAATATGGGTTTCCATTCCAAAACGCTAGATGGACGCAAAGTACTGTTAGAGAGGGCACATCTTGTTACCACTCGTAGCATTTTCTTACACAAAATTGTGGGCAGAGACATTCATTCTATAATTTGGCTAGACGAAACGTGGGTTAATGCCGGGGAAGCTGTCAGTAAATGTTGGACAGATAACACACCCAGCAGTAGCGGCCATCAGCTGATGGGAAGAGGAGCTAAATTAATTGCGGTCCATGCAGTCTCCTCCAGTGGTTTTGTCCCTGATGCACTTTTAGTTTTTAGATAAAAAAAGACTGGTGATTACCATGAAGATATGGATCACACACGATTTGTTGAGTGGTTCAGGAACCTTTTAAAACAATTTCCTGTCCCTACAACAATTGTAATGGACAATGCTCCATATCATTCGGTGATACAGAACAAAGCCCCAACCACAAATGATCGGAAAAAAGTTATGGTGCAGTGGTTACAGGCTCGAACTATTGCAGTGGATATGAGTATGACAAAGGTTCTGTTATATTCTCTTGATAAAGAAAATAAGCCTGCGACACCTACATATGTAGTAGACAAAATTGCCTAGGAGCAGGGTCATACTGTAATAAGGTTGCCACCATATCACTGCCATTTCAACCCTATTGAGTTAATATGGAGTGATGTAAAAATGTACGTAAGGAACAACAACAAGTCCTTTACAATAACAGAGGTGGAAAAGCTGTTGCGTGAAGCTCTTGTGACTCTGGATGCAGCCTCATGGAGAAAAAAAGTAGAGCACGTTGAGAAGCTTATACGAGCAGCACAGACAATAGAGGGCATTATCAGTGGCCATGAACAATTAATGATTTGTCTTGCTGATGACGACGATGAAGACGGTTTTGGTGATGAGTCGGACAACAGTGATGATGGCGAGCTGGATGGAATTGCGCCATTATCGCTGTAAATTGGTGCGTGAAAAATTACTAATATTGGTTATTTATTGCAATCTTGGTTATTATTTATTTTGTAAACTACGTACATTATTGATTTTAAAGTACCAGTCGTCATATACTTGTTTTTTGTATTTATTTGCTCCGTTATAGAAAGGGTGCCCATTGTTATGCTTTTGCATGCATTATTATACGGTTGTTTACTTCCTGTCATTGTAGTACAACTAAAAACGAGTTTTTATATACACTGTAATTGCTCAATCGCTTGCATTTACGAGACGGGGCAGAAAACTGTATCGTCTGCTGTGTGTATAGAGGCTGCTGTTGCAACATCGCTATTACAGTATAGCCAACCTAACTAGACAAAAAGCGAACTGTCAAGTGCAATGTTTCGGCAGTGGGGGTATAGTATATGCCCTCTAAACCAGCCAAGCATGGCATAAAAATAATTTGGTTATGTGATGCTACATCTGCATATGCATTAGATGGAATTGTTTGCACGGGAAGGAAGCCCCATGAACCTATTCAGAAAAATCTTGGATTGAATGTGGTGAAAGATCTTGCTAAAAGCATTGAAGGATCATCAAAAAATATTACTGTTGACAACTTCTTTACTAGTGTGCAGCTGACAGAAGAGATGCTTCAGATGCAAATTACAGTGGTGGGAACAATCAAACAAAATAAACCAGAAATTCCTAATGAGATGAAATCATCTGCCTCAAGAGCGATTCATTCCTCTTTGTTTGCATTTAGAGGTGACATTACAATGGTGAGTTACCTTCCCAAAAAAGAAAAAGTCTGTAGTTCTCATTAGCACAATGCATCACAACAGAAACATTGATGAAACACATGCAAAAAAGAAGCCAGATATAATAAAGTTCTATAATTCTATGAACGGTGGAGCAGATCAAATGGAGCAGAAAATTCGTTATTACACTTGCAAGAGACAAACAAGACGATAGCCATTTGCATTATGGAGGAATATGATGGCCATCGCAGCAATGAACAATGAAATTTTATTTTCCACCCAACATCTGACATACCATAGTGGAAGAAGTGATAAAAGGCGTTTGTTCCTAAGAGATTTAGCAGAGGAAATGGTAAGACCACTAATGGAACTTCGTATTCAGATCCCTAATCTTCCAAAGAAAATCGTTGATGCCATGCAAAGATGATGTGTTCAAAAGATGTCATATTGCTGAACCAAATACCTGTTTCAGGAAAAAGAAGATGCAATTATTGTCCATATAATAAACACAGAAAAAGGGCTATGACATGGATTAAGTGTAAAACCACTATTTGTAAGGAACATAGTGGCGTTCTTTGGGCTCCTTGTTTGTCACACGCTGAAAACTAAGAAAAATGCAATTTTATGTGAATAATGATTAATAACTACACTCCTGGAAATGGAAAAAAGAACACATTGACACCGGTGTGTCAGACCCACCATACTTGCTCCGGACACTGCGAGAGGGCTGTACAAGCAATGATCACACGCACGGCACAGCGGACACACCAGGAACCGCGGTGTTGGCCGTCGAATGGCGCTAGCTGCGCAGCATTTGTGCACCGCCGCCGTCAGTGTCAGCCAGTTTGCCGTGGCATACGGAGCTCCATCGCAGTCTTTAACACTGGTAGCATGCCGCGTCAGCATGGACGTGAACCGTATGTGCAGTTGACGGACTTTGAGCGAGGGCGTATAGTGGGCATGCGGGAGGCCGGGTGGACGTACCGCCGAATTGCTCAACACGTGGGGCGTGAGGTCTCCACAGTACATCGATGTTGTCGCCAGTGGTTGGCGGAAGGTGCACGTGCCCATCGAACTGGGACCGGACCGCAGCGACGCACGGATGCACGCCAAGACCGTAGGATCCTACGCAGTGCCGTAGGGGACCGCACCGCCACTTCCCAGCAAATTAGGGACGCTGTTGCTCCTGGGGTATCGGCGAGGACCATTCGCAACCGTCTCCATGAAGCTGGGCTACGGTCCCGCACACCGTTAGGCCGTCTTCCGCTCACACCCCAACATCATGCAGCCCGCCTCCAGTGGTGTCGCGAAAGGCGTGAATGGAGGGACAAATGGAGACGTGTCGTCTTCAGCGATGAGAGTCGCTTCTGCCTTGGTGCCAATAATTGTCGTATGCGTGTTTGGCGCCGTGCAGGTGAGCGCCACAATCAGGACTGCATACGACCGAGGCACACAGGGCCAACACCCGGCATCATGGTGTGGGGAGCGATCTCCTACACTGGCCGTACACCACTGGTGATCGTCGAGGGGACACTGAATAGTGCACGGTACATCCAAACCGTCACCGAACCCATCGTTCTACCATTCCTAGACCGGCAAGGGAACTTGCTGTTCCAACAGGACAATGCACGTCCGCATGTATCCCGTGCCACCCAATGTGCTCTAGAAGGTGTAAGTCAACTACCCTGGCCAGCAAGATCTCCGAATCTGTCCCCCATTGAGCATGTTTGGGACTGGATGAAGCGTCGTCTCACGCGGTCTGCACGTCCAGCACGAACGCTGGTCCAACTGAGGCGCCAGGTGGAAATGGCATGGCAAGCCGTTCCACAGGACTACATCCAGCATCTCTACGATCGTCTCCATGGGAGAATAGCAGCCTGCATTGCTGCGAAAGGTGGATATACACTGTACTAGTGCCGACATTGTGCATGCTCTGTTGCCTGTGTCTATGTGCCTGTGGTTCTGTCAGTGTGATCATGTGATGTATCTGACCCCAGGAATGTGTCAATAAAGTTTCCCCTTCCTGGGACAATGAATTCACGGTGTTCTTATTTCAATTTCCAGGAGTGTATTTTCAAAATATTGCCCATATATATAATATTGTGGATAATGAGAATGTTTTAATTGATGGAATTGGTTGTAATAAATGTTATAAAATGAAAACTGCAACTTATAAGTGAATTAATAAAAGTATTTGTATATGTTGTATGTAAATGGGTGTAACAAATAAAAATTTGCTCCTACAGTTTCTTTAAAAAATTAAGAAAATATTAATCAGGCCCACCAGATCCTGTTACTGTATCTTAGGAATCTCTCAATATGACAATAAATTTGACAGAAATAAATTTTACTCCAAAGAATGATTATATGAAAAGAGGAAAATATTAATTTACGACAGGGCCTTGCAGGCCCTGCATATGCATTCATGTGTGTTTTCCGCACCATGAATCCTAGGGTTAACATCTTAAATGTAGGTAGGAGAATATTGAGATGAACACTATTTAGTATATGAAGCAAAAGTCTGTATTTTATACAATAGCATCATACATGGTGACATTTACTCTACATTATGGCATATAAATACAGCTTAAGGCCAGGAAACAGATTAAGAGTAAGTAGGGTAACAGTAATTAGAGATCACATAATAAATATGAATCAAGGTGTAAAGTTTTAGACACAAAGTTTTATAAAGGAATGCATGGCAGGAAATAACCTGCTGGCTGGTCACAATTTCTGAGCTCAGATATAATAAGAATTAGGACCCCATGAAAGGAAGTTTAGACAGGTGAACATGACACCCAAAAGGCCTGACAATACCCGTAATGATAAACAGGCTACTTAACATCTTAAATGTAGACAGGAGAATATTGTGATGAACACTATTTAGTATATGAAGCAAAAGTCCTGTATTTTATACAATAGCATCAAACATGGTGACATTTTTTCTACATTATGGCATAGAAATACAGCTTAAGGCCAGGAAACTGACTACGAGAAGGAGGGTAACAGTAATTAGGTCTCACATAAAATATATCAATCAAGGTGTCAAGTTTTAGACATAAGTTTTTATAAAGGAATGCATGGAAGGAAAGCACCTGTTGGATGGTCGCAATTGCTTAGCTCATATATTATTAGAATTAGGACCCCATGAAAGGAAGTTTGGGCAGGTGAACATGACTCCCAGAAGGCCTGGCAATACCCGTAGTGGTAAACAGGCTACTTAAGGTATTAAATGTAGACAGGAGAATATTGTGATGAATACTATTTTGTATATGAAGCATAAGTCTGTATTTAATACAATAGCATCAAACATAGTGATATTTTCTCTACATTATGGCATAGAAATACAGCTAAATTCCAGGAAACTGACTAAGAGTAAGGAGGTTAACAGTAATTAGGTCTCACATAAAATATATGAATCAAGGTTTAAAGTTTTATACACAAAATTTTATAATGGAACGCATGGCACGAAAGCACATGTTGGCTGTTCATAATTGCCAGAGCTCAGATATAATCTGAATTGGGACCCTGTGAAAGGAAGTTTGGGCAGGTGAACATAACACCCAGAAGCCAAGGCAGCACCCGCAATGATAAACAGGCTTCATAAGAAATTAAATGTAGACAGAAGATTATTGTGAAGAACATTATTTTGAATATGATGAAAAAGTCTGTATTTTATACAATAGCATCAAACATGATGACATTTTTTCTAGTTTATGGCATAGAAATACAGCTTAATTCCAGGATACAGACTAAGAGAAGGAGGGTAACAGTAATTAGGTCTCAAATAAAATAAATGAATCAAGGAGTAAAGTTTTAGACACAAAGTTTTATAATGGAATGCATGGCAGGAAAGCACCTGTTTCCTGGTCACAATAGCTGAGCTCAGATATTATCTGAATTGGGACCCTTTGAAAGGAAGATTGGGTAGGTGAACTTGACACCCAGAAGCCAAGGCAGCATATGCAATGATAAACAGGCTACTTAAGATATAAATAGTAGACAGGAGAATATTGTGATGAACACTATTTAGTATTTGGAGCAAAAGTCTGTATTTTATGCAATAGCATCAACGTGGTGACATTCTACAAATTATGGCATATAAATACAGCTTAAGGCCAGTAAAGTGACTAAGAGTAAGGAGGGTAACAGTAATTAGGTCTCACATAAAATATATCAATGAAGTTGTAAAGGTTTAGACACAAGGTTTTATAATGGAATGCATGGCAGGAAAGCACCTGTTGGCTGGTCTCAATTGCTGAGCACGGATGTAATTTGAATTAGGACCCCATGAAATGAAGTTTGTGCAGGTGAACATGACACGCAGAAGGCCTGGCAATACCCGTAATGATAAACAGGCTACTTAAGATTTTAAATGTAGACAGCGGAAAATTGTGATGATCACTATTTAGTAAATGAAGCGTAAGTCTGTATTTAATACAAAAGCATCAAACATGGTGACATTTTCTCTACATTATGGCATAGAAATACAGCTTATGGCCAGGAAAATGACTAAGAGTAAGGAGGGTAACAGTAATTAGGTCTCACATAAAATATATGAATGAATATGTAAAGTTTTAGACACAAATTTTTATAAAGGAATGCATGGAAGGAAAGCACCTGCTGGCTGGTCGCAATTGCTGAGCTCATATATAATTAGAATTAGGACCCCATGAAAGGAAATTTGGGGAGGTGAACATGACACCCAGAAGCGATGGCAGCACCCACAATGATAAACAGGCTACATAAGAAATGAAATGTAGACAGGAGATTATTGTAAAGAACATTTTCTTAATATGATGAAAAAGTCTGTATTTTTCACAATAGCATCAAACGTGCTGACGTTTTTTCTAGTTTATGGCATAGAAATACAGCTTAGGGCCAGGAATCTGACTAAGAGTAAGGAGGGTAACAGTAATTAGGTCTCACATAAAATATACGAATCAAGGTGTAAAGTATTAGACACATAGTTTTGAAATGGAATGCATGGCAGGAAAGCACCTGTTGGCTGTTTGCAATTGCTGAGCACAGATATATTTAGAATTAGGGCCCCATGAAAAGAAGTTTGTGCAGGTGAACATGACACCCAGAAGCCAAGGCAGCACCCGCAATGATAAACAGGCTACTTAAAATGTTAAATGTAGACAGGAGAATATTGTGATGAACACTATTTTGAATACGATGCAAAAGTCTGTATTTTATACAATAGCATCGAACATGGTGACCTTTTTTCTACATTATGGCATAGAAATACAGCTTAATTCCAGGAACCTGACTAAGAGAAGGAGGGTAACAGTAATTAGGTCTCACATAAAGTATATGAATCAAGGTTTAAAGTTTTAGACACATAGTTTTATAATGGAATGCAGGCAGGAAAGCACCTGTTGGCTGGTCGCAATTGCTGAGCTCAGATGTAATCTGAATTAGGAGCCTGTGAAAATAAGTTTGGGCAGGTTAACATGACACCCAGAATGTCTGGCAATACCCGTAATGATAAACAGGTTACTTAACTTCTTAAATGTAGACAGGAGAATATTGGGATGAACACTATTTAGTATATGAAGCAAAAATCTCAATTTATACAATAGCATCAAACATGGTGACATTTTCTCTACATTATGGCATAGAAATACAGCTTAAGGCCAGGAAACTGACTAAGAGTGTGGAGGGTAACAGTAATTATGTCTCACATAAAATATATGAATCAAGGTGTAAAGATTTTGACACAAAGTTTTATAATGGAATGCATGGCAGGAAAGCACCTGTTGGCTGTTCGCAATTGCTGAGTTCTGATATAATCAGAATTACGACCCCATGGATGGATGTTTGGGCAGGTGAACATGACACACAGAAGACCTGGCAATACCCGTAATGATAAACAGGCTACTTAACTACTTAAAGGTAGACAGGACAATGTTGTGATGAACAATATTCAGTATGTAAAGCAAAAGTCTTTATTTTATACAATAGCATCAAACATGGTGACATTTTCTCTACGTTATGGCATTGAAATACAGCATAAGTTCAGGAAACTGTCTAAGAGTAAAGAGGGTAACAGAAATTAGGTCTCACATAAAATATATGAATCAAGGTTTAAAGTTTTAGACGCATAGTTGTATAATGGAATGCATGGCAGGAAAGGACATGTTTTGTGGTCACAATAGCTGAGCTCAGATATAATTGGAATTAGGACCCTGTGAAAGGAAGTTATGGTAGGTGAACATGACATCCTGAAGCCAAGGCAGCACCCGCAATGATAAACAGTCTATTTAAGATATTAAATGTAGACAGGAGAATATTGTGATGAACACTATTTGGTATATGAAGCAAAAGTCTGTATTTTATACAATAGCATCAAACATGGTGACATTTTCTCTGCATTATGGCATAGAAATACAGCTTAAGGCCAGGAAACCGACTATGAGTAAGGAGCGTAACAGTAATTAGGTCTCACATAAAATATATGAATCATGGTGTGAAGTTTTAGACACAGAACTTTATAAAGGAATGCATGGCAGGAAAGCACCTGTTGGCTGGTCACAATTGCTGAGCTCAGATGTAATTAGAATTAGGACCCCATGAAAGGAAGTTTGGGCAGGTGAACGTGACACCCAGAAGCTAAGGCAGCACCCCCAATGATAAACAGGCTACTTAAGATATTAAATGTAGACAATAGAATATTGTGATGAACACTATTTTGTATATGAAGCAAAAGTCTGTATTTTATACAATGTTATCAAACATGGTGAAATTTTCTATACATTATGGCATAGAAATGCAGCTTAAGGCCGGGAAACTGACTAAGAGTAAGGATTGTAATAGTAATTAGGTCTCACATAAAATATATGAATCATGGTGTAAAGTTTTAGACTAAAAATTTTATAATGGAAAGCATGGCAGGAAAGCACCTGTTGGCAGGTTGCAATAGTTGAGCTCAGATATAATTAGAATGAGAACACTGTGAAAGGAAGTTTGGGCAGGTGAACACGATAACCAGAAGCCAACGCAGCACCTGCAATTATAAACAGGCTAATTAAGATATTAAATGTAGACACGAGAATATTGTGGTGATCATTAGTTAGTATATGAAGCAAATGTCTGTATTTTATAAAATAGCATCAAACATGGTGACATATTCTCTACATTATCGCATACAAATACAGCTTCAGGCCAGGAAACTGACTAAGAGTAAGGAGGGTAACAGTAATTAGGTCTCACATAAAATATGTGAATCGAGGTGAAAAGTTTTAAACAGCAAGATTTATAATGGAGTGCATGACAGGAAAGCACCTGTAGTCTGGTTGCTATTGCTGAGCTCAGATATAATTACAATTAGGACCCCATGAAAGGAAGTTTGGGCAGGTGAACATGACACCGAGATGGCCTGGCAATACCCATAATGAAAAACAGGCTACTTAACCTCTTAAATGTAGACAGGAGAACATTGTGATGAACACTATTTAGTATATGAAGCAAAAGTCTGTATTTTATACAATACCATCATACATGGTGACATTTTCTCTACATTATGGCATAGAAATACAGCTTCAGGCCCGGAAACTGACAAAGAGTAAGGAGGGTAACAGTAAATAGGTCTCACATAAATTATATGAATCAAGGTGTAAAGCTTTAGACAGAAAGTTTTATAATGGAATGCATGGCAGGAAAGCACCTGTTGGCTGGTCGCAATTGCTGAGCTCAGATATAATAAGAATTAGGACCCCATGAAAGGACATTTAGGAAAGTGAACATGATACCCAGAAGGCCTGGCAATACCCATAATGACAAATAGGCTACTTAACATGTTAATTGCAGACAGGAGAATATTGTGATGAACACTATTTGATATATGAAGCAAACGTCTGTATTTCATACAATAGCATAAAACTTGGTGACATTTTCTCTGCATTATGGCATAGAAATACAGCTTAAGGCCAGGAAAGTGACTAGGAATAAGGAGGGTAACAGTATTTAGGTCTCACATAAAATATGTGAAACAAGGTGTAAAGCTTTAGACACAAAGTTTTTTAATGAAATGCATGGCAGGAAAGCACCTGTTGGCGGGTTTCAATAGCTGAGCTCAGATATAATTAGAATTAGGACCCTGTGACAGGAAGTTTAGGTAAGTGAACATGACAACCAGAAGCCAAGACAGCACCCGCAATGATAAAGAGATACTTAAGATATTAAATGTAGACACAAGAATATTGTGATGAACACTATTTAGTATATGAAGCAAAAGTCTGTATTTTATACAATAGCATCAAACATGGTAACATATTCTCTACATTATGGCATAGAAATACAGCTTAAGGACACAAAACTGACTAAGACTAAGGAGGGTAACAATAATTAGGTCTCACATAAAATATATGAATCAAGGTGTAAAGTTTTAGACACAAAGATTTATAATTGAATGCATGGCAGAAAAGCACCTGTTGGCAGGTCATAATGCCTGAGCTCACATATAATCCGATTTAGGACCCTGTGAAGTTAGTTTGGGCATGTGGACATGACACTCTGAAGGTAAGGCAGCACCCGCAATGATAAACAGGCTACTTAAGAAATTAAATTTAGACAGGAGAATATTGTGTTGAACACTATTTAGTATACGAAGCAAAAGTCTGTATTACATATAATAGCATCAAACATGGTGACATTTTCTCTACATTATGGCATAGAAATACAGCTTAAGGCCAGGAAACTGACTAAGAGTGTGGAGGGTAACAGTAATTATGTCTCACATAAAATATATGAATCAAGGTGTAAAGATTTTGACACAAAGTTTTATAATGGAATGCATGGCAGGAAAGCACCTGTTGGCTGTTCGCAATTGCTGAGTTCTGATATAATCAGAATTACGACCCCATGGATGGATGTTTGGGCAGGTGAACATGACACACAGAAGACCTGGCAATACCCGTAATGATAAACAGGCTACTTAACTACTTAAAGGTAGACAGGACAATGTTGTGATGAACAATATTCAGTATGTAAAGCAAAAGTCTTTATTTTATACAATAGCATCAAACATGGTGACATTTTCTCTACGTTATGGCATTGAAATACAGCATAAGTTCAGGAAACTGTCTAAGAGTAAAGAGGGTAACAGAAATTAGGTCTCACATAAAATATATGAATCAAGGTTTAAAGTTTTAGACACAAAGATTTATAATTGAATGCATGGCAGAAAAGCACCTGTTGGCTGGTCATAATAGCTGAGCTCAGATATAATCCGAATTAGGACCCTGTGAAGGAAGTTTGGGCATGTGGACATGACACTCTGAAGCTAAGGCAGCACCCGCAATGATAAACAGGCTACCTAAGAATTCTCAAATGATGCCCATTGGAGCAGTCTTTATGAAGGACAG
Source organism: Schistocerca nitens (assembly GCF_023898315.1). NCBI lineage: Eukaryota > Metazoa > Arthropoda > Insecta > Orthoptera > Acrididae > Schistocerca > Schistocerca nitens. Next base: position 53,516,481 of record NC_064624.1, on the reverse strand, counting down.
CTGCAGCAACCAACCAGGAATCAAGCTCATTGGAGCAGCCGCAGCAGCCAATCAGGCAGCCAACTGGACTCAACTCACCTGATATAAACAAGTGGATTCTGGATGAGTGGGAGTAACTGAAACAGCACCGGGAGACAAGTGAATAAAAATAAGGTAATTAATAGCAAAAGCCATTTTATATTAGATGTGACATAGTGAGTGGCCTTAATGAGTAAGACAGTGTGATGGGCGAGAATGGACAAAGTAGGTTAAGTTTTTAAATGAACAGAGAGACTTAATGGGGACTGATTCAGTAGATGATAGTGGTCAGAAATCAGACATGAATGTAACCTTGAATCATGGGGACAAAAATCATATTGTAGATGAGATGATAAAATCGTCATCTACATTGTGTGGTTATGTAAGCAACTATGATGTAAACAGTGCTGTAGTGGGTGAAATTGTTAAGGCTGAGGAGGAAGAAATCTAGTAGCAAAAGCTAGCATACACAGTAGTTTATGGCAGGCAGAAAATTAGAAGCAATGTTAAGGCAAATTATGATTGGTTGAGTAGTATGACTATGAGAGAAGACAATAGTAGGGTGGAAAATAAAACTGATAGCATTAAAACTGACCTGTCTAGCTTAAAGCAGGAACTGAAGAAAAAATTAAAAAGGATATTAAGGTATTCAGCTCTAATCTTTCAGAAGTAAATCAGAAAGTTTTGGTGGTAGTGAAAGATTGTGATGAAAGGGTAAAGAAAACAGTGCAGAATACTAATGAGAAATTAACATTAATGAGTAGCAAATGTATAGAAGAGAGAAAGAAACGTTGAGATGGCTAAAGTAGGTGGGTGGAGGCTTTTGAGAAACAGTGTAAAGATGAAGTCAGAGCAGCCAGAAAATTTTGTGCCGAAACTAGGTTTGAACTTTAGAAAGAAATCGACGAGATTAAAAATGTTTTAGAAACGGAGTTAGAAACCAAATGTTCAGTAGCGGTAGAGGAAAATCTGGTACAAGTAAATAACAATGGTGATTCAAAATTGGTTGAAATGGAGAAAAAGGTGAAAGATGTACAAATTCTACAGCATAGAGTGTGTAGTATCCCAAACAGTCCTTCACTTGATAGTTGTAAGAAATTTAATAATTTTGAACCATATGGGGAATTGCATCCATCGGATTTGATTAGAGAATTTGATGGGAAGGAAGTTTTTCGCGGCGGCACTTATGTATGAAACATACTCGGTATTCTTGCCACGTCAGTTCTAGATAAAATCTCGAGCTTTCAATGATTACCTCCATCGTCATCGTCAGGAGCTGACTGTCTCCACTGCTGCTATGGTAGCCTCTATATAGCCCGAAGACGGCTTCTGATTGGTCGGCTTATGATTGGTCGGCGATTACATGATGCTGTCTCAGACGGTGTCAATGTGTGCGCCGGTGGTGCCACCGCTTCCGTTTGAACGTAAACCTTGGAAGGAACGTCTCTGGTGCTTCTCTGCATCAAGCGCTCATTTCCATGCACAGCTCAGATGGTATCCGCTATCGCGGTTAAATTTTTTTTGGCTCATTCTTATTTCCACAGCCTCCTTAATAACAGAATCCCAGTACGTGGAGGCACGGGACAGAATTTTAGTTTCATCAAACATTATTTTATGTTTGTTCGTGAGACTGTGCTCCGCAATTGCCAATTTCTCCAATTCTCTGTTTTTAATATGTCGTTGGTGTTCTGCACAGTGGTCGGAAATGGTACGAATCGTCTGACCTATATGATTGCTTCCACACTCACAGGGTATATTATAAACTCCAGGGACCCTGAGGTTAAGATTGTCCTTAACAGGGCACATCATCTCCTTAATTTTCTTAGGAGGATGAAATGTCAGTCTTATACCACATCTATGACGACATCTGACATTGGTATAGGAAGAGTTAGTCATTTAACTATCCTTGTCTTGGTAATTTGTTGAGAAAGAATGTGGTGTAGAATTGGACAGAGGAGTGTGAAGATGCATTTCAGAATTTGAAAAACAAATTAGTAAATAATAAGATGCTAGGACTTCCAAATTTTTCACTGTCTTTCTGTATGCAAGTTTCTTGGTTTGGGGGTAGAAATTTTCCAATTAGTACCTACTGGGATGGGGGCTGAACGCAAAACTATCCCTTTTGCTAGTAGAACATTACAGCCACATCAAAAGAACTATTCCATTTCAGAATTAGGCTTTGGCAATTAAATTTGGATTTCAAAAGTTTGAGTACTATTTGCTTAGACATAAGACCATAGTGTATATAGATCACAAGGCTTTGAGCTACCTTCAGAAGTGCAGGCTGAAACACACCAGGTTAACTAGGTGGGCTTTGTATTTCCAACAATTTGATTTGGAGGTAAGATATGTAAGACAATATTGTGCCTCATGTATTATCTAGGATGCCAACTGGGAAGAAGGATACTGACAGTAGTGAGAACCATGAAGAACAAGTAAGGTTGCTTTATTTGCAGAGAGTGAACGACAAGAAAATTAGGAAAATTTGCAAATCAATGAGGAGGTAGCAGAATGAGGATACAAATTTAAGGTTGGTTAAGCAGTATTACAACATTCCAAAGGTGAAACAGTACTATAATATACACAAAGGGTTGTTATTTAGGAGGAAAAATTTGAATGATCAGGACTGTAAGTTATGCTTTCCTGACCAACATGTTGATAAATTTTTTGACTACTTATATGAGAGTTATGGACATTATGGGATCAGGAAAATAGTAGCTAAGATACAGGAGACAGCGATATTTAATAACTTGTGGAGAAGGGTTAATCAGAGACTAGAAAGGTGTGATAAATGCCAGAGAATAAAGACAACTGGTGGGCCATCAAAAGGCTTAATGCACTTTGTCCTTCCTAGCGAACCTAAAGAAGTTATAGCAGGTGACCTTCTAGGAGCATTGCCAGAATCTACAGGAGGTTGTAAGTATATTTTCATTGTTTTGGACACATTCTCAAAATATATAAAACTGTATCCAATTAAGAAGACAAATACTAATACTATAATGGAGAAGTTGACATCTGATTACTTCTGCACTGTAGTGATACCAAAATCACTTTTGTCTGACAATGGCCCACAATTTGTTTCAGAGAGGTTTGAACACTGTATGGCAATAGAAAAGATGAAACACAAAGATTTCTACCTATTTTCCACTAGGTAACATGAGTGAAAGGGTTATGAAGGAAATTAATAGACTGTGCAGCACTTACTGTAGTAAGAAACACTGCTTGGGCAGGTCATTTTCGGCATTTTGAAAATATTATCCACATTTTATGGAACAAATCGACAGGATTTACCCCATATGTGCTTATGGTCGATGAGAGACACAGCAACATCATCAGGGCAGAAGTGGATTTCCCTCGGGTAAGACGAAAAGATGAAATTGGCTAAACAGATGATGAAAAAGAAAGCAGCAGGAAGGAAGAGACAGCATGACAAAGGAGGGAATCCAGTGCGTTTCAGAATATGTGACATTGTCCTCATCAAAACCATAGAAAAATATAACAAAGTAAACGACAAGATTAAGAAGTTTTTGCATGCGTATCATTGTTTTTTCAGAGTGGTACACATTGCCCTTGACAACTCTTACGAATTGACTTACTCAAAGACTAACAGAATTTTTGAATTAAAGAATATTATTGACCTGAAACACCATGTATTGCCAATTAGATGTTTGAATATTGGCTCACAACAGATTAAAACGTTGCTGAGCTTGGGTAGTATTGATTTTGTTAGGAGAATGGAGTGTGCATTGAGTCAGAAGTTAGACGTGCAAACAAGTAGAGGGTTTAACACTCTGTGTTGGATTCATTATGTGGTGATAATGCTTACCCCAGCTGTCTGTCTAATTCTTTGTTTCCTGAGGCAGGAAAACTCTTCTCCTATCATATCTGTAGTTGATAAGTGAATCAGAAACATTCTATCTTTGACTTTCATGTGATTTTGTACAGCAGGATAATTTAGTATAGGAATATTTTGGAAAAGGGTTCTCCAGTGTTACCTTTATATATATTATGTTGTGTTAGTGATAAGTAATGGAATCATAAGAGGATGGAAGAAAAGGATACTGGTGTTACAAAATATGTTGGATGTAAATTGGGACCACAGTTAAAGAATTTCTGTCAAAGAGGTAAGGTAAATAGAAAGAAGGTGTCAGCATATGTGGAGGAGAAGGTGCAGATTATTTGAAAACTATAATTAACATTTTGAGTAATCAGCTCATGTGTGAAGTTAGTATAATTTGGTGCAGCAGCAGAGGCCATATGCAGCATAAACCATATTGAATACTGTCTTAATATTAATTGTGGTATAATAGAAGCCTTTGTGTTCAGTGCAGTCAGTATATTGAGATAACTATATACCTACAGAAGTGTGTCATGGTACTACCTTGTCTAACATTAAGGAAATAAAACTTTAAGCATAGTTTGTGTTCAGTGCAGTCAGTATATTGAGATAACTATATACCTACAGAAGTGTGTCATGGTACTACCTTGTCTAACATTAAGGAAATAAAACTTTAAGCATAGTTGCCTGGAGTAATGTTTGTGGAAAGAAGAAGCAAGATTTGTATGTATATTGCCCTTCAGGCTAGAATCTCATGTAATTTGATGTGATACAGTGAAATAATAGTTTTTCTAAGTGATAATCTTGTCTGATCAGTAATGCGAGCTTAACAGAAAGAGAAATACTTTTGTGAGGTACAAGTCATATAATTCTGCATCATTGGATCTATATGCTATCCAAAACTTCTATTTTTTTTCTGAGGAATTATGAGCTTAAAGTGGTAGTACTCGAATGAAGAAAAGTAATTTTTCTGATTAACTGATAACTGTGGTGTTAGAGTGATGTGAATATTCTGACAGGTCAACTATTTGGTAATATTTTGTGATTTTGTGGGCACTTAATTTTCTGGTTTAATGACAGTAGTACTCAGAGTTGGGTGGAGAAGTAGGGCAGTGACTGGATCAAAGAGTTTTGATTTGAGTGGTGATTAAGTTAAGTGATAGTGACTATTCTTTTTTCATAATGTAATGATTAGTATATCTATGCCACTGCACATTTTGAGGTTTTGCTAGAGGTAATGCACATATTTTGGACATTAAGATTGTGAGTCCATAAATGATGAGAATTGAAAACCAGGACTAGGCATTTCAGTGATTTTGTAAATGGAACAGAAACCCAAATCTTTCACGTTTAAACAGTTTTGGACAGAGTAATGACCTAGAGTAATGTTTTGTACTGTAATATGCACTTGATTTTAAAAGTTTTACTTGTCCCCACCTTTTGTACAATAGTCAATTTTAGTGCTAGTTATTGTGATATTATGAGAACTATGTAATATATTTAATTATGAAGTAATGACTATCATTTGTGATTAGAGTGAAACATTTTTTCCTTATACTTACATAGAAGTAAAAGAGAATGTACTCAAGTATGGTATTTTGTCTAATTTTTTCAGGTAGTGTGGTGAGTAGAACCACCTCCAAGGAAGCTGACAGCATTGCATTTCCTTTCTAGCTGTCAATTGGACATGTTCATGGCATGGACAACTTAGTGAGAAAAAGTGTTAAATCTCATTAAAAGAGTGAAAGTGCTTGTACAAATTACTAAGCAGTGAAAAAGTGAAATTTTCTGTTTGAAAATGAACTGCAAGGCACAATGCAATTTAACTTTTGCAACCCAAGATCATTTATTCTTTGAAGCAAGACAGAACTTGTATAAAATGGTTCCTGTACAATTGCCCCCATACTGTATGTGAACATGTTATGGAGACTTACAATGTTGTTCTTTTTTAGTTTACACTTGCTGATAGGGGTCGACATCTTAGAATGTAATGTTTGTTATCCAAAAACAAAATCACTTATGATGACGATGCCTATTTTTCTTAAAAATATAATTTGTAGATATTTTGTGCCAATATGCAAACATTTTGTATGGGCATTTTCATATGGCCAGTTCACATACAGGGTGTTTGAAAAATGACCGGTATATTTGAAACGGCAATAAAAACTAAACGAGCAGCGATAGAAATACACCGTTTGTTGCAATATGCTTGGGACAACAGTACATTTTCAGGCAGACAAACTTTCGAAATTACAGTAGTTACAATTTTCAACAACAGATGGCGCTGCGGTCTGGGAAACTCTATAGTACGATATTTTCCACATATCCACTATGCGTAGCAATAATATGGCGTAGTCTCTGAATGAAATTACCCGAAACCTTTGACAACGTGTCTGGCGGAATGGCTTCACATGCAGATGAGATGTACTGCTTCAACTGTTCAATTGTTTCTGGATTCTGGCGGTACACCTGGTCTTTCAAGTGTCCCCACAGAAAGAAGTCACAGGGGTTCATGTCTGGCGAATAGGGAGGCCAATCCACACCACCTCCTGTATGTTTCGGATAGCCCAAAGCAATCACACGATCATCGAAATATTCATTCAGGAAATTAAAGACGTCGGCCGTGTGATGTGGCCGGGCACCATCTAGCATAAACCACGAGGTGTTCGCAGTGCCGTCTAAGGCAGTTTGTACCGCCACAAATTCACGAAGAATGTCCAGATAGCGTGATTCAGTAATCATTTCGGATCTGAAAAATGGGCCAATGATTCCTTTGGAAGAAATGGCGGCCCAGACCAGTACTTTTTGAGGATGCAGGGACGATGGGACTGCAACATGGGGCTTTTCGGTTCCCCATATGCGTCAGTTCTGTTTATTGACGAAGCCGTCCAGGTAAAAATAAGCTTCGTCAGTAAACCAAATGCTGCCCACATGCATATTGCCATCATCAATCCTGTGCACTATATCGTTAGCGAATGTCTCTCATGCAGCAATGGTAGCGGCGCTGAGGGGTTGCCGCGTTTGAATTTTGTATGGGTAGAGGTGTAAACTCTGGCACATGAGACAATACGTGGACGTTGGCGTCATTTGGACCGCAGCTGCAACACGGTGAACGGAAACCCGAGGCCGCTGTTGGATCACCTGCTGCACTAGCTGCGCGTTGCCCTCTGTGGTTGCCGTACGCGGTCACCCTACCTTCCCAGCACGTTCATCCGTCACGTTCCCAGTCCATTGAAATTTTTCAAACAGATCCTTTATTGTATCGCTTTTCGGTCCTTTGGTTACATTAAACCTCCGTTGAAAACTTTGTCTTGTTGCAACAACACTGTGTTCTAGGCGGTGGAATTCCAACACCAGAAAAATCCTCTGTTCTAAGGAATAAACCATGTTGTCTACAGCACACTTGCACGTTGTGAACAGCACACGCTTACAGCAGAAAGACAACGTACAGAATGGCGCACCCACAGACTGCGTTGTCTTCTATATCTTTCACATCACTTGCAGCGCCATCTGTTGTTGAAAATTGTGACTACTGTAATTTCGAAAGTTTGTCCGCCTGAAAATGTACTGTTGTCCCAAGCATATTGCAACAAACGGTGTATTTCTATCACTGCTCGTTTAGTTTTTATTGCCGTTTCAAATATACCGGTCATTTTTGAAACACCCTGTATAAGTATAAATTTGAAATACATATGTAATGTAGTTTTTTATAAGGAGATTTATTATGTAACATTTTTTTCTTGTAGAATGTTAAATCTACTTTCTGGGATCACTTGTGATCATTGAATAGCTATCTGCAATATCTATCTGGTCAATCCAACGAAGGAATAATGTGACAAAGCAAGCTGGGATCTCTTTACTTCCTTTCTTGTTTTTCCATCTGGCTCCTTAAATTCATTTTTTCATTTTTGACGAATTACCATTAACATACATAAGTATAATCTGCATTTCCATAAAAGAGAAAGGTTGGCCCTCAGTCTCAAGGAATACAGCTGACCAGGTCTAATTTTGTGCTCAGCTTTGTGAATATAATTAATTTTCTAATTTATTTTGACCATTCCTAGTTAATATCTTTTGCTACAGATCATTATAGGGTGAAATCAATAATTGTTTCAGGACTTGGATCCTATTGTTGACTTACAAACAAATATAAATTCTGTACTAGTTATAAACTTTTGGAAGAACTACTAGCATTCTTAAAATATTTATTTATGTCTATTCAAAAACATGTTAGCAAAGCCAGCACTTAATTAATTCCAAAATACCATAATTACCAGATTTGTCAAAAGTATTGTTTGTATAACTATATCAGCTATGTTCATTATTTAAATAAATAATTCAGCCTAACCTTTGTGGTAGAAGGAACTGTTATAAAGAAGGAATTTTTTGATGTATTCAGTTAACTGAATGAGTGACATTTTAATTGTAATTTCTGTAACTTAAACATCAAACAATGTATAGTTTTAGTGCCTATTATTGTCAGGATGTATAAAGGAGTGATTTTTTTGTCACGAAATAGTCAGCCGACGGCTGATCTTTAGACGTGAAACATGTACCAGGTAGATTAACAACAATGCATCAGCTTAACAGTTGAATAAGTGTAACACAAATAGGCTGCATGTTAGAACAATCTGTTACAATGTCTGTTTACTTTATTTGAAAAATAGTGTCACACATACCATATTATTCTGCATGAACTGTGAACTTTGTGGTTAGGTTATTACTGCTCATAGACGTTCAACAGCAAACTATTGTAGCACTATGCTGATGTTGCCTGCAATCTATTAATGAGGCTTATCAACATTTACCAATAGTGAACAGTGTAATATATATAAATTGAATTTGAATATGTGAACATATAATTATAATTTCTTCTGCAAAACCTGTCTGTGCTTAACTTAATATCTTTGATGCTTGGACTTTGCCAAGATATTTGAAGATGAAGGCAGCAAAGGACCCCCTGGGCACTGGTGCTGGTCGTAATTACACAAAAATCCACTTCACATACTTCCATAAATAAAAATGCTTAATACTGCTCTTGAACATTATATGATTCACACTCATGTTAAATACATTTAGACTGTTGTACTTTTTGCTCTACAAAATGCACATTCTTCTCTCTTATTAGAAAAACCTTGACTGTCCTCCACTACTAAAACAAAAAACAGTACATCAAAAAATGAATGTGAAAAAATTTATTCGTTTGTCTGTGCCTGCTTAGTTATTGTCTCTGCCGAATTTTATTTTCTATCAGTATCTTATCCTTGCTTGTTCTTAATTAAATACTAATTTAGTAGCAACCTGGGGGGGGGGGTCTTACATCATGTTCCTGTACAATTGCCCCCATACTGTATGTGGACATGTTATGGAGATGTACAATGTTGTTCTTTTTTAGTTTACACTTGCTGATAGTGGTCGACATCCTTTGTTTGTAGGATTCACTTACTTTATTTTTTGGAATGGATATGTCAGCTTATCCTAAAAATTCTACAAGAAATTAAAATATTATACACATAATATATCAGTTCATTACATATTTAAGTTTTATGTGTTAACAATAATGTCCAGATTGCTTCATTCTCACTGCCATGTTGTGCGCTTGCGTACTGGCTGTTCCAATGGCATGAAACATGCGATATGTTACCATTGCATGTGGGTGCACTCGTTTTCTTGGTGTTGATATCATATTGAGTGTTACACTTTCACTTGGTTGCCATGTATTGAAGAAATGATGTGGTGTTTCTTTTCATTTTGAGTGCAGTGAGTGTGTGCTTATTGTTCAAAATCTGACACTATGGTAGAAGGTATCTATTTTGACAGCCCAGGTGTCAATACTACCCATCGTACTCCCATTTTCAGCGGAGAGAACCCCGACCATCAGCTTTCGTCAATGAGGTGAGTACCTTGTCCATGTATCAAGCATTGTGAGCCACGGTACTCATTTCATTGCACATGCATGTTCATATCTCCACACTTGAACATGCACTTGTTAAAAGACACACATAGCCGTCTAACACATTTTATAAACCACTTGTCCTTGAAGTTCATTTCTTCATATAGAGTTTGGTTTTCAACGAAAATTCATACAAGTCTTTACAACAATACACATAACATGATAGCTTATATCTATGGGTGACATTCCATCCATTAGTTATATTATGAAAATAAAATTTTTCACTAACTACAGTTTGCTTGTTTGATTCAACTAATTTTCGATTAAATCACATATACAAATTAATTGCATATTGCATTTTTATACCACAATACAAACATATGATACATTTCTGCTTCATTTCATAGATAGGGTCTTATCACTTATGGGTGCTCATTTCCTTCTTAGTTAGAGGAGGAAAAAGAAAAGAACATTTGAAATAGGAGTAAAACATTGTGCATTGTTGCCCCAACTACTGGTTCAAGGATTTATGAAGAAAGGTTACTCATAGAATCATGAACTAGTTGCTAAGGAACTTTGGTTCATTGAAATAATGTATACCGACTAATCATTGACCAAGTGTCATGTTGTTTCTTCACATTTTAGTGCTGTTTACTACAATTCGAGTGTAGCTTAGTGTGAAATCTAATATTTTCACCATTATAGACTTATCTTTCTTCAGTACCTGGAACTGTCATTATTCAAGCTTTCATGTGACATGGTAAAAATTAACTGGTTTTTTGTAAAAATCTCCTGCTTAATTGAGTATATGTACTCTGCAGCAAATAGGTAGTAACACTTGTCACAGAAACATACTACGATGATGCGTATTTCATTTTTCATTTGCCTATGACCTTTTCTGTAATTATTCTTATAACTAAATTGTTTACTCGATATGTGGCCCATTTCTTCATTTGGAACCTGCTACTCTCAACCCAATTGTCTTCTGCACCGCGACGGTGCACTGGTCACTGAAAGAAAATAACTTAAAGCTAATTTAAAATTAACTGCATTTCGTAGCTGGATTGCCACTGATATATTTAGTCATTGCATATGTTTGCAGATATTTCCATACTTTGCTTCAATTCATAGATTTTCGTTTATTCTGTTACCTATTATGATAATTCATTCTGCAAAGAAAGTTATTTGACATTTCTTACAGTATTTTGTCATTAGTCCTTAGCTCACACATCTTGTACAGTTTCTCATAACGCTTCCCTTTGGTTGTAAATATTGTTGTATATGGCTTAGTATTTAATTAGATCTATGTGTACAAATAGCAATGGGTTCCTTAGTATTTGCATAACAATTCCGTTTACTTTATATTTAAGTTAAGTATACTTTCCATTCCTATTTTGTTTGTGCCTTCAGCCAAACTGTCGCGCATGCCCGCAGATCAGTGCTTGCCCCCCCCCCCCCCCCCCCCCCTCTCCCCCATCAGTGTGTTTTGTTGAGCCATAAGCTAATTTTGTTTGTAATTTCGCTTCTCGTGAAGCGGTGTGTTACTTCTCATTGCTGATAAGTTTTATGCCTACGTGTGCAAATCAAGAGAGTCACTTATGCCTAAACACATTACATTATCTTAAATTATTATCTAGAAGAAAAATTAGACTTAGAATTATGTACGCTATGTACAATTGTCTTGTAATAGAAAAATGTTACATAGCTTCATTATTCTATAAAGGCTTTTATTTCTTTGTGAGGGTAGAGACCCTTGTCAATTTAGGGTGCATCTGTAAAAGGACTCGATACCCTACAAAGAATTCTGTAGCACATTTCAGCTTATAAATTTTCTTTCTATACTGAGCCCAGTTTTCTAGAGCAACTAAGGCTTGTTTGAATTTTTTCTGTACTGCCATTTCTGTGGTGGGTGCCCTTGGTATGGATGACTCCCACTCATTCAATTGTTTTGTCTGGAACATAGATTCATTAGGTGTGAAAGCTGTTGAAGTATGTGGAAGGTTGTTGACAACTTGTGTGAAAGGAGTAACATATTCTACCCATCGGGTGTGTGTGTCTGGCATGTATGTCCTAATAAACTGGTTAAATTCCTTAAAGACTCGTTCAGCTGGGCTTGCTTATGGGTGAAAAAAGCTTACTAACATGTGCTTTATGTCTTGTGACGTCATAAATTGTTTCCACTTTTGCCCAACGAAATATGAAGCATTACCAGTTAGTAGTACCTTTGGTTTACGTACTCTTCTCAAATAGTCTCCCTCCATTCCTTTCTTGATATATGTGGCTGTTGCATTTTTAATGGCATACATTTTGACATGTTTCATAAAAAAATTTTATAGTGCTACTACGTATTTTACTCCTCTTTTACTTCTTGGATATGGACCAACTATGTTTAGGGATACCATATCTAGAGGTTTTTTTGTGAGTGTTGGGTGTAGCTCAGTATATTTTGACACATTTGACTGTTTTGATTTTTGACATACTGCACACTTCCTTAGTACCTGTAGGACTCCTCAAATTTGGAAAATAGCAAAGTGTTGCAATTTTTTAGAACATTTGCCTACTCCATAATATCCCTTGTACTCCTGATACCACTTACTTACCTTTCCACCTCCATCATGCTTAAGGTTTTGCATGGCTTTCCTCCATCTGCGATCTTGCTGCTGTATAATTTTCATCTGCTTACAAAACTTAATATAATCTGAATGTTGTGTCGTACTTTGCATTAATAGCATTTTGGTTTCTGCATCTGGCTCTGTTAACGCACCAAATTCCTCTACACCTAGTGCTCGCCTAGTCAAGGCATCGGCAATAATGTTCTGACTTCCTTTGATATAATCTCAAAATTGAATTCTTGTAAATGTAGGCACCACCTAGCTAATATACGGTGCAATAGTTTATATGTTAAAAGAAATGACAGGGACTGGTGGTCACAGTACACTTTGGTACTCCTGCCCCACAAACATTATTCAAACTGTTTAAATGCCCATATTAACACTAAACTTTCCAATTCTGACACAGACAATGTGCTTCTGATAATGGGCGACTAGCAAAACTGATGACCTTGGGTACTTCTTTACCTTCTTCTTCTCACATCTAAAATAAGCATGCCCCAACTCTTGAGATGAGGCATCTGTGCATAGACAAAAATTCTTGGACATATCCGAGTGGCTAAGAAGGTTTGCATTTACCAATGCATGTTTAATGTTATTAAAGTCCTCTTGACACTTACCATTCCATAACCAAAGCCTATTTTTTCGTACTGTAATAGACTGAGCAATGCATCACCATTCATTAGTTGTTGTGGTACAGATTTACGAAATTTAGTTGTTTTTTTATTCCTTGGAGCTGGACAATTGCGTATGGCATCAAGCTTTTTTTTTTTCGGATCAGGTCATATACCTTGTTCTGACACAACATGTCCTAAAAATTCCTCATTTAATCATATGATTGATCTCTTCCTTTCCTACCTCTCGTTTTGCCCATGGAATAGGATATGACATTACACAAAATGTTTCATGTGGATGGACTTCAAATTTTTATTCATAGTCTTTGATTACTCCTGCTTCCTAACTGAAAACACTAGCATACTCAACTAAGTTCTAGTCATTGCATCTCATTTAGTACTTGTGATTCACTTAGTTTCTGCATTACCATTTCATAACTAACCTCAGTGTTTGCTTCTTGTTCAGTATCAAATTTGCTAGTGAAATACACAGCTGCAAAGGAATTCTGTACTACGACATTTGACACTGGTTTGTTTTTGTTACTTTCATCAGGTGCTTTGACTAAATCAATAGAAAAGATCTGATCCCTTACATAAAAGTGGCATTTACCATTACCTATGTCAATCTGTGTTTTGCACATTCTAAGTGTGTCCAAGCCAATAAGACAATTAACAATAAGTTTGCCACTTATTAGAAGGTTGCACTTCACAATGAAATGTTCAATTTGTACTGGAATAAGCGCTTGATGCTTAACCAATTTAGTCTTATCGCCTGTAGCAGTTTGCAATTTTGTACACGAAATATTGGCAACTTACCTCTCTTGTTCAGTTCACTAAAAAAATGCATTTGACGTTAGGTTAGTAGTTGAACCTGAATCTAAAATTAACTGTGTGTCAATATTAGATATTTTCACCTTAATGATTGCTTGTACTTGATCTTCCTTGACCTTTTCTACTATATCAAACTCATGCTGATACAAATTATCCTTGATGTCATCTCATTTGTCAAATCTTATGAAACATGTTTGTAGTTCTGCCTTGCCTGAGAGGTCAATAGCCTTGGACTCTATTATGACCGGTTGGTGTTTTCCGACGGCATAGTGTGACTTAGTTCATTACCTGGAGAAATCTCAGTGAGTTGCACTGTGTGTGTACTTCACCAATTTATATCTTTAGCTGCTGTGCAGTTATTTTGCAGCCCAAAAGTTGGCTGTAGTTCTAGTACGTCAAAAGAAAAAAAAAGGTCAAATATATTTCAGTTTTTTCAATTTTAATCTGATAATTATATATATATTGTGTTTCACACTAGAATGTTGTGTTCCCAGTTTGGCACAGCTTTGCCACAGGAAACACAAAAGTGGTCGGCTCCTGATCTTTGTCAGATGGAGGCTAGTTTTTGATTATGCAAATGTTTCTATTATTTGGAAAAGAACAACCCGGATTACTTTGTTATATTTTTCTTTGGTTTTGATGAGGACAAGGTCACCTATTCTGAAACACACTGGATTCCCTCCTTTGCCAAGCTTTCCCTTCCTTCCTGCTGCTTTCTTTTTCATCGTCTGTTTAGCCAATTTGATCTTTTCATCTTACCCGAGGGAAATCCACTTCTGCCCTGATGATGTTGCTGTGTCTCTCATTGACCATAAGCACATATGGGGTAAATCCTGTCGATTTGTTCCATAAAATGTGGATAATATTTTCAAAATGCCGAAAATGACCTGCCCAAGCAGTGTTTCTTACTACAGTAAGTGCTGCACAGTCTATTAATTTCCATCATAAACTCATGTTACCCTGTGGAAAATAGGTAGAAATCTTTGTGTTTTATCTTTTGTATTGCCATACAGTGTTCAAACCCCTCTGAAACAAATTGTGGGCCATTGTCAGACAAAAGTGATTTTGGTACCACTACATTGCAGAAGTTATCAGATGTCAACTTCTCCATTATAGTATTAGTATTTGCCTTCTTAATTGGATACAGTTTTACATATTTTGAGAATGTGTCCAAAACAATGAAAATATACTTACAACCTCCTGTAGATGCAGGCAATGCTCCTAGAAGGTCACCTGCTACAATCTCTTTAGGTTCGCTAGGAACGACAATGTGCGTTAAGTCTTTTGATGGCCCACCAATTGTCTTTACTCTCTACCTTCTCATTGATTTGCAAATTTTCCTAATTTTCTTGTCCTTCACTCTCTGCAAATAAAGCAACCTTACTTGTTCTTCATGGTTCTCACTACTGTCAGTATCCTTCTTCCCAGTTGGCATCCTAGATAATACGTCAGGCAAAATATTGTCTTACATACCTTACCTCCAAATCAAATTGTTGGAAATACAAAGCCCACCTAGTTAACCTGGTGTGTTTCAGCCTGCACCTCTGAAGGTAACTCAGAGCCTTGTGATCTATATACACTATGGTCTTATGTCTAAGCAAATAGTACTCAAACTTTTGAAATCCAAATTTAATTGCCAAAGCCTAATTCTGAAATGGAATAGTTCTTTTGATGTGGCTGTAATGTTCTACTAGCGAAAGGGATAGTTTTGCGTTCAGCCCCCATCCCAGTAGGTACTAATTGAAAAATTTCTACCCCCAAACCAAGAAACTTGCATACAGAAATTCAGTGAAAAATTTGGAAGACCTAGCATCTTATTATTTACTAATTTGTTTTTCAAACTCTGAAATGCATCTTCACACTCCTCTGTCCAATTCCACACCACATTCTTTCTCAATAAATTACCAAGACAAGGATAGTTAAATGACTGATCTGATGCGAACTTTCGGTAGAAGCCAAACAAGCCAAACATAGCTTAAGATCCTTCTTGTTTTGGGGGTGTGGGAAACCTGCAATGGCAGCAAACTTTTCTGCATCAGGCTTTATACCTTCCTCGTTAATCCTGTGACCAAAAAAATGAAATTTCCTTATTTACAAATTCAGATTTACTTAATTTTGGTTTCGTGCTTCCGCTATACATAGCCCTCAGTACTTCATTCAGAATCTTAGAGTGCTTGAAACATTCTGCACTTGCTACTAGTATCTACATAGACTGTTATTTCATTGGTTAATATCTCACCTAGCACCTTGTCAATAGCGTTGATAAACAAACACACAGACAAGTTCAGACCAAATGGCATCACACAGTACTGGTAACACTTACCTTCATATAAAAATGATGTACATGGACTAGATTCCTTGGCCAAACTGATATTCCAATAGCCACAAGTCACATCAAAAGAATTCTGAAACCTACATCCATGGAACTTTTGCAAAATGTGATCTATGTTGGCTGGTCTATCACTCGACCCTATAATGATTTCATTTAACTTCCTGGCATCCAGAACCAACCTGAAACCACCATTCTTCTTCTTTACAACCACAAGTAGGTTATTATACCTGCTAGCTGACATTTCAATAATCCCCCATGAGACCATCTTTTGGATTTCTTTTCTCTCTGCTTCCTTTTTTGAAAATGGAATAATATAAGGTTTTCTGAAAAATGGTTGAGGATCCTTAAATTTTAATTTGCACTCAAAATCTTGTACCAAACATGAGCTGTTGAAAATGACTTACAGATGCTTTTAATTCCTCCCTTTGGTTATCTGTAACATCTCCAATATCCTCAACTCCCTTTATTATTTCCAACCTTACTCAAATCTAATTCAGATTGCACACACTTGCCCATCCCTTCCCAAAATGATACTTCATTCCTACTTCTATTGCAGTTAAAATTAAACTTACCACTAGCAAAATCAATATTTATGCACCATTTGTACAAGAAATTAGTCCCAAATATTACATCAATGCTGAGATTTCAAATCACCAAGAAATTGCACTCCTACAGCTGTCCTCCCTATTCCAGTTAATTGTACCTATCATTTCACACTCTTTGATAGCTTACCAGTTGCATTAATAATTGTTATTCCAGAAACATGCATCACTACTATACCCTCTGTGTACTTAATAGAGTCAAAAAATGCCTGTGAAGTGCCATTCAAGTCGCTACCACTGTCCAGTAAACACTTAACATGTATACATTGTACACTTGCTGTTATTACAGGGTGCCACACTTCCTTTTAACTTACTATGTGATCTTCTTCATACAACAAATTCTCAATAGTCCTTTCCCTGGAAAAACTGTCATCCTGCTTACCAAAACAATTATCAGACACAGTAAAATGACAGATAGCATGGGCCTCATCCTCATTACCACTCTCAAACTCAAACTCAGGGTCCCTGGAGTTTATAATATACCCTGTGAGTGTGGAAGCAATTATATAGGTCAGACGATTTGTACCATTTCCGACCACTGTGCAGAACACCAACGTCATATTAAAAATACAGAATTGGAGAAATCGGCAATTGCGGACCACAGTCTCATGAGCAAACATAAAATATTGTTCGATGAAACTAAAATTCTGTCCCGTGCCTCCACGTACTGGGATACTGTTATTAAGGAGGCTGTGGAAATATGAATGAGCCAAAAGAACTTTAACCGCGATAGCGGATACCATCTGAGCTGTGCATGGAAATGAGCGCTTGATGCAGAGAAGCAGCAGAGATGTACCTTCCAAGGTTTACGTTCAAACAGAAGTGGTGGCGCCACCGGCGCACACAGTGGCACTGTCTGAGACAGCAGCACATAATCGCCGACCAATCATAAGCCGACCAATCAGAAGCCATCTTCGATCTATAGAGAGGCTACCATAGCAGCAGTGGAGACAGTCAGCTCCTGACGATGATGATGGAAGTAGTCATTGAAAGCTCGAGATTTTAGCTAGAAAGGACGTGGCAAGAATTCCGAGAATGTTTCATACATAAGTGCCGCCGTGAAAAACTTCCTTCCCATCAAATTCTCTAATGAAATCCGATGGATGCAATTCCCCATATGGTTCAAAATTATTAAATTTCTTACAACTATCAAGTGAAGGACTGTTTGGGATACTACACAGTCTATGCTGTAGAACTTGTATCTCTTCCACCGTTTTCTCCATTTCAACCAATTTTGAATCACCAATTTTATTTAGTTTTACCAGATTTTCCTCTACCACTACTCAACACTTGGTTTCTACCTTCGTTTCTCAAACATTTTTAATATCGTCAATTTGGTTCTAAAGTTCAAACCTAGTTTCAGCACAAAATTTCCTGGCTGCTGTGACTTCATCTTTACACTGTTTCTCAAAAGCCTCCACCGTCCTACTACTACTCATTTACTACTCAATAATGTTAATTTCTCATTAGTATTCTGTACTGTTTTCTTTACCCTTTCATCACAATCTTTCACTACCACCAAAACTTTCTGATTTACTTCTGAAAGATTAGAGCTGAATACCTTAATATCCTTTTTAATTTTTTCTTCAGTTCATGTTTTAAGCTAGCCAGGTCAGTTTTAATGCTATCAGTTTTATTTTCCACCCTACTATTGTCTTCTCTCATAGTCATACTACTCAAACTACTCATAATTTGCCTTAACATTGCTTCTAATTTTCTGCCTGCCATAAACTACTGTGTTTGCTAGCTTTTGCTGCTAGATTTCTTCCTCCTCAGGCTTAACAATTTCACCCACTTCAGCGCTGTTTACATCATTTATGCTCACATAACAACACAATGTAGATGACGATTTTATCATCTCATCTACAATATGATTTTTGTCCCCATGATTCAAGATTACATTCATGTCTGATTTCTGACCACTATCATCTACTGAATCAGTCCCCATTAAGTCTCTCTGTTCATTTAAAAACTTAACCTCTTTTGTCCATTCTCGCCCATCACACTGTCTTACTCATTAAGGCCACTCACTATGTAACATCTAATATAAAATGGCTTTTGCTATTAATTACCTTATTTTTATTCACTTGTCTCCCAGTGCTGTTTCAGTTACTCCCACTCATCCAGAATCCACTTGTTTATCTCAGGTGAGTTGAGTCCAGTTGGCTGCCTGATTGGCTGCTGCGGCTGCTCCAATGAGCTTGATTCCTGGCTGGTTGCTGCAGCTGTCCTTCATAATGACTGCTCCAATGGGCTTCATTCGAGAATGGCTGCTGCATTCAACATTTGTAATGCCTGCAACCATAACCTTGGCCAAAGATTCATTGATTGGTAAATGTTGATAAGCCTCATTAACAGGTTGCAGGCAACATCAGCATAGTGCTACAATAGTTTGCTGTTGAATATCTATGAGCAGTAACAACCTAACCACAAAGTTCACAGTTCTTGCAGAATAATATGGTACATGTGACACTATTTTTCAAATAAAGTAAACAGACATTGTCACAGATTGTTCTAACATGCGGCTTATTTGTGTTACACTTATTCTACTATTCAGCTGATGCATTGTTGTTAATCTACCTGGAACATGTTTCATGTCTAAAGATCAGCCGTGGGCTGACTATTTTGTGACAAAAAATCACCGCTTTATACATCCTGACAATAATAGGCACTAAAAATATACATTGTTTGATGTTTAAGTTACAGAAATTACAATTAAAATGTCACTCATTCAGTTAACTGAATACATCAAAAAATTCCTTCTTTATAACAGATTCTTCTACCACAAAGGTTAGGCTAAATTATTTGTTTATATAATGAATTTAGCCGATATAGTTATACAAACAATACTTTCGAGAAATCTGGTAATTAATTTTGAATTAATTACATGCTGGCTTTGCTAACACATTTTTGAATAGACCCAAATAAATATTTTAAGAATGCTAGTAGTTCTTCTTCCAAATGTTTACAACTAACGCAGAATTTATATTTGTTTATAAATCAACAGTACAATCCAAGTCACTAAATAATAACTGATTTCACCCTATAATGATCTGTAGGAAAAGATATTAAATAGGAATGGTCAAAATAAATTAGAAAATTAATTACATCCACAAAACTAAGCACAAAATTAGACCTTGTCAGCTATATTTCTTGAGACTGAGGGCCAACCTTTCTCTTTTATGGAAAATTCAGATTATACTCATGTATGTTATTGGTAATTAGTCAAAAATGAATTTAAGGAGGCAGATGGCCACACAAGAGAGGAAGCAAAGACATCCCAGCTTGCTTCATCACAGTGTCAGTAGTAAGGGTAGCATGTCTCTAAAGGAGAAATAGCATTGTACTCTTCAACATGTAGATTTTAACTATTTGAATACACTGTGTACACATCAGGTAGCTGATGGATTACCAACAAATTTTGAATCAGAATTTAAGAAATCTAAAATTTGTAGTGAAAACAAAATGTGCAATTTACGTTTTGAAAACAATGCCACAAAGCAAATGAAACATGAGAGGTTATTCATATTGATCTGAAAAGGCCTCACTCATTTCATAGTTTCCTTGGTGAAAGATTTTTCTCATTTTTATTTATGACTATTGTAAAGCAGTTAGAGTCTACACTCTCCAACTAAAATATCAAGTTTTGTGGTTGTTTTGTGGAATATGTTAATGGAATTGCAAATTTACCTAGGAAAAACTACAAATATATGAGATTTAACAATGGGAAAGAATATTAAAATTCAGGTCTGTAGTAGTTTATAAAACAGAAAAGAATCATTTTAAATGCATGTCCTCTTTATGTACATGAATTAAATGGTACAACTGAAAAATAAAAAAATGTCAGTTTTGGATACATCAGGATATTTGTTAGCTGAGTAACTCCATTTTATAAACTTCTGTAGAGTTGACAGTCCAGAAAATTTTGAGGAGGTGATAATTAGCAACAAGTCAGAAATTTATAAGTGGGGTAAGGAAATCGGATGTTTAAATAAGAATAAAACCTGAAAACTAGTAACTAAACCAGTGAATATACGCTGAGGTACATGAGCTCAATAAATTGTTGGAAGTCCCCTGCAGAAATATTTAGCCAAGCTGCCTCTGTAGATAGCCATAATTGTGAAGGTATTGGCAGTGCAGGATTACGTGCATGAATTGATCTCACAGTTATGTCCCTTAAATGTTCGATGGGATTCACGTTTGTTGATCTGTGTAGCAAATCGTTTGCTCAAATTGTCCAGAATGTTCTTCAAATCAGTGATGAAAAAGTGTGGCTTTGTGGCCTGGTGTATTGTCATCGATAAAAATTTTATTGTTGTTTCAGAATATAAAGCCCACAAATGGCTGCAAATGGTCTCCAAGTAGCTGAACATAACCAGATGGACCAGAGGACCCAGTCCATTCCATGTAAACACAGAACACATCATTATGGAGCCACCACCAGCTTACACAGTGCCCTGCTGACAACTTGGGTCCATGGCTTCATGGGGTCAGCACTACATTTGAACCAAACCATCAGCTCTTACCAGTTGAAATGAGCCCTCTTATGACCAGGCCATGGTTTCCCAGTTACCTAGAGCCCAACCAATATGGTCACGAGCCCAGGAAAGGAGCTGCAGGTGACATCATGCTGTTAGTTAGCAAAGGCACTCACATCAGTCACCTGCTGTCATAGCCCATTAACCCCAAATTTCACTTCACTGTCCTAACAGACACACTTGCCATAAGTCCCACATCGATTTCTGTGGTTATTTCCAGCAGTGTTGCTTCTCTGTTAATTTTAAACCTCTACACAAACGCTGCTGCTCTTGGTTATTAACTAAAGGCTGTCAGTAACTACACTGTCCATGGTGAGAGGTATTGATACTCTCGGCACACTCTTAACACTGCCCTTTCATACCTTGTGTGTGTGATACTACCAACATCTGTAGATGTACAAGTCACTATCACATTACTTTTGTCACCTCAGTGTAAATGATCTTCTTGTAAAGTGGCTCTTTACAAGAAAATCAGATATCACTTGTAAAGCAAAATTACTTGTAAGTGTAACCACAGTGTAGTGTTACCACAGAAATCAATATGGGAGATACAGAAGATATATCTGTTAGAACAGTGTCTAAAAATTTTGCGTTAATGGGCAATGGCAGCAGAACAACAAAAAGAAATGATATTTATTTGCCACTTGCTTTGTTGCAAACACTGAAAGTCTTTTTGTCATTCTGTAGTCAAAAGGCTTTCATTGCAAAAGAAATTGATGTACAGTCTGCATTATTTTTCTCAGAAGTTTATGTGAAGAAACCACCAGTACATAAGGCTGAAACAATAGTGTCTGTGAGTTATTGAAAGCATCGTATGGCTTGAGAGAAAGTCCTAGAGCATAGTATGATTGTTGGACGAGTTTTGAAAAAGGCAAGGTTTTAAAAGAAGTAAAAATAAGAGGAAGCACCCACTGAACAGCTCAAGGTAGTAGAGCCTGATGGCGGCCAACTAGAAATTCCTCAGCAAAACCCAAAGGATATAGAAGTTGCTGGACCTTCAGGAGTGTTATCGTTTCCAGCCATCTCTCCTAAGTTGTTAATGCCTCCTCCAAAGGTAAATTTGGAGGCGAGAACCAACTGATAAATGAAAGCAATATGAAAAAAAGGTAAAACATTGATACTCACTTCTTCACCATACAAAAATTAGTTGCAAGAAGAAGTAAAAAAGAAACAAGAGCGAGAAGAAAAAAAATTGAAAAGAACACTTTTCAAGACCTAAAACCAAATTCCAGAAAGGCGAACGTTCCAAAATGATAATATCTCTGGAGAAGCAATCAATCTCATCAACATGTAGCCTGGCAAAAAAATCGAAGAAAATATTTGATGAGAGTTCTAGCTCTTCAGACGAAGACAACCCTAAGGAAGCTTGCATATTTTGCAACGAGTTGTGTGCACAGTCTCGTTCGAAAGAAGGAAGGATTCAGTGCATTTCCTGTCATGGTTGGGCACATGAGCCATGCTCCAACACCGAAGAAGAGGATGACACATTTGTTTGCGACTTCTGTTCGTAGTTGATTAGAGCTAAGTTTTGTTTGCAAAATTTGTTCAGTTCTTGAAAATTAATAATTAAATTTAAAGCTTTTTAAAATATGCCAGTTATATTAATTTTATATTTTTATAAACTGACAATTTACCTATCAAGTAAAGTTGGCCTAATGACATTTATTTTTAAGAATTTTAGGCCGAAATAGATAATTCCTCAGAAAAAAAATAGAAGTTTTTGGATAGCATATAGATCCAATGATGCAGAATAGATAATTTTGTGTGTAGAGCATACCAAAGATTGCGATTTATTGGCAGAACACTTAGAAAGAGCAACAGGTCTACTAAAGAGACTACTTACACCACGCTTGTCGACCCTATTCTGGAGTATTGCTGTGCGGTGTGGGATCCGCATCAGGTGGGACTGATGGATGACACCGAAAAAGTTCAAAGAAGGGAGCTCGTTTTGTATTGTCGTGAAGTAGGGAAGATAGTGCGACAAACATGATATGTAGAGTGGCAATCATTAAAAAAAAAGGCGTTTTTCGTTGCGGCGGGACCTTCTCGTGAAATTTCAGTCACCATTTTTCTACTCCGATCGCGAAAACATTTTGTTGTCACCCACCTACATAGGGAGAAATGATCATCACGATAAGATAAGAGAAATCATGCTCGCAGAGAAAATTTAAGTGCTCGTTTTTCCCACGAGCCGTTGGAGAGTGGAAGGTTGTTAATTGAACCCTCTGCCAAGCACTTTTTTTGTGAACAGCAGAGTAATTACGTAGAGATAGATCCTCCGCAAGCCACTTAAGGCGATTAGCGAAGGGTACCCAGTAGCACTGCTAGTAATCTCCTTTCCTGCTCCACTCGCAAACAGAGAGGGGAAAACTGTCTACATGCCCCCGTATGAGCCCTAATTTCTCCTGTCTCATCTTCCTGCCTCCCTCCCTCCTCTTCCTCCCCCCCCCCCCCCCTCCCACTGCAATGTATGTCGATGGCAGTAAAACCATTCGGCAGCCAGCTTAAAATCCCAGTTCTCTAAATTTTTCCAATAGTAGTTCTCGAAAAGAACGACACCTTCCTCCAGGTATTGGCATTTGAGTTCCCGAAGCAGCTCCAAGTGTTGTTCGAATCTACCCGTAACAAACCTAATAGCCGTGCTCTGAATGTCAATGTCTTCCTTTAATCAGATCTATTGTGTATCCCGAACACTCCAGCATTACTCAAGAATAGGTCGCAGCAGCGTCTTATACGTGGTCTCCTTCACAGACGTGCTGTTTGTTGTCGGAGGCTAGGGAAGACACAGACTGCTAGGGACTAGATTATTCAAGCTTCTTTTCCTAAATTCTGTACTAATATGGTTGAATACAAAGAAATAGATCTGATGACAAAAAATTAATTTTCTTTGGAAGATTTATTTTATTTAGTTTCGTTGTCTGATTTATGTAAAGGTAGTAGATCATCAATCACATCGGTAGGTACCATTGCGCGAAGACTAACTTAATGTTAGAAATGTGGGTAGATTTGTGAAGAAATAGGTAACTATTTCCGGTTGTTTGTGCTCTCTCTGACCACACAAAACTTGCGTTCTTCTGCTGGGATACTTAAAAAAAAAACATTTCGGAGTACTTTTTCTGACGTTTCAAAAGTGAATGTAGGCTTTGTAAAATCAACTATGTTTCCTATCATCGTTGGTTTTATGAACCATTCGTTAAACGATTGATGGGGCAATTGCAGCGATGTTTGTCGACTTTTATGTTTTGATAGCGCGTGGTTTGGATGGGTGGAGATTAATAATTAATGGGACAACAGCGCCGTCAATGTGTGCGCAACATTTTACTGCCCGCGTAAATGGAGGATGGATGTAATCATCAGAAGAGGTGAGACTGCAGTGTGTTTAAAATTAGTTGCGACTCTTGTCGTTTGGCTCAGCGTCGGGGACGAGACGCCGTTGCCCAGGTAGCAGCTAAGGCGAGCCGTCTTTCCCTACCGCGCCACCAGCAATTCGGTTGGTAAAGCGCCCCTGTTGCCACGCCGAGGGTAAACAGTACGAAGTGGTGTCGCGCATCAGAGGCACCAGTGTTCATTAGCTCTCGTTGTAAAGTGATATCTTCTGGCGTTGAAGTGTTCTATAGTCGTCAGGTATCGTGAATGAGTGTTTTGTGCCGGTGCTGTTTTAATGATAACAGTGCATTACGTCTGAAAACGTAATATTCATAATAAAAATGGACGTTCAAGAAACACATTCACTGGCAGTGAAAATAATGTTCTGCTGCCAAATATGTCTCTGAATTCGACAATAATAATGGGCGTTGCGCCATACCACTCTGTTGTCAAGGATAAAGCTACAACAACGCAGTATATGAAAGCGGATATTTGGTTCCAGGTACAAAGAAATGTTCCACTGTATAAAGTTGAACATAGAATGTATAAGGTGAAGTTAATGGAGCTTGAAATGCTGTACGAGCAGAAAGCCCCACAGTACCAGGTCGACAATCTGGCTGACGCCAAAGGACATAGTTTAATCTTCCTTCATTCGTATCACGCTACTTTAAATGCGGCTGAGAATATGGTCAATGAGGCTAAAATGCTGAAAGAAGAAGCCATTGGAAATGTTACACCACAGGACAGGTCTCTAGTTGTCAGCCATACCAAGTAGGTAGTTGAGAAGAGATGGATTCACAAAGAACTATGACCAGTTTTGAGTAATACGTAACTTCTCTTGTTGCCATGTTAAACTCTGCTTCTTTTGTTGAATCACAGATTAGTTTACAAATATTCATCTCACTAACATTCTAATGCAGTTGAAATTGCGACAGAATCATGAAACAGAGTTTTATTAAACTAGTAACTAAGGGCAAGTCAGGTCAACAGTTTACAAAACAACCCATTCTCAGAATAGAATAAACGCCTAACATCTTTACTTATTTTGTCAGAAAACCCACAGCAATTCTCGTTTCACCGAATATGGATTGTCCTTAAGAATTACATTATTGCACTGAGAAAATCTATAGTTGCTTCATTGTCGCAGCGGATACGAAAGTTTCGCATAATAAAAATATGGCATAATACTCTGTTCTCTGTGTGCTATCATTTGTCAAAAATCTTGTTCGGAAAGCTCGAACAGCTTATGAGATATGTGGGCTTTATGACTATTCTTTCTGGTTTTCTCTTTGGCGCGTGCTTTCATGACGGAGTGGTTTTTATACAATCCGTTTCCTCGACACTGCAGACAGACCACTTCAAGTTTAAAAAATAATTTAGTATCTAACTTGCACGAAACGCAAATTCACTTATTTTTCACTGCAAACCTTAAGAATTCTTTGCCGTAGTTTGCCTAATATCGAAGCATCACAATGACTCCGAGCGTTAATGAAATGCTCCCTAGTTCATTATAAAGTTGACAAATTTACTTACACGATTATGCGAGAATATCATGATAGTAACAGACAATTTCTTTGCAATTATCATGCCACAAACGAGTGACAGTAACACCTAATGATTCCACGCATGTGATTCATGCTTCTCCCTGATTCTGCCGTTTATGGGGCACGGTGGCCCTTCAAAAATTTTCGAACATACGAGAATGGATCGTGACTATGTGCAGTGCATCTTACTGTACAAACTATTTTATATAGACGCAGGATTTGGTGATTTGAATGGGTAGAGATGTTTTCCTGGTTCTTCAGCCACGGTATATGTTTCCGTAATAGTAAATGCAATTAACAATGTATATATCATTTATAATTTCCTGTTTTACATTCAGCAATTAGTTGCACTTTCTCCGTTTTTAAATTCTGTACGGCGTTGTAACACTGAGCTACCAGTGGCGCCGCTCAGTGCTGGGAAAGAGATTTATTTCGGCCTCAGATCGATGCGCCGAGTTCTAATACTGAGCTACCAGTAGCGCCGCTCAGCGGCGGGAATGGGAGTTATTTCGGCGTCAGACTGCAGCGCCGAGTCGGGACAATGTTTCCTTGCCTGCAAACATCGCAGTATCAGAGAAGAAACACGCTTCGCGTTCGTTAAGCATATGCATCGAAGAAATATCTTTGCCTGCTACAATTATTCTCATGTATGAAGTAATCTCATGCACCCGTCCCGCCAGATAACATTCACATTCATCTCTGACTATATTTCAAATCGTCAAACAAATTTTGGTATTTTCCACATATGGTTTTTTTTACGAAAAATTTTCATTTTTTATCATCTGCTTTTATGTTAAAATCGTTTCTTACACCAGAGTGGTTTTTACAAGAATATTCTGTAATCACCATCCTTTTATGTATTTTAAATATCTTGTAAATACAGTAGATGAGACCTTTGGCTGAAAAGAATTTGCTTTATTTACTAGCGATTCATCAAGAAGATTAACACATTTAATCACACTATGTGAGCGTGGAAGTAGTTGCCAGTTGGTAACTGATGAAAACAAATCAAATTTGTTTCAACAAATGGAAATTTTATTCCTCAAAGCCTTTTTTTTTTTTTTTTAACAGATTTAAAATTACAGTCACAAAGCACCTTCTAAATATCAAGTTACAATTTATTCAGAGGCAGAAAGAACAATTTTTGACTGTAAGAGCTTTCGGGCTGAGAACCTTGCCGCTCCCCTTTGACACGGCTGTAGTCACAACCGCTCACAACAACCTCTGAAAGACTACAGTGGTGCAAATCTGCAACACACCAGATTACTTTAAACTAAAAATTTTAACAACTCACACAAGCACATAAGCTAGGAGGGATAGAGATGAAAATGATACAGAACACTAACATTAAAAGATTAACTTTCCACCAAAGGTGCAACTTGATTTTAAAAAATTCTTATGGTGGAAGGGTGGCAACTTTATTCACTAAAATGACCATTTAAATAAAAACCCATGAAATGCAGTCTTACATAAAATATACAAGGTTGGCCAAACATGCTCTGCACTACACATATACCGCCTCTCAAGATGATAGGCAAGATAAAATCATATTTCACGAATTCGGCCGCTACGCTTCAAGCAATAAATTCGTTAACACCGAATCCGATAAACATGACAGATGCAGCTATTAACGCATGGCAGATTAACAGGGAGATTACTGAACAACCCGAACCGCAAGTTGCTCTAACACGCCCCTACTCCTCAAGGGAAAAACGGACCACCCCATTCATAAATAACCGCCATTCCGCGGGTGGGCGAATGGAGAAGAATTGTGAGACAACCCCAAAACAAAGCGGCTGGTGACCTCACCAAGAAAACAAGTAGAATTTAACAAGTAAATGAAACAACATATCTCCAATCACTTAACTTCTAATAAACAGTGATTTCTGGAGAAGACCTGACACAGCAACCCCAAAACGCTCTTCTGGACCGTCTGCTGCCAGCCGCTTCAACGGACGCAGGAAGGCGCGCCGATCTCCCGTCTCACGGCGTCGCAGCTCGCGCCGGCCAGACCGATGTCGTGGGTTGGCTCCTGTTGCTCTCGTGTCGACCGCGAAGCCACTACCCCTCACTATACGGCGCGGCCCACTGGACTCACGTGGCGACGTCACATGCGCCGACGCCCACGACGGACAAGTCACCTTGTCTCAGTGCGCGACCGACCGACCGACCGATCCAACTGCGAATCACCGTTGCCCGAGCAACTCGAGCAGACTGGCGGCCTAACGCGCAGAGTCAGATGCAGGAACTCAGCCCCGACCGAGCGACCACTAGCTGCGTTTTGTTATTGGTGGAGCGGCAAGACTCTCATTTTGCCGGCTTTAAAGTTTGATCCAAACGACAGACATACTAGCACTCCGAACGACAGACGGACACTAACTGCCGCACAAATGTGAACGAGAGATACACCAGCAACTGGTGACGAGTAACCGAACCAGACTCACTCTGACTGACCAACTGACACTTGGCGAGCACGTAGTGCCTCTTAAATGCACGTGAACAGGCAACCTTTCCCCTTTCCCACCAGAGGGAGACTCCAAAGCTGCGATTGCCACAGCGGTGTCACCGCCAGAAACGGAGGGCGACTGCTTCATACAATGCGCTGTGGCGCGTTCAAAACAGCAATTCTTTTTCCACGGCTCCGGTGCGTCCCGCTGTTTCATAGCCTCGCGATGGTAAGAAACAGTATTTCAATATTTTTGTGAGATTTTCCGTTGATGCTGTATCTGAAGAGACGTGTTCACTTGAAGTCGCTTAGTTCTTTTGTGTCTGAGGATTAAAGCACGCAATAAGGGATAGTCAGGCTGCATTGTATTATTGTGGTCATATAGGTGTAAGCAGGCACTAAGGTGTAGTGACTTAGTGATGTTTGGGTTAGGATTTATTGTGTGAGCTTTTCGGTATAGTAAATTCAGTAAATCTCGTTGGACGCACTTAATGTGTAGTCTATATTAAAGAGAACGGTCGCCCTACACAATAGTTATTACGGAAGTTTACTCAGAATGTGATAGCTTGCCCCTTTGCCCCTACTCAACAAATCAAGAACCATTTAAAAGATAACGCGCTAATTTTCCCTGAAAGAGATCATCGAGTGATTTGTTTGGAAATTTAAATGTTTGTGGGTCGCAGAAATCAACGCCTGCAGTGGTTGAGCTTTGTCTGATAATCTGAATTTCACATAGCTGAGAAGTAGCGGTGACATTTGGGTTTTTTGTTTTATTGTTTATTACATTTCCGCTTAGTGGGGCTTTGAAGAGACAACCAGCACTCATAGAAGAAAATGCTGACTTGGGACTGTAAGTGATTTAATTGCAGGAAGTAAAGAAAACGGTTTTGAACTGAGAAAGTCAGTGCCCCACTTGTCCTTTATCTCCAAATTATACACGAAAAAAATAATCAAAGGCTTATTTGAAAGCAGACTAATATCTGAAATATATCTTTTCCGAATAAAGTAACTCCAAAAGCCAATAAAGCACTGGAATATTGCTAAAAGCAAAGTTGAAGGAAATTAAAGAAAAGATATGGTATTTTCCATGAAAGACTTGTAAAGAAAAGAGAGATAATTAATCGTTGGCAGGGGAAGCGTGTTATGGAAAGGTGATTAACTATAAATGAAAAGTTATTCCATTTAATTCTGAAATATTAAGATCAACGAAATAGAGTCAAGGATATTGTAGAGGTTGTCGTTGATTGACAACGAGACATAAACAGTATACAATTATATCTTTGCCTTGTGAACGTATTCTCCAATATGGGTTGCTGTTATTGGTAGGGTAAAAACATCATTCCTACTCCGCGTAGAGCCTAGACTCCAGCATTTAGTATTTTCCGAGGGTTTCATACCAGATTTCGGGGTAGTTCATCTTTCGAACCTAGTGATAGTCAGATGCGTTGTTGTAATTAATATCCAGATAGCTATCACCGACCCGACTATACCACAAAAAGTGTTTTGTGTCCATCCTTTCGTACATAGTGACGTCGTAGCGGACGGCAGTGTAAATTTATAGCGCGAACGTAACGTCGTGTTAGTACAGACGATTATTTCGTCACACAGACTACGTCGTTGAGTGTAGGCAGGATCTTGTCAAGTCAGTTATTACGAGCTTGAGCTACGTTAGCCGACGTTGCTTTTCACGTAAGTATTACAGGCTATTTCTACAGTACATGTGCTGCGATTAAAACGCAGTACAAAGTCGGTGCAGTACAAAGTGCCCCTTTTAATGAATATCGTCCTCTTTTTCAGTGCCTTTTGGCTATTCTTTTCACCCTGTCGTTACATGTTGGTCTTTCCGATTTTAATTTTAAAAATGTGAAGAAGAAATACAACATTCAAAATATTTTATGTAAACAGCATCACCATCACGCATTTATCTTCTTATACTTCAAAAAGTACTATTTTTAAAATTTGGGTGGTTAAGTTCAATTAACGTTGTTCTGTCAAATACAGTTGTCTGTCTCGTTCTCTTACTATTTCAGAGTAATGAAGCAAATTTTTCGAAACTAGTGAGCAAAAAAGGGAAAGAGGGAAAATACAGGGCTAGCACAAGATCTTTCCCTGACTATGAAAATTTTACTTCCTCAGTTAAACTACAATTTGCGAAGCAACCGCACGGAAATGTGGACGTGTGTCGTAGACTACCATTTACAATAAACAGCATTTCCACGTCTGGGATAGTTCCTAAGAAATAAATTTTTGTGTTCAGGCAATGACTTCACGCTCACTTTGTATTATGCTGGTTATTCACGTAATGTTCCCAAGATGAAACTTGAATAGTTTCTTTGATAAATATGAAATGCTATTCGGAGTTTAGATGAAATGGAAGCAACACTTTGCTAAATCTGTTATTAATATTTGTTTTTGGTTTTTAGGCGGTTTTTAGGGGGTTTCCATGTCTAGGTGGGATCCCGTCATGACACTCTGAGATGGGGGCGTAGAAATTAAGTAAAAATTTTATTGAATGTATTTTATTTTTTATTTAGAACAGAATTACATGGAGCTTGTTGCGGCAGAAGTAGTTGGTACACCATATTCTTTGGAAGATTTCACCTTTTTCAGCAAGTCTTTTTTTTCTTTTAC
Source organism: Schistocerca nitens (assembly GCF_023898315.1). NCBI lineage: Eukaryota > Metazoa > Arthropoda > Insecta > Orthoptera > Acrididae > Schistocerca > Schistocerca nitens. The sequence continues at coordinate 53,485,219 of NC_064624.1, read as the reverse complement.
GTGCTTATGAAACTTCATGCAAGTCAGTTTGTAGTTAAACTGGTACTTTAAGACTGATTGAGCACAGTCCCTGGCAGCAGTCGATTTCTTTCATCAGTACACTGGGCCGACATCGGCGAAAATATTCTTTTCACAGTGGCGTTGTGTGTGGGAACAGAAAACAAATACACGCATTATTTTAGTAGTTGGCATCTGCGTTCAGGATTTGCAGTTTCCGTGAGAAAGTAAATCCACCTTTCTTCCACAGAGTGTTTAGACCTCCATTCTTCCAAGTTACGCTTAGTTTCTAAAAAAGCTTTTCAGATACATATATTCATGAAAACAATTGTCGCCTGTAATCTTCGCACCCTTGTAGGTCAGGTATATAATAGTGTTCTCATTCACAACCCAATCTGGGGTTCAGGTAGCGTCATCCAATCAGATACTTCATATTTGCTAAAAGAAATATCTTTTTTCTGTGAGTAATCAAATGCTATGGTATAAAAATCCATTGTGTCTTCCTCAGGTTTCGAAATCAAATTAATCATTTCTTCATTAGTGTCCTCATTCTTTCATTTGTTCAAATTCATCCTGGTTCGCATGCCAATAAAACTGGCAATCTTGCTTTCATTCAGACACTTTCGAGTGGCGATGAATATATCTCTTACTTCAACTACTGAGACTTTATTCATTTTCCACGCTATGATAAGATAGGTTTATTAGACAATAACGCTTTAGTGATCGGAGTACAAGTCAGTATAGTCTTCACGCTCTATATACCCGCAGTAAACACTTCAAACATTACTGACTTGCTCTCAATCTTCGTATTACGTTTAGATAGAATCATCAGCTCGCTATGTCGCTATTCAAATGGGAACAGCCTTATTCTTGCGCGTGACGCTGCTTAAAACAGTTCCAGCCAGTACTAATGGAGAAGTCTGGTGTTTTCTCAAATGATGGTGCTTCATCTAGAAGATGTTTGTATCGTCGATTCAGGATGCGCAACATGCAGCGCCATCTGTGGCACGACCTTGTCAACATAAACCTGTTAATAAATAAAAGTAACTGACAAGATAAACTCCCAATCGCACCTCCGGCAGATTTAGTAGTAAGATGGTCCAGTGAAGAGCCCGTCAAAACTTGGACGCAGATTAAGTATGAGAACAAGAAGAAGGTATACCAATCTTGAGAAAAAAACGCAAAATACAACTATTGGACGCTCGAAGGACAAGACATGCAATAGAGAGTAGCTCTGCATTCAAATTTGTCCTGTGTTGTGCTGTAACGCCCGTTTACAACAGTGAGGTGTAAGGAAGGGACCTATAACGACAGCTGATTCTACACAACTACTCTTAGCAACCGAAATGAAGTGGCTTTCGAATGGGAACCGCAAACCTTTGATGACAAGGCAACAAGTCAACCGAGCCCTCCGCCGCGAAACACATCTGGTATGTCATACACGCCACTAGTGAAAATACGTGTGTCACACGACAGGAATCTCTTACCGACACACCTAATTTGTACACCTGGTAAGTGAGTGAGATGTGCCTCCTTATCCAATTTAGGTGTTCATTAGAATGTGAGTGTAATCACTCTCAAGGAAATGATGAAAACACAATAGTTCGTCACATAAACTCCAACAGATGAACGTAACAGTTGCACAATCACACAGTTTCTCCGTGCTCTGTCAAAACATATATTTTTACGTTTTGCTGCGCGGGAGTAGCCGAGCGGTCAGGGGCACTGCAGTCTTGGACTGTGCGGCTGGTCTCGGTGGAGGTTCGAGTCCTCCCTCGGTCATGGGTGTGTGTGTATGTCCTTAGGATAATTTAGGTTAAGTAGTGTGTAAGCCTAGGGACTGACGACCTTAGCAGTTAAGTCCCATAAGATTTCACACACATGTGAACATTTTTTTAACGTTTTTGAAGTTGCTTTGCGTTTTAAAACTTTTGGCGGCCGGAGTGGCCGTGCAGTTCTAGGCGCTGCAGTCTGGAACCGAGCGACCGCAATGGTCGCAGGTTCGAATCCTGCCTTAGGTTAGTTACGTTTAATTAGTTCTAAGTTCTACGAGACTGATGACTTCAGAGGTTAAGTCGCATAGTGCTCAGAGCTAATTTGAACCTAGTTAAGACGTAATGCTACCTGCTATGGCAGATATTTTCACGGATTTATCGTGAACTGAAAGTCATAATCTAACATCTAGGAACTTGCACACTAGGCCTAGATTGTAAAGTGACTAAATAATGCTAGAGACAAAGTTTTTGTAAAGTCGAGCCTGGCTCTGGAGGGCAAGTGCGCAACGTGTGGGCAGACATGACCTGGGACTTACCTCAGATCAGACGAAAATACAATTATTGTCAGAAACCTGAACAAAGGTACATATCAGTAAATAGAAATCGAACTATGTATTTGGTGAAAGAGACTGGTGAAATCCAGCACGAACCAAAATCCAGTTTAGACTGAACTGAATACGTTAGTGTTTGTGTACTAACCGAACAGTTACTTTAAACAGTGTAAAAAACTGTGAAAGTGGAACTGTGACTACGGACAGTGAAGTGCAAGTACTGAACGTTCAACAGCGATGAGTACGCCAAACGCAAATATTATGCACGAAGAACTGTGAGTGGTCTTATAATTGTAAACTGGTAACGTCAAATGAACCCACAAACAATATTATTGGGAGAGACTGTATTTTCATTGAGTACAACAATGTGAGTTTGGAATGTGATGCGCGGACTGTTGCAGAAACAGCAACTACAGAATCATCATCATCGGTGTTCTGCCAAAAGGCAGGTTTTCACATGGTAGTTCTCCAGGCTGTCCGGTATTCTGCGATCGTCTTCAGGTCTGCATAATTTCCTCTTCCCTTTATGTCGTCTATCATCTTGTATCCCCTTCTTCCTCTCTGTCCTCTCCCACAAACCAGTCCTTCCAAAGCACCTACTAGCAAGCATTCCCTTCTCAATGAATGCCCCAACCAGTTCTTTTTCCTTTCTCTTACAACCTTCAGCAGACATCTTCTCTCACCAACCCTTTCCAATACTTTTTCATTACTCACTCTTTACATCCAGCTTATTCTCTCCATTCTCCTCCACATCCACATCTCAAATGCTTCTAACCTTTTTTCATCCTCTCGTCTCAGTGCCCATGTTTCTGCCCCATATAGCGCCACGCTCCAGACAAAACATTTGCCAAGCCTTTTCCTTAGTCCTTTATCTAATTGGCGCATAAGAGTCTCCTCTTTCTGTTGAATGCCTCCTTCGCTATGGCAATTCGAGTTTTCACCTTCTGGTGACATCTATAGTCTCCAGTTATTGTGCTTCGAAGGTATTTAAATTCATTTACTTGGCTAATGGTAGATTGTCCTATTTTAATATTGGACAGTCTGCGTCTGGTACTGATGACTATACTCTTTGTTTTTGCTGTGTTTATTTGCATCCCATATTTCACACAAGCTTCATTCTGATCTTTCAGCATGTTATTCACTGTCCGCTCACTTTCTGCCACTAATACCATGTCATGAGCAAATCTTATACATTCTATCCTTTTTCCGCCAATAGATATTCCTCTTTTCCCATCTAAGGTTTTCGCAGTAATCTCTTCAAGGTATACGTTAAACAACAGTGGGGAAAGGCAACAACCTTGTCTAACACCTCATCCAATGCTGCTTCCTTCTGACATTTCATTTCCATTCCTTATCCTTACTTTCTGGTGTAACTATACATTCTGTATCAGTCGTCTCTCTTTCCAATCTACTCCTTTCCTCTTCAAAATATCCATCATCTTGTTCCACTGTCAAAAGCCTTTTCTAAAACTATAAACACAGCAAAGATTTCTCTACCCTTTTCCATATATCTTTCCCCTATAGTTCTTAACAGGCCAATAGCATCTCTTGTTCCTTTTCCTCTTCTAAATCCGAAGTGATCCTCTGCAATCCCTCTATCCAGCTTGCTATATAACATCCATATAAACGTTCCTCTCCCGCTAGCCCCAACATCTGCAGCGGGAAGGAAAGATTACGTTGTATGCGTGTGTGTTTCATGTACAACGCCGGAGATGCGTAGTTGAGCTGAATCCTGTAGACGAGCACGTCGAAGGGGGGGGGGGGGGGCGGTCCTCATCCCACTCAGTCACACCCGGCCGCAGACAGACGACAGACGACAGACGCGCATCGCCAGCTGCGCGGTCGATCAGCTGATTCTGACGTTCCACGCCGGCGGGAGCCACACCTATGCCCAGCGGGCGTTGACCTTTCTGTCACCGCAGGGACCCACAGTGCAGACCACACCTACCGGCGCTGCCACGAGCTGAACGCCGTGACGTAGAACACCAGCAACACCGCGACAAATAGCTACAGAAACTGTGATACTGTGTCATACACGAGGTTTGTCCGGAAAATACGTATAAAAGTTGAATAATAACTTTACAATTATTCAGGTATTACAATATGGTCTCCTTCAAAGTACTCGCCCTGAGACGCGATACACTTCTGCCAACGCCGTTTCCACTGTTGATAACATTGCTGAAAGTCTTCAGTTGTGATGTTGATCAGTTGCCGTGTCGCTTTTGCCTCGATGGCTTCCACATCTCCCAAGTGCAGCCCCCAAAGCACCATTTTGTATTTCCGGAACATGAAGAAGTCACATGGGGCTAAATCTGATGAATAAGGCGGGTGGTCTGTCACGGTGATTGAGCTTCGGGCCAAAAACTCGCGCACAACGAGCGACATGTGAGCGGGCGCATTGTCGTGATGAAGGATCCACCTGCCTCCTTTTGTCATCTCCGGTCGAACTCGGGCCACACGAGCTCTGAGACGTGTCAGAACTTCGACGTAAAAATTTCCGTTCACTCTCTGGCCGGGAGGGACAAATTCCTTGTGAACAATGCCCCTAGAATCAAAGAAAACAATCAGCATTGTCTTCACATTGGACCTCAATTTTCGCGACTTTTTTGTTCTCGGTTCTCCTGCTAGTTTCCATTCCTTGCTTTGAGTTTTGAGCTCCACATCGAATTCGTAAAACCAGGACTCGTCTCCAGTGATGACTCGGTTGAGAAAGTCCCCTCGTTCTTCTGCTTCCAACCTATCATCACAGCACTCGACCTTCTTTGCTTTCTGTTCTGGCGTCAAGAGCTTCAGTGCGATTTTCGCACACAGTTTCTTCATTTCAAGTTTTTGTGTCAGGATTTCGTGAACGATTGTTTCGGGGATTGACAGCTCGTCAGCAATCATTCTGACTGTCAATCTACGGTCTTTAAGAACACAAGCCCGAATTCGTTCAACATTTGCATCGGAACTCGATGTCGACGGGCGCCCTGGGCGAGGGTCACCGTTCACCCCGTCGCGGCCATCCCGGAACCTTTTTAACCACTTGCTCATGGTTGGGTCCTTCAGAGAATTGTCTCCGGAAACCTGTTTCTGACACTCAAAAATCTCACGGCCATTCTTGCCTAGCTTTGCAAGAAACTTGATGTTGACGTGCTGTTCTTCAATCAGCAAGAGCTCCATGCCGACGGCAGGTGGAAAAGGGTAACTGTCAACAAGCTGCCGCACACTCCCACCTTCACGCAGAGTGCTCTGACTCGAACTGGGCGTTGATGGGATTCATTACAGCAGTAGTCCCACCTGGCGGTGACTGCAACCTGTAACATAAAGACATTATTCAACTTTTATATGTATTTTCCGGACAAAACTCGTACAAAAATTCTCTTACGGTGTATCTATTTTCGTTATAATGTCATTTCTTTTGCATACTGTCACAAATAGGTACTCATTAACATATGCTCATTCAAAATTCTGAACTGACATCGTATAAATAATTAATTGACAACAGCCAAAGCGGGTTAGTCTGTCGCTCCGCCTAGGTTTTCCCTAGGGTTTTCCTCAAGCCGCGCCGAATGGGGAATGAACAGTTAATACTCCTGGGACTGTATAAATATCAGTCTTACTTGTAGTTATGTGCCAACGAACATTGCATAAGCTGCAACAGCCAAAATAAGCAGCCACAACGATGAAAACCCAATCTACCAAATGTTTAAAATAATATATGATGAATTTCAACTTCATTGTATATTATTTTCATTTAGTTCCTGACTACATTGTAAACAATTGCATACGAAATCAAATGGTTCAAATGGCTCTGAGCACTATGGGACTTAACATCTGTGGTCATCAGTCCCCTAGAACTTAGAACTACTTAAACCTAACTAACCTAAGGGCATCACACACATCCATACCCGAGGCAGGATTCGAACCGGCGAACGTACCGGTCACGCGGTTCCAGACTGAAGGGCCTAAATCCGCACGGCCACACCAGCCAGCTATACGAAATCCTTTTGTGTAAATAACTCCATTTGTGTTATTTGTTGTATCAATCTAATGCGAAACAACATTGTGACCATTATGATAAAATGTGACTCACGTGAAATGAAACCTGTAAAAACGGTGTGTGTGGACACTGTGGACGTAAAGTTGGGTATATTAATGACAAAAAAGAACTAATACGTACACTTTGTGTCATAAACATTTCGGGGGGCATTGTACTGTCCGTAGTAGAAATATTACAAAAACTTGAAAGTGGTACTTCCAAAAAACGTTTAATATTGGATTATACGTGAACATTAACCGCTCAGGCAGTATGTAATGTTCTCTTATGTGTATTATTATTATTATCATATAAAATTCTGTGCGTCATTTTCGAGTGCAAAGAATAAAAAAGATGCACTCTGATAATAACGGGCCACGTAGATGGAAAAGGAACCATCTTTTGTCATCTTTAATCCGTTATCACTCTCTCTCTCTCTTTTGTCTTCGATGCGAGTAGCCGGACATCTTGGCGAGTGCTGTTGCGTGTAAGCATTATTCTACTTGTAAGCAGGTAATATATCAGTTCCATGCTGTTATTCAGTTTTAATTGTAAGAAGTGAGCCCTATCTCATGTCCGCTTCCTTTGAATATCAATAATTCAAGTTATATTCAGCGCAACAATTGCAGCCACAGCCGTCATTACGTGGCAATTTTAATTTATGATATTAGTGGAAACGAATTATTCGCCCGCTTCAATTATAATACACATTTTTTCCACAGCCGACAGCCGCTGCAATGGAAGACATAGCTTTAAGATTTTTATTTTCAGTTTAACAGCTGAGTTCCAGAACCACGACTCAGACTACAATGGATTACGAAACAAAATGAGAAATTATTGTCTCGCTCGTGTGTGGGTAAATGCAAATAATAATCAGAAACCTTATGTTTGAGCAGAAACGTTTAGTTGAGACAAAAGCCTAAAAAAAGTTTATTTCATTTTTATCGTGTTACAAGATCAGTGTTTCTTACAATTATTAATGTGATTAATGATTTTGCTAAGGGTTTACTTTCAGTGAACAAACCATCTTACAAAATGCAATTTAATTCAAATCAAAGAAAAAATCAAAATTAAACTAATAACCAAATTAGCAATTAATTTTGAGAAAAGCCCACAACGTAATAACGACATTCATGTAAAAAGAAAGAGAAAAATATTTCATATGATCATAAGTCACGCGAGACTACCTCGAAGGAAACGATTTATTGACACAGTCAGCACGAATTCAGAAAATATCGGTCTTGTGAAACACAATTAACTCCTTATACTCACGAAGTAATGAGTGTTATAGACAGGGGATGTCAAACTGATTCCATATTTGTGGATTTCCAGCAGGCTTTATACACCGTTCCTCACAAGCGTCTTCTAACAAAACTGCCTGCCTACGGAATATCGCCTCAGTTGTACGACTGGATTCGTGATTTCCCGTCAGAGAGGTCACAGTTCATAGACGGAAAGTCATCGAGTAAAACAGAAGCAATATCCGACGTTCCCCAAGGAAGTATCACAGGCTCTCTATTGGTCCTGATCTATATTAATAACATAGGAGTCAATCTGAGTAGCCGTCTTAGGTTGTTTCCAGATGATGCTGTAATTTACCTGTCTTGTAAAGTCATCAGATGATCAAAACGACTTGCAAAATGATTTAGATAAGATATCTGTGTGGTGCGAAAAGTGGCAATTGACCCTGAATAAAGAAAAGTGTGAAGTTATTCACATGAGTACTAAAAGAAATCAGCTAAATTACGATTATGCGATAAGTCACACAAATCTGAAGGCTGTAAATTCAGCTAAATATTTACGGATTACAATTACAAATAACCTAAATTGGAACGATCACATAGGTTATACTGTGGCTAGAGCAAACCAAAGACTGATTCATTGGCAGAACACTTAGAAGGTGCAACAGGTCTACTAAAGAGACTGCTTACACCACGCTTGTCTGCCCTGTTCTGGAGTACTGCTGTGCGGTTTGGGACCCGGATCAGGTGGGACTGAAGGATGACATCGAAAAAGTACAAAGAAGGGGGAGCTCGTTTTGTATTATCGCGAAATAGGGGAGATAGTGTCACAGACATGATACGTGAATTGAAGTGGCAATCATTAAAACAAAGGCGTTTTTCGTTGCGACGGGATCTTGTCGTGAAATTTCAATTACCAGTTTTCTACTCCGATTGTGAAACCATTCTGCTGGCACTCACCTACGTATGGAGAAATGATCATCACGATAAAATAAGAGAAATCAGGACTCGCACAGAAAAATTTAAGTGCTCGTTTTTCCCACGTGCCGTTCAAGAGTGTAACAGTAGAGACAGCTTGAAAGTGGTTCATTGAACCCTCTGCCAGGCACTTTATTGTGAATAGCAGAGTAATCACGTAGACGTAGATAGATGTCCCCATCCCACAGAGATATTCTGCTGCCTACCCAACTAATGCGAAATCCTTGTCTGCCCCTATTCCACTCCTGCTCCGAAAAAAGTGCCCCAGAGGACTTACCCTGCAATAGATGCTAAACCTGACCCATACTACAACGTGCACCAGTCCTGTCCCAGGCATCTCTCATCCAGTGTTGGATTTACATATAGGCCCACTAGGCACAGGCGGGCGGCACCTTAAGGGGGGCGACAGTTTTTGCTCTGTACTCATTTGAACCTTTTGTTGTTGTTGTTGTGGTCTTCAGTCCAGAGATTGGTTTGATGCAGCTCTCCATGCTACTCTATCCTGTGCAAGCTTCTTCATCTCCCAGTACCTACTGCAACCTATATCCTTCTGAATCTGTTTAGTGTATTCATCTCTTGGTCTCCCTCTATGATTTTTACCCTCCACACTGTCCTCCAGTACTAAATTGGTGATCCCTTGATGCCTCAGAATATGTCGTACCAACCGATCCCTTCTTCTGGTCAAGTTGTGCCACAAACTCCTCTTCTCCCCAATTCTATTCAATACCTATTCATTAGTTACGTGATCTACCCATCTAATCTTCAGCATTCTTCTGCAGCACCACATTTCGAAAGCTTCTATTCTCTTCTTGTCTAAACTATTTATCGTCCATGTTTCACTTCCATACATGGCTACACTCCATACAAATACTTTCAGAAACGACTTCCTGACACTTAAATTTATACTCGATGTTAACAAATTTCTTTCTTCAGAAAAGCTTTCCTTGCCATTGCCAGTCTACATTTAATATCCTCTCTACTTCGACCATCATCAGTTACTTTGCTCCCCAAATAGCAAAACTCAATTACTACTTTAAGTGTCTCATTTCCTAATCTAATTCCCTCAGCATCCCTCGACTTAATTCGACTACATTCCATTATCCTCGTTTTGCTTTTCTTGATATTCATCTTATATCCTCCTTTCAAGACACTGTCCATTCCTTTCAGCTGCTCTTCGAGGTCCTTTTCTGTCTCTGACAGCATTACAATGTCATCAGCGAACCTCAAAGTTTTTATTTCTTCTCCAAGAATTTTAATACCTACTCCAAATTTTTCCTTTGTTTCCCTAAACTGCTTGCTCAATATACAGATTGAATAACATCGGGGAGAGGCTACAACCCTGTCTCGCTCCCTTCCCCACCACTGCTTCCCTTTCATGTCCCTCGACACTCATAACTGCCATCTGGTTTCTGTACAAATTGTAAATAGCCTTTCGTTCCCTGTATTTTACCCCTGCCACCTTCAGAATATGAAAGAGAGTATTCCAATCAACATTGTCAAAAGCTTTCTCTAAGCCTAATTTGGTTCAATTGCTCTGAGCACAATGGGACTGAACATCTGTATTCATCAGTCCCCTAGAACTTAGAACTACTTAAACCTAACTAACCTAAGGACATCACACACATCCATGCCCGAGGCAGGATTCGAACCTGCGACCGTAACGGTTGCGCGGTTCCAGACTGTAGCGCCTAGAACCGCTCGCCCACTCCGGCCGGCTTTCTCTAAGCCTACAAATGCTAGAAACGTAGGTTTGCCTTTCCTTAATCTATTCTCTAAGATACGTCGTAGGGTCAGTATTGCCTCACGTGTTCCAATATTTCTACAGAATACAAACAGATCTTCCCCAAGGTTGGCTTCTACCAGTTTTTCCATTCGTCTGTAAAGAATTCGTATTAGTAATTTGCACCCGTGGCTTATTAAACAGAAAGTTCGGTAATTTTCACATCTGAACCTTTTACTTTTTGAAATTACTACACTTAAAAACATCAAAATTTTTTGATATTGTTAAACAACTTGCTACTTTAAATATGCCTTAATAATGAAATTCGACAGTACAAGCTTGGAAATATACATAGTTTACTTGGTGACTGAATGGAAACGTAACATTGGATTTCTGTCTGGTATCATCTTCGTGATTGTTCAAAATATTTTGAAGTTGCTGTCAGGACGGCAATCTACAATACAATGTTTGAAACGTCATTATTCTGAGAATGGTGTCGGGTTCTACTTAACCCTATCATATTATCCCTGTGAAAATACCTGGACCCCTGAAAAGCAATGATAAACTAATCAGCAGTTTCTTAAATACTGTAACATACGTGGACCTCAGTATTTAAAACCTAACTCTACTTAAATTTCTAGTAGAAATGATGGGGATCTGTCAAGTCTACCCTCCATTACTGTAATTAATGTAAAAGCTCTGTGGTCTTCAGTATGTGAGCTTTGATTTAATGTCACCCATTTCACATAACATGTTGATGCTGGGAATGTTTGACATTTTTAAACACTTGTTTATACGAAAAGAACATAAGCAGCATATGTAATAATGTGTGAAATAGACTTCACAACAGCTTAAAAATTTTATTTATTTATTTACTTAGTTACTTTTTTTGGCGAAAAGAGAAGGAGAAACCAACTTTCGTTTGCCTCATTTATTGTGCTGTAGCCTGCACGATATCAAACTTCCCACTCTGTGCAATCGAATAGTACGCGGCATTGCAAATTTTATATTAAATTACTTAACTAAGCTTCCTTTCTTCGAGGAAAGGTTACTTTTATTTTATGTTGGAACAACAGGTGCATTTGCGTGTAAACATAACAGCAGTGTTGGCACAAATAACAATACACGACATGAACTGCCAATAACACTACTTAAACTTTGTAGTCTGTCTTCTCTTCCCACAGAAACCACTAAAGTGTTTAAAGAATAAGTGGGACAAGGGACAAGAGTCGATCCAGCACACCTCACTGCAAGAAATTGCAAAAATTATTTGCTTTTTAAATCAGAAAGGCAGTGTCAAGAATATTCAGCATCCCAGCTAAAATTCCAGCAACACGGGAAACGGAAGCCAAACAAGGGACTGTCCCATTTTCTTTACAAGACAATTTCATCCGGCAGGTGTGCTTCTACTGTTCACTGACAACAGAGAAACTGACTACAATAAAATAAAATTATTCTGCATTGTTGTTCTTTCATGGCACAGTGATGTCGAGTAATCCGAGTTGGTCAGTTCATCACTCCGTGTTTAAAGGAAAAATCTTTGTGCTCGTGTGCCATGTAGTACGATTGTTGGAACTGGATACAGTCTTTCTTTCTTTCCCTTTACAATTTTTTTCTTTTGTTTTACTGTTGGTTGACAAATGGTTCAAATGGCTCTGAGCACTATGGGACTTGACTTCTGAGGTCATCAGTCTCCTAGGAACTACTTAAACCTAACTAACCTAAGGACATCACACACATCCATGCCCAAGGCAGGATTCGAACCTGCGACCGTAGCGGTCACGCGGTTCCAAACTTTAGCGCCTAGAACCGCTGTTGGTTGACAATTTTGTAAGTGCCTTAACATGAATAACAATGGAAAAAGCAAACGTGCAAATTTAAGTGGGGTGGGTGGGCCTTGGTGGCCGAGCGGTTCTGGGCGCTACAGTCTGGAACCACGCGAACGCTACGGTCGCAGGTTCAAATTCTGCCTCGGGCATGGATGTGTGTGATGTCCTTAGGTTTGTTAGGTTTAAGTAGTTATAAGTTCTAGGGGACTGATGACCTCAGCAGTTAAGTCCAAAAGTGCTCAGAGCCATTTGATTTAAGTGGGGTGGAATTTCGGAAATTATCGAAGGAAAGGCGAGAACGAGAAGCCATTGGTCTAAAAACGCTTGGCAGAGTAGATAAATTTTTCGAAAAAAATGTTGCTGATTCGACTTCAAGTTCAACTAGTACGGATGATAATTCTGGCACTGCAGCTGTTGTAAAAGAAGTAAATACAGACGAAACAAAAGTTAAATGTGAAGAAAAGCAAATTGTTCCTGATTTCGAGTTTCTTGAAAAACTAAGTGTCGAGTGAGACATTACAAAAAGAAATAACTTCGTTAGTGATGTAAATGTAAATGTCATGCGGCTAGGGCCTCTTGTCGGGTAAACCGTTCGCCTGGTACAAGTCCTTCGAGTTGACACCACGTCAGCGACTTGCGTGTAGATGGGGATGAAATGATGATGATTAGGACAACACTATATCCAGTGCCTGAGCAGAGAAAATGTCTGATGCAGCCGGGAATCGAAGCCGGGCCATTAGGTGTGGCATTCCGTCGTGCTCACCACTCAGCTACCAGAGGCGGACACCTTGTAGTGATGATCCTGCAGAATGGTGTGTCAATGAATCAACAGTCAACATTCTCTTACAACGTGGCATTAATCAAAATCGTAATGGTGATTTTTCTAATTCAAGAAGATCAATAGGCGATAAAACCAGATATTTGAACAAAAACGTATTTTACCATAAACTTTTAAACGGTGAATTAACTTTGCGTGATTTTCTAGTATACTCCTGTAGCTCCGTGTAAATTCGGCAGAGGTAAGGCCGCAATTGCTACTACTGGTATTGCAGGTTGGAAAAATGTTGATAATATTTTATCTTATCATCAGAAATCACTTGAACACAAAAATTCTGTGTCGTCACTCTTAACAAGAAAAAAGTCATGTGGAACAATAAATAACCATTTCGAGTCATATGTCAAAACAGAAAAAATGCACTGGCACAGTGTGTTGAAACGGGTGTTTGCAGTAGCGAAGAAATTAACAAGTCGTGGACTTCCTCTCCGTGAACACTTTGAAAGATTTCATTCATTACATAACAATCAATTTATGATGTCTCTTGAACTTATAGTCGAGTTTGATCCTTTTCTCGCAGAGCACATTGAACAATGTTGGTAATCCAGGGCAGGGACAAAGAATTTATCTTCCTTCAACAATCCGTGGTGAAATAATAGAGCTCTCTTCTGAACGAATAAAAAGAATTATGATAAGTGAAATAAACAGGCCAAATATTTCCTTATAACAGTAGATTCTACTGCGGACTTTTCACACATTGATCAATTAACTTTCATATTAAGATATGTGAATGAGAATGGTGAGGCTGTTGAACGTTTCCTTCTGTTTTTACCAAACCCAGGACAAATCCGAAAACTTAGCTCAGACCGTACTAAAAGTCCTGTCTACAAATTCCATTGATATTACTAACTGTAGAGGGCAGTCATATGACAACGCAAGCAATATGTCAGGAACCTACACTGGTTAGCTGGCACACATTAAAGAACGAAATCCGAAACCGCACTATGTGCCTTGTGCGGAACATTCTTTGAATTTAGTCGGCATTAGTGCTGTAAGCTGTTGTCGGGAAGCATCTTCATTTTTCAATGTAGTGCAAAACCTTTATAATTTTTTTTCTCTGCTTGTACACAGCGCTGGGGTAAACTTCTTTCTATCATGAAACCAGGAAGCAAAACGGTAAAAAGTTAATCAAAAACACGTTAGTCAGTAAGAGAGGAAGCGTCTGTAAGACTATATGAAAACTGGGAAGGCGTTATGAATGCCCTCACACATATTGCCAATAATACGTTTGAAAAAGCACTTGTGCGAAATGAGGCTTTAGCCTGATTGAATCAACTCAGGACACTAAAAACATTATTCATGATGACAGTTTGGAAGGCCATACCCCAGAGATTCAGTAGTGTAAATCTGAAATTCCAAAGTGTAAATATTGATACTAAAATAGTGCATGAACTATATGAATCACTTGTAGGATTTATTACATCTATTCGTGGCATGTTCGACTATTATCAAAATAAATCCATGGAGTTGTGAATGAAATAGACTATGAATGCACCTATAAAAGATCACGAAAACGCAAACTTCATGATGACGAAGAAGCGGACTCTGAAGAAGTATTTCTGACTGGAAGAGAAAAATTTAGAGTCGAAACTTGTACGCCGAATTAGTGAGGAGGAAGGGAAGCTATAAAGCACTGTTGGACTCCTTCACTGTTGTCAGTAACCTTAAGAACAGTTCACCTGACGATATTGTTGAATGTGCATCAAAACTCCAAGCGTCATTTGACACAGGTTTAGAGCCTCCCTTCCCTAGTGAATGTGTACATTTTGCGGAACTTTTGAAATCTTGTGAGATTAGTGATATACCAGTCGAAATGAGTAAATTTTTACGAAAAGAGAGGCTACAGTCCCTGTTTCCAAATGTTGACATTGCTCTTAGAATATTTCTATAAATGGCCCTTACAAGTTGTTCACCAGAACGCCCTTAAAAGACTGAAATCGTACGTATATTCTACGTTGTCTGACGAGAGATGGGACACCTTGGCCATTATTCACATCGAAGCCGACCTCCTAATTGATAACCGTGTGAACTATGAAAATATGATCAACGAGTTGTCCGCCGTCAAAGTCAGACGCAAACTTTGCTGACTGGTGTGTTGGTTTATTTATTCATATTAGTTTTAAAAAGTTAAGATTGTAATGTGATTTTTATTATAACTTAGAGAACATTCATTGGATTTATAAACTACGTTTTACATGTTTATTTTACAATTGCCGATGGTAGAACGCGGAACTAAACCTCGTTAACGTGCAGACCTGACTGAAGGCGCCCGACAATACGAAACAATACCCAAATGATCCAGGCCGCACGGCGCTCTACAGTCAAGTCATACTGATACTGTAGCATATTAGCCTACAACTGAAGCGTATTCTTGGCATCTGCTTAAATGTATAGTTGTCACGGAAATATACGTTATCGGAGAGTACGCTCAGATGAAAAAGTGTTAATAAACAACTTAGTTCAGTTCTGTCGATAAATACGTAGAAGCTTTGCTAATACCGTTAGAAAGAGCTGTGGTGAGAGCAGTAGCTGTAGTACAAAACTGTTCAGCCCTTACATGAGTTAAAGGTATTGTGTACACTTATTATGCAGCATCTAGCTGCACAGACTGTAATGCTTTACACATGAACTATTAGATCATAGAAAAATTTGATTTTTCCACACTAGTCTGTAAAATTATGTAACAGCAAACCTAGTTTTGTGTTTGTTCGTCTGTATTTAGTTATTACTTCGAGCACCGAAATATCTATTTCATTTCCAAATGGTTCAAATGGCTCTAAGCACTATGGGACTTAACACCTGAGGTCGTCAGTCCGCTAGACTTAGAACTACTTAAATGTAACTAACCTAGGGGCATTACACACACACACACGCCCGAGACAGGATTCGAACCTGCGACCGTAGCAGCAGCGCGGTTCCGGACTGAAGCGCCTAGAACCGCTCGGCCACAGCGGCCGGCTATTTCATTTTCATTTCTTACGTTTTCCAATAGATTCACGTATTAACACCAAACGTGTTTTTTTAATCTGCTACACATTCAAGTTATTAGATCGTAAAAAGACAATTTAATTTTAATTTTGAACGAATCTCTGTAAAAGTACGTAAAATTTCCAATGTATGACACGTTCGCTTCAACTTTTAGACCGTAACCCAACTTTTTATTTTCATTTGAAACCGTTTCGTGTAAAAGAACATATTAAAAGTGAATGTATAGCAAAAATCCGTTGTCTCCTAGACGCTCTGCTGAATTTTTAGTCCATAAAAGAAAAGTTAATTTTCCTTGTGTTCATTTCTGCTGTCTTTCGACAGAAGAATGTGTTCACAGAATGCAATTTCAAGTTTGTTTTATCCGCTGCTATACACCAAGTACAGATCAGGAACCATATTATCTTTTGATTGAGCGTGACTAGACTGCTGACGCGTCCTTCAGAACAACGAATAGCAGAGTACGGAAACAGCTCACAGCGCTCCCACGCAAAATGGCAATTGTGAAATGATCGGGTAACAGTTTTATTTAAAACATGTTTTTATGGGGGGAGGGGGGGGGGTGGGAGCGCATATAGTATGGTGTGCCTCGGGAGCAAAATTTTTAAATCTGCCACTGCTCTCATCCCATCAAAGGCAGGGACAAATGTGTAAACAGTCATGTGGTCTACCAATTTATCTGCAACCAATTTCTGGCATTCTACATGGACATGACCACTAACAAGTTGTGTGTCTGCATGAATGGCCACCACCAAACTGGCCAAGAGACAGCTGGATCACCTATTTGGTGAGCATGCCACCCATCATGATATGCTTTAATTCAATAATTGCTTCACTGACTAGACTCTTTCCACCCACCCCATCCCCCTCACTTCAACCTTCCCTGCTACCCTTCCTACTTCTACACCACACCATGCCTCTCTTCTGCGAGCTCATTATCTACACTCTCTCTCTCTCTCTCTCTCTCTCTCTCTCTCTCTCTCTCTCTCTCACCTGATCAATTTCCTTTTTTCCACTTTCTAGATTCGCCAACGACCCTATATTATTGTTGTTCACATTTCACAAGTGGGATTTCAAAACGTCTACACCAACAATTTTTGTCAGTTCTACATGTGTACATAAAATTCACGTTATTTGTTTTTCATTGTAAGTGTCAGCTACTCATAGTGATATCTGAATCTCACATAATGATTTAATGTATAATTTCCTGCAATAGGGATGAAATTGTTGCCATTTGTTGCACTGTAGGACTCAGTTTTTGGATTCTGTTGTCTCTCATTTGTAAAATAACGGTTCTTTTATTTTGGTCTATGCCACACAGTACTGAGAAGTTCATAATCCATGTTACTTATTCACTACCAGTATGTTGTAACATTACTTAAAACAAATTTAGGTTACTGCTCTTAAAATACTTTGGCAGGCTGTTGTACCACTTGCATCTATTCATAAATGTTTGTTTGTCTGAAGATATGGTACTGTGATCATTTATCTTATTACACATATTGTAATAATCTTGAGGGTATACAGAAAATGAAACATAACTGTGAAAGGTAATATCTTTTTTATATTTTCTTGTATTGTGTCTTGACATGCGGTCCTTTGTACATAATTTCATAGCTACTTCAGCCAGAGTTCTTTTTTGTAGCTTCTTGTCTGAGGTACCTATCATGAAATATTTACGCTGGATAGTACCTTTGTGGATGTAGATCTGGCGCAAGTGTTACTGCTCTCTTTATAACAAAAGTATCCTCTTACTGTGAGCACTAACCCAAAGAAACACTATTATTAGAATATGCTAGCACTTTGTCAATGTGAGGGAATTATGTTTGATCCAAGAACTATTATGCTTGTCAGGAACTAATTAAAAATTTGGTGATTAACACAAACTGAATTCCATATTATTCATCTGTCAAGACAATTTTAATCCAGAGAGTTACATAAATGCAGTGACTGATTTTCTGTACTTTTTTTATTTATTCTATTTGGCCCTCAGCAATACAACACTATTTAACCAAGATGGCCTGTACTTGGGATGTGTTAATTGATTATGGATTCATCACCTCAAAAAGCTCATTGCATTAGTACATGAACCGTTCCATAATTTCATTGTAAAGTGTGCATATTAATAATTTGTATATGTATTTAGCCCCCACTCCTTGTTTTAGTCTTCCTAAATTTGCCTTGTAGCGGCTCCACCGTTTAAGATAGGCAAAAGTTAGAGTCGGTGCAATATTTCTGAGTGCACAAGTTACACCCAGGTGCAGGCCGGTTATCAGTAAGATAAGCTTAGCAGTGGTTGTGAAGTAGAGTGGAGGCCACAGAGGCCTCAAACTGCTGAAAAGAGTAAACACAGCGGTTTAAATGGCGGAAGTTACAGGCACAAGGGGCCCACTTGCCCAACCTAGGCGTTACGAGTATGTAACACAGAGCGGCACGTCAGCAAAACAGGTGCACAGGCGCATATAAATAGGTGGCAGTGTTCTAACGAGAGTCATTCAAGTGTGGTAGCTCTCCTGGACAGCAGGGCATGTCACACGACCAGCTACACGCAGCAGCAGATGGGGCGCCAGCTTCCAGTCCATGGCAGTTCGCTGGTTTGACCCTCTGAGGCCAACGCGGGGTCCATAGCCCGCCAGCGGTGGGCCACTCTACAGCTCACTACCGTGGGCAATGTCAGCTCCCAACACATGCTGGAGGCATCGTGAGGTGAGCGCCACAGGTTTGGCTGTCAGATGGTGGGCGCTTGTTGTCACTGCGATCTTAACCACAACAGTGAAGAACACACAG
This sequence comes from Schistocerca nitens, assembly GCF_023898315.1. NCBI lineage: Eukaryota > Metazoa > Arthropoda > Insecta > Orthoptera > Acrididae > Schistocerca > Schistocerca nitens. Next base: position 53,466,503 of record NC_064624.1, on the reverse strand, counting down.
CGGGCCGCCCTGTGGCTCCCAGTGAGCAGCACTGAGGCAATGGGGATGAGGGCCGCTGAGTCCACTGCCGACACATCCTGACCTCGTCATAACGCCGCAGCCGTATGAGGCCAGCACACCACAGTACGTTGCACGAATTGCTGAGGTAGCCATTCCCTACCAAGTTGTTTGGCAAACAGCAAAGTGGTATCCTCAGCATTGCGGGACCCTGGGACACAGACCGAGAGGAACGCAGCACGGTAGCTGGGAATAATAGAACATTTGAAGGTCTCGGCCAAGTTTTAATACAGTGCATCCTGACATTTTCCATCCACATCCAACATTCGTCCACCACATGCCAACTTCTACATTTGGCAGCGACAGCTAGAATTGGTGTCAGAATAGTAGGCGTTGTCTGTAAAGTGAGCTGGAAACCACACCTGATCAGTTGTTGTTGCCAAGGGTGCCACAGCAGGACATTGATCCACCTGCTTGATTATTCCGTTATCTGGCAAGGCATCTGAGCATGTGTGTTAATTTGTGGAGGACCTGGAGACTTCAGCTGTGATGAATGGTTGGTCTGATGAACAATTATTACATTAGCCAAGATTAGATTAACGGGTGAAGTGAAACATATGTAAGGTGTTCTCAAGCTTTAAGGAAGGCAGGGACAGTTTAAGCAGTTGAAGGAGGGGATTTAACAGATGTACAAGAAACAGAATAGCGCTCGGTACTTCAGGGAGAGATTGACTACAATGAAAACGAGACAGGGGCAGATTGTAGAGAAATTTGCAGACAGAATAAGAGAAATTAACGAGTATACTTACGAGTTGTGTCAGAGCGATGAAGCGAATGGTGTTCTGTTACAGGAGGCTGAGGACATGGCACTTGATATATTTTTGGGGGTATTACCGGCGCATATGTCATGGAAAGTGCGTGAAGGGACTCCGAAAGATTTATATTTGGCCATTCTGCTGGAAATCCAATATGAGGAAAGAGACAAACAGTGTTTACAGCGAGTACAAAATGTTATAAGTGTGGTCGTACGGGACATGTGCAGAGGCAATGTAGCCAGTTACCAAGGAATAGAGGAAGGGGTGGAAATCAGCAGCGTGAAGGATGGAGAAGTGGAGTTAGTAGAGGTGGACAATCATTAAACGGGAGAGGGGGCCCAAGACCCACCTAAGGGAGCTCCCATTTAATCTGAATGCTACAAATAAGTATGCAGAGTTGGAATGTTCAGTGGTAGGATCCATAGGAACTAAAGAGATTAAGATTTTGTTGGACACAGGGGCGCAAGTGTCAGTGGCTACTAAGAGTTTAATGGGATGAAGGAAGTTAGACCCACCACGATATAGGTTGCGTGGAGTGGGGGATAAGGAGGTCACACCTTTGGGGTCAGTGACAGTTGACTTTCACATAGGAACAGTCTGATTTGATGCATGCATGGAGATAGTACGATGGGTAAGCGAGGGCTACGACATGATCCTACAAGTAGATTTCTTTCATAAACATCATGCCAAAATTGACCTTGGACAACGATATGTGGAACTTGGTGAAATGTTACTTCATTTAGGGGAAACTGTTGTCGATGCAGTGCTGTCACGAGGGGCATTCAACGTAATGAGCAAACCAACTGAACCGCATACATTAGCATAAATGCTTGATTCGTATGAGTGTGTGTCTAGTGGCACCGGGAGGGCGCTTTGGGTAAATGTGGAGTCGAATCTACCCGTGGGTACGGTATGTGTTATTGAACCATTGGAGGATAATGAAGTTTTGGATCCATTAGTCTGTTTTGTGAAACGTAGTATTGTACGTGTACATGAGGGAAACGACGGGCGAGTAGTCCCCGTGAATGGGGATAATTTTAGCGCTGTAGACACGAATTTGGGAGAAGGAGTTTTAGTAGTGAATTTGGATGTACCAGATGACGAAGACTGGTGTCCGAGTGGTGGGCATAGCAATCAATCACTAACTACCGATAGAACTGCATTGTGTGACAAAATTAAGCATTTGGAAGGAGGAGAAAAAGATCATATGGAAGAATGGTTGTGGGAATTTAAGGAATTGTTTTTCCAGCGAGGCAATTACCAGCAACTCCATTAGTTCAACATAGGATACTAACAGGGAACGAAGCATCTGTTTAGTGTAAACCATACAGAATACCAAGGTATATGTTGCCGATTGTGGAGGATTTCATTGATCAGCAGTTTGCGAACGGTATTATAGAGCATAGTAATATTTGCTGGGGTGCGGGCATTGTCGTTGTGCCTAAAAAATCTATGGATGTAACTAAGAAAAACAGGTTCTGTTGTGACTACCGATGCCTAAATAATAGGACAGTAACGGACGCATACGCCATTCCAAACATATCGGAGACTTTGGAACACTTAGGACAGTGCCAGCACTTTTCTACGACGGATTTGGCAAGTGGTTATCATCCGTTGGAGGTGGCTCCTGAGGATTATCCTTTCTCTACTCCTGAAGGCCATTACCAGTACATCAGAATGTCATTCGTTTTGAAAAACGCTCCGGAAATGTTTCAGAGGTTGCTAGACAGTAGGCCTATGTTGAGGGGTTTGAAACCACAGCAGTGTCTTATCTATTTGGATGACATTATAGAGTTTTCAAGTAGGATGGAGCAGCATAGACTGCGATTAAGGGAAGTCTTTATGAGGTTAAGAGCAGCTCGTTTGACGTTGAGCCTGGAGAAGTGTAATTTCGCATTGGAAGAAGTGGAATATTTAGGTCATATTATCAGTAAGGACAGAGTGCGAAGAGATCCAAGGTTGATACAGGCTGTAAGGTATTTTCGGGAGCCAAAAACAGTTAAGGAAGTGCAATCATTCGTCGGAATTTGCAATTTATATCGGAATTCCGTGGAGGGTTTTCGAGATTTAGCACAGCCATTGACGCGGTTGTTATGGAAGTGTGTGAAATTTGAGTGGACAGAAGAGTGCCAGAAAGCGTTTGACGAACTGAAAGAAGTGTTAACATCAAGTCTGCTTCTTGTGTTTCCAGATTTTGAAAGGAATTTATTCTAGCGTGCGATGCATCGAATCAAACATTAGGGCGTGTTCTTAGTCAGGAAATTGATGGGAAAGAACATCCTGTAGCTTATGCGTCTAGGCAGTTGAATGCAGCAGAGAGGAATTACTCAACAACAGAGTGGGAAATGCTTAGCATAATCTATGGAATCACATATTTTAAATGTTATTTATACAGGTGAAGCTTTCGGGTAGTGACAGATCATGCTGCATTAAGTGGTTGTTGGGGTTGAAGAATCTGTCCACTAGACTCGCCAGGTGGGCTGTGAGGCTTAGTGAATTCGACTACGAGATGGTGTACAAGCCTGGGAAGAAGCTCGGTAATGCGAATGCACTGAGTAGAAAGGTGGCAAAAGTAGAAGTCATAGGTTATGAACTACCAGTATAGCAAGAATTACAGGACATGGACAACAATTGTAAATTGCATCGGACACAGACACAATTTAATATGTACAACGGTCTTCTGTGCAGGGAAACGAAGTTAGGGCTAAGGGTAGTAGTTCTAGCGAAGCTGAGAGATGAGATTTTAATGGAAGCACATGATCACATTTTATCTAGTCATGGTGGGTGCAGTAATGAATAGGAGTGTGGCGGAGAGGTATTGGTGGAGATGTAGGAAAGTAGATGTGGATCAGTACCATGGGAGCAGAGAGCAAATTTGATTCGGAAACAAATACAGCTACAATGATTGCCAGAAACGACATGTCCATTTTCTGTGTTGGGAATTGATGTCTTAGGACCTTTCATTCGAAGACCATCAGGGAACAGACTCATTCTGACAATAATAGACCATTTTGGAGTTATGTGGAGATGGTGGCTATGCCAAATCAACAGGCAGCAATGGTCGCGCAAGGTTAATAAACAACTGGATTTTGAAGTTTGGTGTACCGGAGACAATAATTACTGACCAAGGGACCAAATTCATGTCGGATTTAATGAAGGGACTGTGTAAATTGTTGAATGTAAAGAGTTGAGGCCAAGTGCATTGCATCCACAGGCGAATGGAAGGACAGAATGGGTACACAGAACAATCGGGAAGATGCTGAGTTTTTATGTGGTTTCTCACCACCGTCAGTGGGACGAGTATTTGAAGCATATTGTATGTGCATACAATGCAAAAAGCCGCACCAATACCAGTTTGTCTCCGTTTGAGGTAGTATACGGGCGAAAAATGCCATCACTGTTTGATTTACTGAAGCTACAGAAAGGAAAGACCGATAAATCTGTGCATCAATTCGCGAGGACAATTTGGATGTTTGGAAATGGGTACAAAAGGCGAATATGAAGGCTTTGGAAAGGCAGGAAGACCCAGTGAAGCCGAAAGTAAGTTTACTGCAGTATAGAGTAGGGCAATGGGTAATACTATCCAGGTCACGAGGTATCAAGGGCCATACCAAGTAATTGAAACCACATTCCCCATTAATTTTAAGCTTTAGCTGCCAACTAGAACAACAATAGTACACATTGAGAGGTTACAGCCATTTAAGAATTGTCCGGATGTGATTCTCAGCATGCCACAGGAAGGAAAGAGGAAGAAAGAGATAGTGAAGAGAAGTTTTAAGCGCAGAGAAAACCAGGGAGATAGAGTACAGCATGAAGTACCATATGCTTTGCAATCCATAAAATAGTAGAGTTTTTTAGTTTTTTGTTTTCTTGTTATGTATCATTGGGTTTGCAAAGATTAATTAGCTATTGTATTTTATTTATTTATTTATTTATCTATTATTATCCCATTGATCACATTTGTGATATAGGATTTGTTAGGGTGCATTTTAACAACTACAACTACAAAATTTGTATCTGTGCTGAATTCATATTAATCTATCTTATGTTTAATACAATATACAACTAATAAGTGTTTTTATAAAATAATTTCTTATGCACGGATGTAATTTCATTTGTCACATTAACTTAAACATATATTGTTATACAGTTGCGCAGAGATATTCACTTATGCTGTAATAACATTTGTCAAGCATGTGGTTCTTTATAACAGTTTTAAATTCATCCTCGTTTTCCGGCTCTTTGATATGTTTTGGTAGTGCATTAAAAAGTTTGATACCTTGATTACATACGTGTTTCTGGCTTCGGGTCCTTGTTACAGCTTGTATGTGGAGATCTTTACATTGCCGTGTATTGTAATTATGGAAGTCTGTATTGGTTTTCATTTTGTCCTGATTTCTTTTGATCACCAACAGACATTTCAGAATGTATAATGACTGAATTGTTAAAATTTTCAATGCTTTAAAAAGGGGCCTACAATGTGTTTGAGGTGGGCTGTGGGTCATTATCCGAATAGCACGTTTCTGTAATTTGAAAATTTCATTTAGACGACAATTTGTTTTTCCCCAGAATACTATCCCATAGGATGCAATGGACTGAAAATAGCCAAACTATACTAATCTGGTACAGTCATTACTACAAACTCTTGAAATTATTCTAAGCACAAAACATGCTGATTTAGTTTTAGTGCTAAGCTCACCACATGGTCCTTCCAATTAATCTTCACATCAATGTGCATACCCAGGAATTTTGCACACTCTACTCTTTCAAGTTGTTTGCCCTCCATGGTGGGATTTAGGTTGTCCTGTTCACTTATTTTTCCATATTGCACATAATTAGTTTTTTTTGCATTCAGTGTTAGCTTGTTAGCACTAAACCATTTTTATATATCTTGTAGGACATGGTCCATAGTACTGTGCAATGACTGCTTCATATCACTAACTATTAAACTAGTATCATCAGGAAATAACATGATTCTAGCTTTTCTCTTTGACACCTGAATATCATTCATGTAAATGTGGAACAGCAAGGGGCCTAATACACTTCCTTGGGGTACTCCTACTGTGACCTCCCTTGGATCTGATCTTAGTTTAATTTTTTGATTAATATTTAGTGCTGTAATTTCAACCATCCTCTTTTCTAGATAAGACTCAAACCACTTGTTTACCGGTCCTCTGATACCTATAGCTTCAAGATTTTTCAAAAGTATGCTGTGGTCAACAGTGTCAAAGGCTTTTGACAAATCTAGATTTATCCCAACTACACTATTTCCCTCTTCCAATTTAGTGATTATTTCTTTTGTGTATTCTAGAACAGCTGTTTCAGTACTTCTCCCAGCTTGAAATCCATGCTGATTACTGTTTATCAGATTGTGCATATTAAGATAATGCGTGACTCTATATTTCATTAGGATCTCTAAAACTTTAGAGAAAGTTGGGAAGAGTGAGACAGGTCTGTAGTTTTCTATTTTAAGTTTATCACCCTTTTTCAACAGGGGAATGACTTTAGAAATTTTCGGTTTTTGTGGAAACACGCCCTCAGCCATTGACAAGTTTGCTATGTGCGCCAATGGTTTCGCTATCTGATTAGCTGTTTTCTTTACTAATATTATTGGCACCTCATCTACTCCAGCTGACATCTTGAACTTGAGACTTTTAATCACTTTCAAAACTTCCTTTTCGTTTGTTGGAACTGCCATAATACTGCTGGCTGCCTTGGGTGCTTCCATCTTAATCTGCTCCCCAAAATTCCTGCTTAATGTCTGGGGACATTTAAAAAGTAATTATTTATATAATTAGGCATGACATATTTATCTACCATTTTATTCTCCTCATCTTTTAGAATAATTTCCTTGTCTTTGATAGGCACACCGGTTTCTTTTCTCACAATTTCCTATGCTATTTTAGTTTTACTTCTGGACCATTTTATTTCCATATCATTACTTAATAACTTTGCATTTGCAATTACTCTGCGGTATATTTTCCTATACCTCTTTACATATTCTATAAAATCAGTATCTGTACACTCCCTCAACTCTGAATTCAGTTTTTTCATGTTTTTGCATGATTTCTTAATGCCAAGAGTCATCCAAGAACTTGACTTTATGTGTCCAGTAGACTTGATTCTGGTCAGTTCCTTTGAAAAACACATCTCAAAGTTCATCATATAAATCGATGCAAATACACTATACGCCTCATCTGTACTTGACTGTTTCATGACATCTAACCAATTTTCATTTTCTAAGATACTTATGAACTGATGACAGCTGTCCACAGAGAAGTTTCTTTTGTAAATATTACTTACACCTTTATCTTCCTTTGACCTTAAAGGGATTTCAATTGTGAGAGCATTGTGGTCAGACAATCCTAAATCTATGTTTGTTACCTCTATGTCGGTTGCTGACATATTTGAGAAAATGTTATCTACGAGGCTATTGGAGGTGTTTGTTATTCTAGTTGAATTGTTTATGTGTGGTGACATGTTGAAACTCTTTAATATGTCCAAAAATTGCCTTTTTTGTTGACTTTCAACTAGAAGTTTAATATTGAAATCACCACAAAGAATAATCACAGCTTATTTTTTGTAAATAGTATTTAGTAACAATTCTAATTTATCAAAAAAGACTTCTATGTTTCCACATGGTGACCTATACACTGTTATGACTATGACTTTTTTCATCAGGCCATATAGCTGGACAGCACCTGTTTAAAAAAACTTTTCAATACTTAAGTTCTCTGCTTCACATCTCTTTTTAAATTCTAACTCTTGTCCAAGGTAAATACTGACTCCACCACCTTTTGCAATTTTCCTACTATAATGATTTGCCAGTTTAAATGGATTAATATGAATACTACTTATTTCTTGGTCCTTACACCAATGTTCAGTAATACACAAGACATCAGGTTGGGTGTTACTTATTGCTATTTCAAGTTCACAATATTTGTTCTTGAGGCACTGCACATTTCGAGTCATAATCTTTAGAACAGGGCAGTGAGCACCGATGGTATTTCTCCTTTCGTTTAACATTCTTATTGTTGTGACAGTGCCACCACGACATTTAACAGTGCTGCTACGTCATTACGCGAAAACGGCGATAGAGGCACTCCGCAACTCGGCTGAGCGCGGGAGCGCCACCTAGCTACGAACGGCGCCAGCCACATGTCATGGCACGGCAGTCTAATGACAGATTCAGAGTTGGTAGCATGTAACCCGCTATTGTTTCTACGTTTGTATATCCACGCAATTTATTAGTGATTAATTCGTCTGTCTGTTCATGAGGGTGTTGTTCTTCTGGCCACGGATGACGGATCTCCATGGGTCGTGGTGCCAGCCTCTCTTCGCAAAGATGTTCTCAAACTGTTGCATGAAGGCCATTGGGGGATTTCTCGGACTAAGTCCCTAGCCCGTAGGCACGTTTATTGGCTCGGTATTGATTCAGACATCGCCCACATGGTCGCTGCGTGTGGTCAGTGTGCTCAACAACTGGCTGCACCCCGTACAAAGCCCTCTCCGTGGCCTGATCCGGCGCAGACATGGGAACGGGTGCACGCTGACTTTGCCGGCCCCTTCCTCGGCACTTATTGGCTACTGTTGATTGACGCCTTCTCGAAATTTCCGTCTGTTGTTCGATGACCGTCGCCCACCACTGCGGCGACGACGCTGGCTTTGTCCAAAATCTTTGCGTTAGAAGGTCTTCCGTCCACGATCGTCACGGACAATGGCCCTCAGTTCTCTTCACAGGCCTTCCGTGATTTTTGTACTGGACACGGGACTCATCATGTTACAGCACCGCCCTTCCATCCGCAATCAAATGGGGAGGTCGAGCGCCTTGTCCGCACTTTCAAAAGCCAGATGAAAAAATTCCTTAGTGATTTTTCCACAGATGACGCTCTGTTGCAATTTCTGAGTTCTTATCGCTTCACGCCTCTGGGTGATCGCAGCCCTGCTGAACTCTTGCATGGCCGCCAACCGCGCACTCTACTGCACCTGCTTCACCCTGTCAGGCCTTGTACTGTGTCCCCTAATGCGGGAAAATACTCGGTGGGCGCCGACGTGTGGGCACGAGGGTATGGATCTCGCCCTAAATGGATTCCAGGGGTGGTCAAGGCTCTTCGCAGCCGCCGGGTTTGTGAAATACGTACGGGCGACGGCACGGTTGTTCGCCATTACGACCAGATGCGCCCGCGAGTGGTGGCCACGCCGGTGCCACTGCACCTTCCTTCGCCTCCACCAGCCCGAGAAGCCAGTCCTGTCGCTGCTGCCGATCTCCCGTGCGTGTTGTTGCAGCCGACGTCGCTACCGTTTCTGAGTACACCGGAACCAGCCCCAGTCGCGACGCCGCCTTATCCGGAACCCATCTCTCTGGAGCACACCCCCAGGTCCACGACACCTATGGATGCTGCTCCGGAGTTTTCACCCATCATCTCGTCCAGGAGGCACGTTCCAAGCATGAGCTTCCGTCCTGGACATTTTCGACCATACTCTCGTGTTTCTCCGTGGGATCTTCTCGGGGCCTCCCAAGAGGCCACGGATGTCTCCGCCCTGTCCGTGTCTCCAAGGAAGTGGGTGTTTTTTTTTTTTTTTTTTTTCAAGGGGGGAAAAGTGTTGTGACAGTGCCACGACATTTAACAGTGCCGCTACGTCAGTACGCGAAAACGGCGATAGAGGCGCTCCACAACTCGGCCGAGCGCGGGAGCGCCACCTAGCTATGAACGGCGCCGGCCATATGTCACGGCACGGCAGGCTAATGACAGATTCGGAGTTAGCAGCATGTAACCCGTTATTGTTTCTACGTTTGTATGTCCACGCAATTTATCAGTGATTTAAGGTTATAACAGTTATCTTGGAGTTTTCATTATGGCTGGATACCAAAAATCCTGTTGTACCACAGGTTTCTTGTTTCTTGCTTTTCCTACTTGAAGTGGATGATGCTGATTGATTGTTTATACTAGCTGTGGCAGTATTTCATTAGTTATATGTGTTTTCGAGTATTTTGAGCCTGCTGGGGACAGCAATCTTTTTGAAGAGGGACGAAGGGTGATGGCGATTCCTGTTCTCAAGTCACTGAAAAGGGGGGCGATGAGCAAGTTTGTAGAAGTAAAAACTGAGGAGGTATTGCTGTTAAGAGCCGGTACGCCGAAATGACAAGTTATTTTTAGCCAGGAGGAAAGAAATAGTGTCCAAGAGACATCATGGAGCCACAATTGAACTTGCAATGGGTTGGGATGAATTGGATCTTCTCCACCTATGAAAATTTGATAGTAGTTAAAATGCTTCAAATGTCTCTGAGCACTATGGGACTTAACATCTTAGGTCATCAGTCCCCTAGAGCTTAGAACTACTTAAACCTAACTAACCTAAGGACATCACACACACATCCACGCCCGAGGCAGGATTCGAACCTGCGACCGTAGCAGTCCCATGGTTCCGGACTGCAGTGCCTAGAACCTCACGGCCACCGCGGCCGGCTTGATAGTAGTAGCAAGTTGTTTTGAGCAGGGACTATTTGCAGAAGTGAAACTGACAGAGCTTGAGGAGAGCAGAATTTTAATCAATGGAACTGCGTGTAGCATAATAGGACCAACCTTCCATTTGCCAGGGTCAATTTCAGGAGTCACGTAATTGAATGTTACACAGCCACAGCTGTACTGGCTAGAAGCAACTTTATAGTTGTTGCCTGGACAGAATCTGACCTTGTTAGATCAAACTCTGCAGTCAGGTCTGTTGAGATCCGTAAACCAGTTCATTTCAGAGCAAGAGGGGTACATATCAGCCGAACAGCTTGTGCAACATGTCGGTCAATATAGGGAAAGCAATGGCAAGTTCGTTTTGAGCACCTCTGTGCCAAGTGCCATCACAGCCTTAGCTTTGTTATTTCCATTCTGAATAGGTGGGGAGCCAATTCCAAGAGGGAACCGTCAGTAGTCCAAATCCCAGTGGATTGGATAACGAGAGCCTAAGACGGGTAGGTAAGGGGTTGATTGGACATTAAGTGGAGTGGCCATCCAGTAAGGAATTTTTACGTTTTGTCTCATGGCATGTGTTTTAAGATCACTAGAACACATAAGTTTTCTGATAGTAGTAGTAAATGTCATAAGTGCATGCCAACCTAAACAAGCTTAAGAGTAATTAGAAGTTGACCCAGGGACCGGGTCTTTCTGAATGGGGGAAAATGTAGTGGCATCATTGTTTAAGATAGGAAAAAGATTCGGTGCAATATTTCTGAGTTCACAAGTTACAGCCAGGCGCGGGCCTGTTGACAGTAAGATACAATTGTGAAGTAGAGGTCCCGAACTGCTGAAAAGAGTAAACGCAGCAGTTTGCATGGCGTATGTTACAGGCAGAAGTGACCCACTTGCCCAACCTAGATGTTATGAGTACGTGACTCAGGCGGGTCAGGAAAACAGAGGCACACAGCCACACGTTAATAGGTGCCAGTTTTCTTACGAGAGTCATTCAAGTGTGGCAGCTCTCCTGGATGGCGGGGCATGTCACACCACCAGCTACACACAGCAGCAGATGGGGCGCCAGCGTTTCAGTCCACAGTGAGTCACTGGTTTAATCCTCTGAGGCCAATACGGGGTCCGTAGCCAGCCATCGGCGGGCCACTCCACAGCTCACTACCGCGGGCAGTCTCGTTGGCTCCCCACACACGCTGGAGGCATCCTGAGGCGAGGTCTGCAGATTTGACTGTCGGGTCACGGCGCTTGTTGTCATCGCGACCTTAACCACAATGGTGAAGAAACATGCAGCGGGCCACCCTGCAGCTCCCAGCGAGCAACAGTGAGGCAACAGGGATGAGGGCGACTGAGTCGGCTGCCGATGCATCCTGACGTTATCATAACACCGCGGCCGTATGAGGCCGGCACACCACAGTATGTTGCACCTGCCACTGAGGTAGCCATTCTGTGCCAAGCTGTTTTGCAGACAGCCGAGTAGTATTCTGAACTTTGTGGGATCCTGTGACACAGACCGAGAGGAACACGGTACTGTAGCTGTGAATAATAAAGCACTTGAAAATCTTGGCCGAGTTTTAATATGGTGCATCATGACAGTTTTCATCCACGTCCAACATTCCTCCACTGCACGACAACATCTACATTTGGCAGTGACTGCTACAGCCTGATGAACTTTTAATTGACTTAACAGTAACTCTTACAGGCATGTCTTTTATGAAGAATAGAAATCTTTACAAAATTGACTCTTTCCTTGTATGATTTGTTCACTTCCTGAAATAGAAACAAACACTTCTGGTATCAATGAGCACACTGTACAGTATAGCATTTAGTATTGCAGTTTTGGGCAACTTGTTTTTCCAGTTGTAAAGGAAGCTTTTTACAAAATGCTTTTTTATATGTGCATTTCTCTCTACTTAGTTGTATCAGTAGCCAAATTTTATGTTTAGTGCATCATTAGGAAGCTTTTCTTCATCATTGCGGACTCTCCAGTTGCTCAGTGAAAATCTAAACCAACTATGTAACATTACTGACTTGGTTGTATTGCTGGTATACTTTGGTAATTCTAAACTTTTGAAGTCTCACTCTCTGAAATTAGTGGGAGATGTAATCTAATATTTCAATGATTGACATGAAAGCAATGATTTAAACTTGACATTACTTGAAATTTCTTAGTGCCAAAACACATAATGAAGAAGATTAACTTCTGCTATCAATTATTTATATAGTTCAAATAAACAAAGTGAGCTACTACATTGGATGAACTGTAAACATATTCAAGTCTACCAAAATGTAAATCTTCAGAAAATATCACTTGAAAGAACTCAGTCACTGGAGCTTTACTAACACTTTAACACAGAATAGTTACATGGACGACTACAGCCAGATTTTACAACAAAGTTCATGAAATAATCACACTGAGTGACTTTAACAGTAAGATCTGCTCATATTAGTTACTTTGACATTGAAACGTGCAATGGATGAGTGCACTCTATGAATTTTTACATTGAGATATTAAGATGAAAGTAGCTAATCATGACTCTACCATGGAGAAGTTACTGTATAAATTACTAGGACCTAAATTCCTTATGCTATATAAAGAGAACAACATCAAAATTAGTGGCAATGACATTATGAGGAAGCAGGTAATAATGAGGTCATTTATGGGATAGACGATTGGGAAATAAATAAAGTTGGGTGGATTATTTTATTCATACCATGCACACTGCCATGGGAATTTACTGAACCTCTTGTAAATTCCACAGGATAGTAGTTTTCCTCCTTTCTTAGTTGTCAAATTACTCTGATAACCGAAGCTATTTTCCAGTTCAGAAAAATTAGAACAAGAAAATTATAACTACATTTATGATTTTATAAACATACTGAAAGGTACAAATAATAATATGATTTTATGGGTGGTGGAAACTTTAATTACGATTAACTTTTTAGTTAATGACTTTTCACAAATAATAAAATGTTTACTGAAAGAGTGAAATGAGGGCCTTCAAATAATTTATGTCAGTCTGGGAATAAACAATTGTTACCTTACAATATGTTTCTGACCATTGTTGTTGTTGTGGTCTTCAGTCCTGAGAGTGGTCTGATGCAGCTCTCCATGCTACTCTATCCTGTGCAAGCTTCTTCATCTCCCAGTACCTACTGCAACCTACATCCTTCTGAATCTGCTTAGTGTATTCATCTCTTGGTCTCCCTCTACGATTTTTACCCTCCACACTGCCCTCCAATGCTAAATTTGTGATCCCTTGATGCCTCAAAACATGTCCTACCAACCGATCCCTTCTTCTAGTCAAGTTGTGCCACAAACTTCTCTTCTCCCCAATTCTATTCAATACCTCCTCATTAGTTACGTGATCTACCTACCTTACCTTCAGCATTCTTCTGTAGCACCACATTTCGAAAGCTTCTATTCTCTTCTTGTCCAAACTAGTTATCGTCCATGTTTCACTTCCATACATGGCTACACTCCATACAAATACTTTCAGAAACGACTTCCTGACACTTAAATCTATACTCGATGTTAACAAATTTCTCTTCTTCAGAAACGCTTTCCTTGCCATTGCCAGTCTACATTTTATATCCTCTCTACTTCGACCATCATCAGTTATTTTGCTCCCTAAATAGCAAAACTCCTTTACTACTTTAAGTGTCTCATTTCCTAATCTAATTCCCTCAGCATCACCTGATTTAATTTGACTACATTCCATTATCCTCGTTTTGCTTTTGTTGATGTTCATCTTATATCCTCCTTTCAAGACACTGTCCATTCCGTTCAATTGCTCTTCCAAGTCCTTTGCTGTCTCTGACAGAATTACAATGTCATTGGCGAACCTCAAGGTTTTTACTTCTTCTCCATGAATTTTAATACCTACTCCAAATGTTTCTTTTGTTTCCTTTACTGCTTGCTCAATATACAGATTGAATAATATCGGGGAGAGGCTAGAACCCTGTCTCACTCCTTTCCCAACCACTGCTTCCCTTTCATGCCCCTCGACTCCTATAACTGCCATCTGGTTTCTGTACAAATTGTAAATAGCCTTTCGCTCCCTGTATTTTACCCCTGCTACCTTCAGAATTTGAAAGAGAGTATTCCAGTTAACATTGTCAAAAGCTTTCTCTAAGTCTACGAATGCTAGAAACGTAGGTTTGCCTTTTCTTAATCTTTCTTCTAAGATAAGTTGTAAGGTTAGTATTGCCTCACGTGTTCCAACATTTCTACGGAATCCAAACTGATCTTCCCTGAGGTCCGCTTCTACCAGTTTTTCCATTCGTCTGTAAAGAATTCGCATTGGTATTTTGCAGCTGTGACTTATTAAACTGATAGTTCGGTAATTTTCACATCTGTCAACACCTGCTTTCTTCGGGATTGGAATTATTATATTCTTCTTGAAGTCTGAGGGTATTTCGCCTGTCTCATACATCTTGCTCACCAGATGGTAGAGTTTTGTCATGAATGGCTCTCCCAAGGCCATCAGTAGTTCTAATGGAATGTTGTCTACTCCCGGGGCCTTGTTTCGACTCAGGTCTTTCAGTGCTCTGTCAAACTCTTCATGCAGTATCTTATCTCCCATTTCGTCTTCATCTACATCCTCTTCCATTTCCATAATATTGTCCTCAAGTACATCACCCTTGTATAAACCCTCTATATACTCCTTCCACCTTTCTGCCTTCCCTTCTTTGCTTAGAACTGGGTTGCCATCTGAGCTCTTGATATTCATACAAGTGGTTCTCTTCTCTCCAAAGGTCTCTTTAATTTTCCTGTAGGCATATGGTTTCTGAATAAAGTAAACTACAGATTTATCTTAAAAGAACATGTACAGTGAAAAATTAACTATACCATTGCCATTAGCAGAACTCAAATAAGCTGATGAATAATTAACTTTACTGAAACATCGCCTAAATAAGAATTTAGTGCTTTATGTAAATATGCTGCACCTTCTAACAGCATAGTATAAAAAAGAAATAAAAACGTTATCTGAGGAGCAGAGTTTAGCAAATTGAATTATTCCATCTTCCTAAGTTTCAAGTTCCTCATCTGTGCAGTAGAAGCATGTCTTCTGCTGCTTCCACCTCAAAGAAGTGAGTATAAGTTTCTCAGATCCCAAATGGCTCATGTTAATCAGTGTTCATGAAGTTACTGTTGATTGCTTTAGCACTGCATATAAGCTAGCTGGATTCCAAAAACATATGAAACTTAGTGAGATCTTTAACCCAGCACACAGCTGCAAGTCTCTCAGGGGAACACGGTATTATAAGAAATAAAATGTTATAAAATAGTAATAGAGCACTTGTGTAAAACTTACACAGACCTACAAAAGCAAACTTAATAACAGTGGCGTACGACAGTCAAATTAATATGAAACATCTGAAAAAAAGTAAGTAAACTACTCATTAATACAGAAGCAATTGCCATAGTTGTTAACACATTTATTCCACTGTAAGGCTAGGTAGTCAATGTCTTTGTGGAAAAATGTTTGCAGTTGCCTCTGGAAACATTATTCTATTCAGGCATGCACTTCATTATCTGAATCAAAAGGACAGCTATGAATGTCTTTCTTCAGGGGTCTAAAATATGGAAATCATACGAGGTGAGACTGTGACTTTATGGAGAATATGTGAGGGTTTGCCAGCGAAATTTCTGCAGTGTACAATATAGGACCTTGGCAGGCGTTTTGTAGGCAAGTTGCTTCAACTATGCTGCATAGTTTATTCTGAGAAGCCTTCACACAACCTCAATACAGTCCCAATCTCTCCTCATGTTATTTCCATATTTTTGATGCCATGAAGAAAGACATTTTTGGCTATCCATTTGCTTCACACCAAGGGGGTACAATCATGGTTCTGTAGGCAACCACAAACATTTTTTTGTGAAGGGATTGACCATCTTGTCTCACAGTGGCATAAATGTATTCACAACCATGGTGATTACTTTTTAAATAATACACAGTTAATTTACTTCTTCCATTAGTCTTGTTTTCTTTTGACTGCCCGTAATACATGGGGCTTTCATGTCGTGTACTCTTCCTGAAGTTTTTTTTTTATCAGTGTAACCGAATATATTATGACAAAAGATGAATGTGACAGAGTTCAGATCCCATGCAGAGCCAATCACAAAATATTTTGATTTCATTAATTACTTTGAAATTATTTTTAAATTCTGTTGTATTGGCTCAATGATAAATCTATACTAGCAGATCCCTCTACCTCCCCTTTCCTCCAGCACACAGAAATTCGTCAAGTTCTTTTATCAGTCTCTTTGGGTGGTTGTGGCGAGCAAGGACGTAACTGACAAAAGACATATAAAAAAGGTCATTATAACAAATCCATAATGGAGATGCTGAGTCACAGATAAGTACAACAAAAAGACTGTCAAACAGCCCTTCATCAGAATCAAACACGACACACACACACACACACACACACACACACACACACACACACACACACACACACACACACACACACACATGCATGTGTAAACATACCTCACACACAAGCACACACATACGTGGCCACAGCCTCAGCCAGACTGAAAGCAGCAGTGCATGATGCTCAGTCTTGCCTTGGCAACCACAGACTGTGGCCATGTGTGAGTGTGTGTGTGTGTGTGTGTGTGTGTGTGTGTGTGTGTGTGTGTGTGTGTGTGTGTGCTGTCTAATTCTAACGAAGACCTGATTGCCCAAAAGCTTTGACAGTCTTTTTGTTATACCTATCTGCGAATCAGCATCTCCACTATATGGTGAGTGGCAATTACCCTCTTCATGATATTATCATATTATCATTATTGCTGTGAGATGACAAAGCAATTCAGTTAAAGTTACTGGTGTCACTATTCCAAAGCAAACAACTGCTTTTGTTTTTATAACCAGTGCTTGATTTGTGATGGTATGCCATAACGATATCTCCAGTCAAAAAAAGCATTGAAATAACTTTTAAAGACATTAATTTAAAAAAATGCTCCCTGGTAGGTCACAGTTCTGCTACCTCTATTTTTTATTTTTTACAAATCAAACACAGGTCATAATTGTTGCTACTTCTGCTTGTTTTATTTCTGCAAGATCATGTCACATACAAAAGGTCAAAACAAGCTGATCATATCTAGAAGAAACTGTTGTAAATAAGTTCAAAATGGTTAAAATGGCTCTGAGCACTATGGGACTTAACATCTGAGGTCATCAGTCCCCTAGAACTTAGAACTACTTAAACCTAACTAACCTAAGGACATCACACACATCCATGCCCGAGGCAGGATTCGAACATGCAACCGTAGTGGTCGCGCGGTACCAGACTGAAGTGCCTAGAACCGCTTGGCCACTTTGGCTGGCTGTAAATAAGTGTTCAGTTTCATAGCCCATTATATATTCTCACAGACTGATCAATCTGAAGCCACAAGCAGAGGAGAGGTGATGTGTGGAAAGAATCAATGAAAAAGAACTGAACACATGACAAATAAGAAGTTGTGTATCATTATACCTTAATCTAAACATAACAATATCATGAAAAGGGCAGTTGCTACTCATCATATAACAGAGATGTACTCGCATTTCGAAGAAGAGTGAAGAAAAAAGTATAAGTGACAAACAAACGGAAATTAAGAAGTGTTTTATACGAGTTACAAGCTGTGCCATCGGCCAAACGCGAATTACCAAGTGGTTCAAACCGATTAGGCAAAAAACAATCAATCAAGTCGTCAGCCAAACGAAAATTACGAAATGGTTTAAACCGAAGAGGACAGATGTGGATGAAGCAAAACTTAGGCCTATACAAGCTCCAGAAGTTAACTCACCTGCTGATTGCCACCAACGAACAGAAGCCACACACAAGAAACACACAGAAAATTTTTTAGGCAGCAGTGGAAATAGGAGTAGTCATCACACCAGAAGAAGGCAGCCACCCTTGAGAAGTCAGGATTTTTGCTGGGGCAAAACAGTGAACAACAGCACGTAACAGGGAAACAGGGAAATGTTTGCAAGCAGAGGAATCTACAACAAGGTATGAAATCTTCTAACAGTGTAAGAGAAAATGCATCAACAGAGTGTAAAGTCACAGGTCAGTTGGATTGTTCAAATCAGCTAAGAATTATGAGTCTGAACATTCAGTGTCTTAAAAACAAGTACCTTGAACTTGAGGTAGCAGCAAACAGTGACCATATTGATTGTTTATGTGTTATGGAACATTGGTGCAGGGACAGTGAACTAAACAGCATAAACTTAAGCCAATATAAACTTGCCAGTCAGTACTGTAGGCAAAATGCCAAAGGTGGTGGTGTATGCATTTATCTAAATCCCAAGCTTAAATTTAAGTTAAGATACGAGGCTAAACCATTAATCATAGAAAAGGATTTTGAAGCAGTAACCATTCAGTTATATAGTTTAAAGAAGAAAATAATTGTTGCAGCAATATACAGGTCACCATCTGGAGATACTGAAGTCTTTCTTAAGAATTTGGAAGAAATGCTCAACATTTTCTCAAATGAGAACTCTACCATAATTCTTTGTGGTGACTTTAATATTAATCTATTGGTCCAGAGTCCAGTAAAAAACAAGTTTTTAGACATACTAAAAAGCTTCAACATGTTCCCCCACATATCAGCTCCCACTAGAATAACAGATTCCAGTGAAAGCCTAATAGATAACATCTTCTCAAATGTGCACACACGTGAAGTTGCAGTTACAAATGTAAATATAGGATTATCAGATCATAATGCACTAACCTTTAATCTCACTGCAACTCCCAAGGAGGAGGAAAATAAAAAGGAGTACAAACGATTTTTCTCTACTGAAAATTGTAATCAGTTCAAAAATAATTTAAAAAATGCAGTTTGGTCAGAGGTCCTGGCACAAACAAACACAAATGATGCTTACAATATATTTGCTTCCACTTTTATGACATACTTTGAAATGTGTTTCCCAAAAAAGCTTTTGAGCTATAGATCATCTGGATCCAAAGGGACCTGGATTACACCCGGAATTAAAAAGTCAAGTGAAACCATGAAATTACTAAGTTTAAAGTTAAAAACATGTCATGATCAGCAGTTTGTTGAGTATGTGAGGACATACAAAAAGACTTACCGCAAAGTATTAGCAAAAGCAAAATTATTAAGTAATGATAGATTAATAAGGCAAGCTAGTAACAAGTCCAGAATGATGTGGAAAATGGTAAAAAAAGAAACTGGGGGTCAAACTAAAGAACAGGAAATCAATCTTAAAAATAATGAAAATATTCCCATAGAAAAAGATGCCATGGCAAACTATGTAAACAATTATTTTGTAAATATTCCCCTTACTTTAAGTAGTAAATTTATGCAACAACCAACAGTGACAACTCCAATGGTAAATACCAGCATGATGGCAATGCCAACAAATGAGCATGAAGTTCTAAAAGTCATTAAATGCTTGAAATCCAAAATGTCCTCTGGTTTGGATGATGTACCTGTATCAATAATTAAGAAAATTTCTCCATGTGTTGTCAAACCTATAGTGCACATAGCAAACTTGTCCCTTAGTGAAGGGATATTTCCGGACAAACTTAAAATCTCCAAAGTGATACCTCTATACAAAAATGGTGACAGACATAAAATAGAAAATTACCGACCTATATCTCTCCTTCCAGCCTTCTCCAAAATAATTGAGGAATTAATGAAAATCAGGGTTACAAAATATCTAGAAAAATATAAACTAATAAATAACAGTCAACATGGCTTTCGAGCAGGGCACAGTACAGAAACAGCCATATTGGACTACACAACAGAAATAGTAAGAAATTTGGAATCAAATAAACAGGTTGTTGGAATTAATCTAGATTTATCCAAAGCATTTGATACTGTGAACCATGTAATATTACTAGAGAAACTTGAAGCAATAGGCATCAGGGGTACTGTTAAAAAATGGTTTGAATCTTATCTGCAAAACAGGTCACAAGTTGTTGAGCTGAGGTCATCCAACAATCTTCACAATTTTAAACTCGTATCTGAACCAAAACAAATTGAAATAGGTGTTCCACAGGGCAGCATTCTGGGCCCATTGTTATTTCTAATTTATATAAATGATATACAGGCTCCAGACAGCTCAGCCAAAATTCTACTATTTGCAGATGACACGAGTATCATAATTAGTGATATAAAAGAATCATTGTGTACTACAGCAGAGAAAACGCTCTCATACATCCAGTCATGGTTTTATTCAAATAAGCTGACATTAAATACAAAGAAAACAAACTTTATACAGTATGGAAGCAAGTGTCAAAGGGAAAATATGTGCCTTATGCTGGATAGCAAACAAATAGAAAAAGTGTGCACTACAAAGTTTCTGGGAATGCGAATTGACCAAGATTTAAACTGGAATGAACACAGTGTGTATCTTACCCAGAAACTTAGCTCAGCATGTTTTGCCTTAAGAATAATATCCAAGGTATGCAGCAAAGAATGTATTAGAGCAGTGTATTTCAGTTATTTCCAATCAGTTGCAAGCTATGGCATAAGTTTTTGGGGAAAAACCAGGTCAAGACTAAATGACATTTTTATTATGCAAAAAAGAGCTATTCGTATCATGACACACAGCCCACCACAAACTCACTGTAGACCCTTATTCAGACAACTAAAGATACTTACAATACCATCAATATATATTTTTAAATGCCTGGAAACGATAAGTAAAAATAACTGCGATCTCCAAACCAACTCAAGCTACCATGATCACAATACAAGGCATTGTAAAGACTTCCACATTCCCTATGTAGCAAAAACTAGAAGTCAGAAACATGTTAGCCACTTAGGAATAAAGCTTTTAAATGCACTTCCATCTCAAATTAAAGAATTGAAAGGCAAAAATAATTTCAAGCATGAAGTAAAAAAATACTTGATGGAAAAATGCTTCTACAGTGTAAATGAATACCTGTCTCAGACTGTGAATTGAAACCTGTAGCCTACTTATATTTTTTTTTTTTTTTTTAAAAAAAAAAAATTCAGACTAATTAAATGATGTTTTCAACTTTGTAATTATGAAATTTAGGAAAAATCTGTTAACTATCCGTAATACATTTTTGTGTATATCCGTAACAAGTTTTGTGTATAAGGCATAGTTCATTATCTAAAAATTTTCATTGTGAGCATGTACTTTTGTTTTTTGGGTAATATGTTGTTGTACACTACTATTGTACTATGTGTATGTAATTTGTTTGCTGTTTGTATATGTTTGTCAATTTATTATGTGTATGTGTTGTTATGTGTTACGTGTAATCAAATGACAAATCCTATATCACATGTGTGATCTACTGGATGCTAAATAAATAAATAAATAAATAAATAAATAAATAAATAGGCACAACAAAAAGCCTGCTACAAATATTCAACCAAATATAGCTTCCATATTAAGAAGTCCCTTCGATACAGCCTAGCCACCCATGGTAGTTAAATCTGCAGCGGTCCCTCACGAAACATACTGAGGGTCTCACTGAAGCCCTCACAAACTGTAATTATCCTCCCAACCTTGCACAGAAACAAATCTCCTGAGCCTTACGTTTCCATCCTCCCACCACCTGCCAAAGTCCCTCCATCTGGCCACAGAGGAGCATTCCCCTCACAGATCAGCACCATCCAGGACTGAAACAACTGAATTACATTCTCCACCAGGGTTTCGACTACCTCTTCTTATGCCCTGAAATGAGAAATGCCATGCCCACTAGCCTTCCCACCCATCCCAAAGTGGTATTCTGCTGTCCACAGAACCTACACAGTATAATCATCCATTTCTACACAACCTCTTACCTTATGGATCATACCCCTGTAATAGTCCTAGATATAAGACCTGTCCTATACATCCTCCCACCACCACTTACACCATTCAGGTCACAAACATCAGCTATCCCATCAAAGGCAGAGCTACCTGTGAAGCCAGTCATGTGATATACAAGCTCATTTGCATTCTATGTGGGAATGATGACCAATAAGCTGTTTGTCTGCCTGAATGGTCACCTACAAACTGTGGCCAAGAAACAAGTGGACCACCTTGTTGCTGAGCACACTGCCAAACATGATATCTTTCATTTCACAGGCTGTGTCATATATACCTTTCCCACCAATACCAGCTTTTATGAATTGTGCAGGTGGGAAATTTTCCTGAAATATATCCTACATTCCCATAACCCTCCAAGCCTCAAAGTTAGTCAGTCATTGTCCTCTCCCTTCCAACCCCTTCTATGTTCCCATTCCAGCACTACACAGCCCTCATTCCTCCATCGCACCCAGTCTTTTAACTTCTCTCCTTTCCCACTGTCCCTCCCCCTCCCTCTACGCTGCCATCCGTCTAACCTCCCAATTACACATAGCTGCCCTTCCCTCTATTCACCTCATACCTGTGCACTCCCCAAAAGCATGTCACTGTCACCCCCACCCTACTATCCCTCCCCCTCCCCGCCCCAGCCTTCTCCTTACCCCCACCAAGTCACCACTCCCATCATGCACTGGTGCTGCTCCTCACAGTGTTGCCTCAGTTGCTTGAGACAGCAGTCATGTGTGTGATTTGCATTTGCATGAGCGTGTATGTGTGTGTTTGTTGTCTAATTCTGAAGAATGCCTTACTGGCAAAAAGCTTTTTGTTGTGCCTATTTGCAACTCAGCATCTCCACTATATGGTGAGAAGCAACTCTGCTTTTCACAATATTATTACATTCCACGTCTGCCTCCAGTAGCTGAATGGTCAGCGCGACAGAATGTCAATCCTCTGAGCCCGGGTTCTATTCCCCACTGGCCGGAGATTTTCTCTGTTCACGGACTGGGTGTTGTGTTGTTCTAATCTTCATCATTTCCTCCCCATCGACGTGAAGGTCGCCAAACTGGAAAGACCTGCACCCAGCAAATAGTCTACCTGACGAGAGGCGCTAGCCACATGATTTCATCTCATTACATTCCATCCTGGATTTTCTGTTGTTTGATTATTCTAAACAGATGCACAGTGAGTCTTTGATGACTTTTCCAGGACAGATGAAAATTCAGTATTTCTTCATCCCATTCATGTTCGGATTGCTGGAAATTAACATCTGATGGCAAACCCAAAACTAAATCTAATATTTTCTTGCAATAAGAGAGAAATGCATGTTCAAGTCGCTGTCCAGCAGAAATTTTCATGTGATTCTTCAGTTTCTCCCAGCGTATTTCTTGCTCAAACAGTCCACGGGTGTATTGTCAGTCCATAGTGTCCAACAGGCACAATATTTCGCCAATCAGACATGTCGGCATCTTCATGTGTGCTGATGAACTGAGCTCGTGAGTGTGGGCGGCCATCTTAAATCACCTCCCCTCACGATGCATTCTCTCCACGCTCCGTGCCCACGTGTCAGCAGTCTGTGAGACACTGACGTTGGCATATGTGGTGGCATTGGTGTAACTGCCACGTCCGCCCTAGTCGCCTGTTTGTTTCTTTTGCTGAGCATCTTTTTAATTAGACTCAGTGCTGGTTCCCATGCCCTGCGGAGGTTGTAGTCGCAATCTCGGTTGATGAGTCTCTGCCTGGTATGAATTTCACACAGTCATGTGACCGCCGACTTGTTGGGGTACCAAAGTCGAGTGTGCCTCTGATGTTCTCGGCAATGATCTTCAATGGTGTGCACTGTATGTCCAATGTAAGTCTTCCCACATTGACACGTAATCTGGTATATGCCGGCCTTCCGCAAACCGAGATCGTCTTTTACGCTTCCCAATAATGTTTGCATTTTATTTGGTGGGCAAAAGACAGTTCCTACTCGGTGTTTCCTCAATATTCGTCCTATTTTCCCCGATAGTGCACCATTATACGGTATATAGGCAGTGGCTATCTCTTTCTCTGTGACTTCTTCCGTCTCCACAAGCTGTACTGTAGAGGAGGGGTGGAGAGCATATCTGATCTGCCATTCCGAGTACCCGTTTTTCCGGAATACAGTTTTGAGATGTTCCAGTCCTTGGGGCAGACTCTCTGCATCAGAGATGGTGCGTGCCCTGTGCACCAGTGTTTTTAGCACCCCATTCCTCTG
Source organism: Schistocerca nitens (assembly GCF_023898315.1). NCBI lineage: Eukaryota > Metazoa > Arthropoda > Insecta > Orthoptera > Acrididae > Schistocerca > Schistocerca nitens. The sequence continues at coordinate 53,442,214 of NC_064624.1, read as the reverse complement.
CACAGGATGGTGGCAGCTATCCACTTGCAAATACAGATTGGTGTGCATTTTCTTCCTGTACACCCCATGGCCCAGGGTGCCATCTGGATGGCAGCAATGTGCTCGCTATAACGACTGACTTTTAGGCACCACACAACTTTCTCTGGGGTAGTAGGATACGGAAAGGGGAGAGCCAACTGTTGCCCTGTCCACCACCCCCACTGATGAACTTCCCACTGATGCTGACAAAGACAACAATAAAAATAATCTGAACATATGTTTTGCTCCGTTTTCATTGTGTGTATAGCTGTTGTTCACTCTAAGTATGTGGAATGTTGTATACAGCCAACAAACCTGTGATACCAGTTGTCAGCCACTAAGTTATTATAATAAAAATTTAGAACAAAACATAGTAATCAATTGTCACTCAATCTTCCAAAGGCTCATGAAAGCATTCTACAACAGCCACAAAGGTTTTCTGTTATTTTCCTACTAATATATTCTGACAGGAACCGACACAATTTTAAAACTTTAAGGTATATCCCTTATATATGTGGGACAATGTGAGTGTGATGAATAAAGGTTTTCATAAATTACTGCAACTGGCCACCTTTTGCATTATTTTTCAATCTTTATTTACCATGACTTGTTTTGTATCACCATCATCAGATGGTACATACTTATTGCATGTTTGCAGCATTGTTGGAGTTAGGCAGCTGTGGCCAGGTGTGAACTGTACATACTTCTCCCCACATTCAATGTGCACATGTTTCGTTCTCCCATCTTGCTATAACTACAGGATCCACCAATGTAAAATACACCATTTTGATAGAAGTGGACCAATGATCCTAGGAACATAGTATTATTTTTAAGTGTTCAAAACACACACAAACCATATCTGAAAAACAAAATGAGTCTGTATAAAGGGATCTCTGCTGTAACTATTATAAAAGTAGAGTGGCATAACTGAAGGTCATGACTTGAGTCACGTGTTTTAAGTAGTAATGTCATCAATGTGGTGTACACATCCATTTCAGAAATATACAATATGGTGACCATGATGTCACTCATTACAGCAGTGAGCAAACATGAATAACATGTGATATTTAACACCAGCAACAGAATGAAACTGAAAAGGCTAGTGAATGAAGAAGAGGGTTTCTGGTGGGGACAAATGAAATATATGACAGTAAGAACAATATCACTACAAAACAAATATTCACCCAAAAATCAAATGCACAAAATCCTTAAAATTTAACACAAAAGAATTTCAAAAACGAAAACTGTCTGTTGTAATTTTTGCATGGTCTATAGATCTCAAACGAAGCCCACAATACCAATAACCCATACACAACTCAGAAACTTAACACCACAATTTTGACCTGACCTATGTATTTCCAACAAAGCCCTCCATACCAGGAAAAAACATACAACTCTAAAACATTATGTTGCGAATTTTACTTCATCCGTATAACTCAAACAAAGCCCTAGATACCGTGAACTGGCACACAACACCAAAACTCAATGACACAAATTTCAATTGACCTACATGGCAGCGAAATATGAAGCCCACTGTACAAAAAACCACCTCTCAAATTCTAAAATCCATTATCTACACTTTCACTTACTCTGTCTAAAGCAAAGTCCACAATACAACAAACCTAACCATGCTCACATGACTAACTCCAGAAATGATTTCTTACCAACGATGGTACATCAATAGCCATGATACCTACCAAATACAATCCAACACAATTATGACACTCTAACAAGGAACACTTGAAAATTATGGAAAGTTGCATCATCACTAATTTCCAAATACATCACCAGTTTCAATATACACAAACAACTATAGTCAAGAAACTCATACCATAAACAGAATATAAAACAAAAAACACAGAAGTACTTAATCCCCCCCCCAACACACACACACACACACACACACACACACACACACACACACACACACACACACACACACACACACACACACAGAAAAGAAGTAAAAAACCAAAACTGTTCACCATCAGTCCAACTAACTGTAGGAACTCTAACACAGCCATCATATAGTCACCCATTGCAACATTCAATCACCTACTCATAAATATCTGTATCTTATACACAAATGAAGAACAAAGAAAAATTTAAATCTGAATCAATCAGCCATACTCTGCAAATCCAAAGTAACTCATCAGAACGCCAGCACAAATTCTTCCAATAGCCATCTGAAACAATCAATTCATGTCAAACAACTCAATAACAAACATCCAGCATGAGAGAGCGGCACCAAATACTACATCACACTATCTACAAACACAGACAGACTCAAAAACATCCACCCTCACCATGACATTACACACCACATTACAGTTGTGACATGCATCTCTGCAGATGGGTGTAGTATCAGCATCTGATCTTGTGCGAATAACCTTACGTTAGCCTCAGGCAGTAAATAGTGATGAGACAATGACCACCAAATAGCAATAAAAGAGGAATCAATTATCTAGAATAAAGTTTAATTACTGTTGGAACATTTGTTCAGAGTGTTCGCCTTGTTGGTACAACCTAAAAATGTCACTACTGCCTGCTTTGCACTTAGAAATCCTTCTCCCTGTACTGGCCGACAAACAGGACAGACAGCATACTTTTATTCAGTCTGTCCTATAGCATTTTCTTTTTAGGCAGCACACTTAAGATCTAAAATTTTCCATTCTAACACCGAAATTCTTATGCTTACATCCTAAACCAAAGCTCAAATAAAGCCAATACAACACTTTACACTAAGCACATACATACAGACTACCAGGGGGACTATCAAACACAACAAGCTGACATCTACAAACACAACCAACCCATTAACTCCTCGCCATAATGACGTTACAAACAACACCCTTACGTCATGGGGCAAGGAGGTGGGTGGAATCGGACGCTTCCGTAATCCCACCACCTCAACTGACGATAAAGAGAAACCTGCCATCTAAAGCTGTAAAACACTCCTATGGCACAGAAGCAGCAATTTAAACTCTCGATGTATCAGTGCCAGATTGATATAAATCTTCAACACAGACCTGCTTTGACAATTAAGATGTAAAATTAAGTGTAGTTATTTGTGTCTAGAAAAAGCTTGTGGAGTATCAGAATGTGCAGATCGCTAGATTCCCAGCAAAGCTATTATGGGACAAGGAAAGTGCCTCTCTTTGTAAGTACAGACAGCAACAGAAACTGTATCAGAAGGATCAGGTGAAGGACAAACAAATTTTGAAAACAATAGGGTCCCAGTATTTAAAGAAAAGGTGCCCTTGACTTGTTGTTAAGCCAAATTAGCACACCATAAGCTGTTTTATGTTTTCATCACTTCCATGTGGAAGGGATACAAAGTAAATGTGGGATAAGAGACAATATGTTCCACCTTTTAATGAAGAAGGTACAGCATTTCTCCGATACTGATAAGCTAGCGCAAATGTCACTGGATGAAAAGTCTTTAATGTCAGATTTAAAGTATCACAGACTTCTGACAGTGTTACTGGCCTTGAGGGCTTGGGGTTTACACTCACAGTATATTTCTCTCATTACTTAGCAGTTGCTTGTCCCACTTAGAATAATATAAAGATGAAGGTCATATACTTGTGGCAACAGGCGACAATGACTGAAACACAGTACGCCTAGGGAATGACAAATGGGGCGTCAATCCTTTTTGCATGTAGAGTTGTCAATGCTTCTTAATGTGTGAATATATCCACGTGGTACCGGTATCGGTCCAAAGACATGCAACAGAGAATTTTGAGGAGGAGAGAGATGTAACTCTAGGAAGGGTAGTGTGAAAGGTTTCTTTCAGTTTTGGATAAGCAAACTGGAATACGTGGACAAAGAGCTAGGTGGTGAATCAGTAATTATGGAGTTAGAAACAAATTTGCCTCAGAAAGTTAGAGAATTGTTTGTACTTGTCCCTAGGGGTAATATTAGTGATTTTTTGAATTGTGTTGATAAAATGGAGAGGGTGAAGCCCTCAGTGGAAGATTGCAGGAGGAATTTTGAAGATAATAATCTATCAGGGAGAGAGTTTCAGGTAAATAGGATGAACAGAACTAATTGTAGGAGAAATTTGAGGAATAGAAATGGAGGAGAAGATGGAAATTCTGGATCAAACCATTTAAACTAGGTAATGCTCCAGTTTCAGACCACACTAGAGCAGGTAGTCATGAAGAGCCACATGTATATAAATGTGGCGTAATCACAGTTAAGGGTAATGTAAATGATGGTAGTAAGACAAGAGTAATTTCTAATTCTAGTGAGATGAATGATGGTGCATGTAGCTATGTTTATCCTGTAAAAGGAGAGAGAACTAAGTGATGAAATGGAGTGTGTTGCTGTTGCTCAGGATGTCCAAAGTATAAAAATGGATGGTAAATTTATAAGAGAACATGAGAAGTTCAGGTTTTTTGCTTTGTGGTCTAATACTGGAAACAAAGATCAACTAATTAGCCAAGTATTTGAGGAGAACAAAAGTGACAGTGGGTCTGGTTCTGACAGTAGCTGTAATAATGATAGCAGTGACAAATCCAACAGTGATGAGGATGGGGTATTTGGATTTATAATTATGGCAATGTGTTAAGTAAAAAAGAATAAAGGAGGATAATATTAGGCTTAATGAAGAATTAGAGTTTGAGAGTGGTAATGAGGATGAGGCTCATGCTATCTGTCATTTTACTGTGTTTGGCAATTGTTTTGGTAAGCAGGATGATTGTTTTTCAAGGAAAAGAATTAATGAGAATTTCTTGTATACATGGTAAATTAAAAGGAAGTGTGGCACACTGTAATAACAGCAAGTGTAAAAAGTATACATGTTAAGCATTTACTGGACAGTGGTAGTGACTTGAATGGCATTTCACAGGCATTTTTTGAATCTATTAAGAACACAGAGGTTATAGTGGTGATGCATGTTTCTGGAATAAAAATTATTAATGCAACTGGTAAGCTATCAAAGAGCGTGAAATTATAGGTACAATTAACAGAAATTGGCAGGACAGCTGTAGGAGTGCAAGTTGTCGGTGATTCAAAATCTCAACATTGATGTAATATTTGGGACTAATTGCTTCTACAAATGGTGCATAAATATTGATTTTGCTAGTGGTAAGTTTAATTTTAAGTGCAATGGAAGTAGGTATGAAGTATCATTTTGGGAAGAGATGGGCAAGTCTGTGCAATCTGAACTAGATTTGCCATTAGGAGTTTTGTCCACTGGGCAGGTTACTGAGGAAGAGGAGGAGGAGAGAGTAAGGTTGGAAATAATAAAGGGAGTTGAGGATATTGGAGATGTTACAGATAGTCAAATGGAGGAATTAAAGGCACCTGTAAGGCATTTTCAGACAGCCAATGTTTGGTAAAAATTTTGAGTGCAAATTAAACTTTAAGGATCAGGAACCATTTTTTAGAAAAAATTATATTATTCCATTTTCAGAAAAGGAAGCGGATAGAAAAGTTATCCAAAAGATGGTCTCATGGGGGATTATTAAAAGGTCAACCAGCAGGTATAATAACCCACATGTGGTTGTAAAAAGGAAGAATGGCGGTATCAGGTTGTTTCTGGATGCCAACAAGTTAAATGATATCATTGTAGGGGCGAGTGATACACCAGCTAACATAGACGACATTGTGCAAAAGTTCCATGAGTGTAAGTTGCAGACTTCTTTTGATGTGACTTGTGGCTATTGGAATATCAGTTTGGCCAAGGAATCTAGGCCATGTACAGTATTTTTACATGAAGGTAAGTGTTGTACTGAGGGCTATGTATAGATGAAGTACAAAACTAAAATTAAGTAAATCTGAATTTGTAAAGAAGGAAATTTCATTTTTGGGTCACAGGATTAACAAGGAAGGTATACATCCTGATGCAGAAAAGATTGTTGCCATTGCAGATTTCCCGCACCCCAAGAACAAGAAGGATCTTATAGCTACATTTGGCTTGTTTGGCTTCTACCGAAAGTTCACATCAGATGTCATTTAACTATACTTGCCTTGGTGTTTTGTTGAAAAAGAATGTGGTGTGGGATTGGACAGAGGAGTCAGAAGATGCATTTCAGAGTTTGAAAACGGAATTAGTAAATAAGAAGATGCTACGACTTCCAAATTTTTCACTGACTTTGTGTATGCAAGTTTTTGTGGTTTGGGGATAGAAATTTTCCAATTGAGATGGGGACTGAACACAAAACTATTGCTTTTGCTAGTAGAACATTACAGCCACGTGGAAAAAACTATTCCATTTCAGAGTTAGAGGCTTTGGCTATTAAATTGGGATTTCAGAAGTTTGAGTACTATTTGCTTAGACATAAGACCATAGTGTATATAGATCACAAGGCTTTGAGCTACCTTCAGAAGTGCAGGCTGAAACACACCAGGTTAACTAGGTGGGCTTTGTATTTCCAACAATTTGATTTGGAGGTAAGATATGTAAGACAATATTGTGCCTCATGTATTATCTAGGATGCCAACTGGGAAGAAGGATACTGACAGTAGTGAGAACCATGAAGAACAAGTAAGGTTGCTTTATTTGCAGAGAGTGAACGACAAGAAAATTAGGAAAATTTGCAAATCAATGAGAAGGTAGCAGAATGAGGATACAAATTTAAGGTTGGTTAAGCAGTATTACAACATTCCAAAGGTGAAACAGTACTATACTATACACAAAGGGTTGTTTTTTAGGAGGAAAAATTTGAATGATCAAGACTGGAAGTTATGCTTTCCTGACCAACATGTTGATAAATTTATTGACTACTGGCATGAGAGTTATGGACATTATGGGATCAGGAAAATAGTAGCTAAGATACAGGAGACAGTAATATTTAACAACTTGTGGAGAAGGGTTAAGGAGAGACTAGAAAGATGTGATAAATGTCAGATAGTAAAGACAACTGGTGTACCATCAAAAGGCTTAATGCAGTCTGACCTTCCTAGTGAACCTAAAGAGGTTATAGCAGTTGACCTTCTAGGAGCATTGCCTGCATCTACAGGAGGTTGTAAGTATATTTTCATTGTTTTGGACACATTCTCAAAATATGTAAAACTGAATCCAATTAAGAAGGCAAATACCAATACTATAATGGAGAAGTTGACATCTGATTACTTTTGCAATGTAGGGGTACCAAAATCAATTTTGTCTGACAATGGCCCCCAATTTGTTTCAGAGAGGTCTGAACACTGTATGGCAATACACAAGATAAAACACAAAGATTTCTACCTAATTTCCACTAGGTAACATGAGTGAAAGGGTTATGAAGGAAATTAATAAACTGTGCAGGACTTAACTGTAGTAAGAAACACACTGCTTGGGCAGGTCATATTCGACATTTTGAAAATATTATCCACATTTTATGGAGCAAATCAACAGGATATGCCACATATGAGCTTATGTTCAACGAGAAATCCAGCAACGTCATCAGAGCGGAAATGGATTTCCCTCACGTAAGAGAAGAAGATCAAATTGATTAAAGAGATGATGAAAAAGAAAGCAGCAGGAAGGAAGAGAAGGAATGACAAAGGAGTGAAACCAGCGAGTTTCAGAATATGTGACATTGTCCTCATGAAAACCAAAGAAAAATATAGTAAAGTAAAAGACAAGATTAAGAAGTTTTCGCATGTGTATCATGGTCCTTTCAGAGTGGTACGCGTTGCCCACGACAACTCTTATGAACTGGCTTACTCAAAGACTAACAGGATTTTTTAATTAAAGAATATTATTGATCTGAAACACTATGTATTGCCAATTAGATGTTTGAGTATTGACCCACAACAGTTTAAACCGTTTCTGAGCTTGGGTAGTATCGATTTTGTTAGGAGAATGGAGTGTGCATTGAGACAGAAGTAAGACCTACAAACAAGTAGAGGGTTCGACACTCTGTGTTGGATTCATTATGTGGTGATAATGCTTACCCCAGCTGTTTGTCTAATTTTTCGTTTCCTGAGGCAGGAAAACTCTTCTCCTATCATATATGTAGTTGATAAGTGAATCAGAAACATTCTATCTTTGACTTTCATGTGATTTTGTACAGCAGGATACTTTAGTATAGGAATATTTTGGAAAAGGTTTCTCCTGTGTTATCTTTGTGTTATCTTTGTATATATTATGTTGTGTTAGTGATAAGTAATTGAATAATAGGAGGAAGGAAGAAAGGGATTCTGGTGTTACAAAATATGTTGAATGTAAATTGGTATCACGGTTAAAGAATTTCTGTCAAAGAGGTAAGATAAACAGAAAAAGAAAGGTTAATATAGGAATATTTTGGAAAATATATCTCCAGTGTTATCTTTGTATATATTATGTCATGTTAGTGATAAGTAATGGAATCAGAAGAGGATGGACGAAAAGGATTCTGGTGTTACAAAATATGTTGAATGTAAATTGGTACCAGGGTTAAAGAGTTTCTGTCAAAGAGGTAAGGTAAATAGAAAGAAGGTGTCAGCATATGTGAAGGAGAAGGTGCAGATTATCTGAAAACTATAATTAACATTTGGAGTAATCAGCTCATGTATGAAGTTAGTATAACTTGGTGCAGCAGCAGAGGCCATATGCAGCATAAACCATCTTCAATACTAGGTCTTAATATTAATTGTGGTATAATAGAAGTGTTTGTGTTCAGTGAAGTCAGTGTATTGAGATAACTATCTACTTACAGAAGTGTGTCATGGTACAGCCTTGTCTAATATTAAGGAAATAAAAATTTAAACTTAGTTGCCTGGAGTAATGTTTGTGGGAAAAAAAGTAAGATTTGTATGTATATCGCCCTTCAGACTAGAATCTCAAGCAATTTGATGGAATACAGTGAAATAATAGTTTTTCTAAGTTATAATCTTGACTGATCAGTAATGAGAGCTTAACAGAAAGAGAAATACTTTAGTGACACACAAGTCATATAATGCTGCATCATTGGATCCATAGCCTATCAAAAACTTCTATTTTTTCTGAGGAATTATGAGCTTAAAGTGGTAGTACTCGAATGAAGAAAAGTAATTTTGCTGATTAACTGATAACTGTGGTGCTAGAGTGATGTGAATATTCTGACAGGTCAACAATTCGGTAACATTTTGTGATTTTGTGCGGACTTAATTTTCTGTTTTAATGACAGTAGTACTCAGAGTTGGGTGGAGAAGTAGGACAATGATTGGATTAGAGTTTTGATTTGAGTAGCAATTATGTTATGTGATGGTTACTATTCTTTTTTCATTATGTAATGATTAGTAAATCTATCTACTGCACATTGAGTTTTTGCTAGAGGTAATGTACGTATTTTGGACATCAAGGTGGTGAGTCCATAAATGATGTGAATTGCAAACCAGGTCTTGGCCTTTGAGTGAGTTTGTAAATGGAAAAGAAACCCAAATCTTTCATGTTTAAACCATTTTGGACAGATTTATGACCTAGAGTAATGTTTTGTAGTGTAATATGCACTTGATTTTAAAAGTTTTATTTGTACCCACGTTTTGTACTATAGTCAATGTTAATGCTAATTATTGTGATGTTATGAGAACTATGTAATGTATTTAATTATGAAGTAATGACTATCATTTGCCATTAGAGTGAAACATTTTTTTTTAGACTTCATTAGAAGTAAAAGTGAATGTACTCAAATATGGTACTTTGTCTAATTTTTTCATGTACTGTGGTGAGGAGAACCACTTCCAAGGAAGCTGCCAGCAGTGCATTTCCTATCTAACTGTCACTTGGACATGCTAATGGCATGGATAACTTGGTGAGAAAAAGTGTTAAATCTCATTAAAAGAGTGAAAGTGCTTGTACAAAATACTAAGCATTGGAAAAGTGAAATTTTCTGTTTGAACATGAACTGCAAGGTGCAATGCAATTTAACTTTTGCAACCCATAATCCATTATTCTTTGAAGTAAGAGAGGACTTTTATAAAATGATATGTATCTTAGAAAGTAATGTTTGTTTGTATAAACAGAAAACCACTTATGTTGATGATGCCTATTTTTATTACAAATATAATTTGAGGATATTTTGTGCCGAAGTACAATACGCCATATGTAAATATTTCATATGGAGATTTTCATATGGCCAGTTGTTGTTGTGGTCTTCAGTCCTGTGACTGCTTTGATGCAGCACTCCATGCTACTCTCTCTCCTGTAGAGGCTTCTTCATCTCCCAGTAACTACTGCAACCTACATCCTTCTGATTCTGGTTAGTGTAGTCATCTCTTGGTCTCCCTCTATGATATTTACCCTCCACGGTGCCCTCCATTACTAAATTGGTGATCCCTTGATGCCTCAGAACATGTCCTACCAACCGATCCCTTCTTCTAGTCAAGTTGTGCCACAAACTTCTCTTCTCCCCAATCCTATTCAGTACCTCCTCATTTGTTATGTGATCTACCCATATAATCTTCAGGATTCTTCTGTAGCACCACATTTCGAAAGCTTCTATTCTCTTCTTGTCTAAACTATTTATCATCCACATTTCACTTCCATACATGGTTACACATCATACAAACACTCTCAGAAACGACTTCCTGACACATCTATACTCGATGTTAATGAATTTCTCTTCTTCATAAACGCTTTCCTTCCCATTGCCAGTCTACATTTTATATCCTCTCTATCTTGACCATTATCAATTAAATAGCAAAACTCCTATACTACTTTAAGCGTCTCATTTCCTAATCTAATTCCTTCAGCATCACCCAATTTAATTCAACTACATTCCATTATCCTCGTTTTGCTTTTGTTGATGTTCATCTTATATCCTCCTTTCAAGACACTGTCCATTCCATTCAACTGCTTTTCCAAGTCCTTTGCTGTCTCTGACAAAATTACAATGTCATCGGTGAACCTCAAAGTTTTTATTTCTTCTCCATGGATTTTAATACCTACTCCAAATTTTTCTTTTGTTTCCTTCACTGCTTGCTCAATATACAGATTGAATAACATTGGGGAGAGGCTAAAACCCTGTCCCACTCCCTTCCCAACCACTGCTTCTCTTTTATGTCCCTCGACTCTCATAACTGCCATCTGGTGTCTGTACAAACTGTAAATAGCCTTTCGCTCCCTGTATTTTACCCTTGCCACCTTTAGAATTTGAAAGAGAGTATTCCAGTCAACATTGTCAAAAGTTTTCTATAAGTCTACGAATGCTAGAAACATAGGTTTGCCTTTCCTTAATCTAGCTTCTAAGAGATGTCGTAGGGTCAGTATTGCCTCACGTGTTCCAAAATATCTACGGAATCCAAACTGATCTTCCTCGAAGTTGGTCTCTACTAGTTTTTCCATTCGTCTGTAAAGAATTCACATTAGTATTTTGCAGCCATGACTTATCAAACTGTTAGTTCGATAATTTTCGCATTTCTCAACACCCGCTTTCTTAGAGATTGGAATTATTATATTCTTCTTGAAGTCTGAGGGTATTTCGCCTGTCTCATACATCTTTCTCACCATATTGTAGAGTTTTGTCTGGACTGTCTCTCCCAAGGCTGTCAGTAGTTCTAATGGAATGTTGTCTACGCCTGGGGCCTTGTTTCGACTCAGGTGTTTCAGTGCTGTCAAAGTCTACACACAGTATCATATCTACCATTTCATCCTCATCTACATCCTCTTCCATTTTCATAATATTGTCCTCAAGATCCTCTATATACTCCTTCCACCTTCCTGCTTTCCCTTCTTTGCTTAGGACTGGGTTTCCATGTGAGTTCTTGATATTCATACAAGTGGTTCTCTTTTCTCCAAAGGTCTCTTTAATTTTCCTGTAGGCAGTATCTATCTAACTACTAGTGAGATAAGCCTCTACATCCTTATTTTTGGCCTCAAGCCATCCCTGATTAGCCATTTTGCACTTCCTGTCTATCTCATTTTTGAGACGTTTGTATTCATTTTTGCCTGCTTCATTTACTGCATTTTTATATTTTTTCCTTTCATCAATTAAATTCAATATTTCTTCCGTTACCCAAGGATTTCTACTAGCCCTCGTCTTTTTACCTACTAGATCCTCTGCTGCCTTCACTACTTTATCCCTCAAAGCTACCCATTCGCCTTTTAATGTATTTCTTTCCCCATTCCTGTCAATTGTTCCCTTATGCTCTCCCTGAAACTCTGTACAACCTCTGGTTTAGTCAGTTTATCCAGGTCCCATCTCCTTAAATTCCCACCTTTTTGCAGTTTCTTCAGTTTTAATCTACAGTTCATAAGCAATAGATTGTGGTCAGAGTCCACATCTGCCCCTGGAAATGTCTTACAATTTAAAACCTGGTTCCTAAATCTCTGTCTTACCATTATATAATCTACCTGAAACCTGTCAGTATCTCCAGGCTTCTTCTATGTATACAAACTTCTTTAATGATTCTTGAACCAAGTTTTAGCTATGATTAAGTTGTGCTCTGTGTAAAATTGTACGAGGCGGCTTCCTCTTTTATTTCTTCCCCCCCAATCCATATTCACCTACTACGTTTCCTTCTCTCCCTTTTCCTACTACTGAATTCCAGTCACCCATGACTATTAAATTTTTGTCTCCCTTCAGTATCTGAATAATTTCTTTTATCTCATCATACATTTCTTCAATTTCTTCGCCATCTGCAGAGCTAGTTGGAATATAAACTTGTACCACTGTAGTAGCCGTGGGCTTCGTGTCTATCTTGGCCACAAAAATGTGTTCACTATGCTATTTGTAGTAGCTTACCCCCACTCCTATTTTTTATTCATTATTGAACCTACTCCTGCATTACCCCTATTTGATTTTGTATTTATAACCCTGTATTCACCTGACCAGAAGTCTTGTTCCTCCTGCCACCAAACTTCACTAATTCCCACTATATCTAACTTTAACCTATCCATTTCTCTTTTTAAATTTTCTAACCAACCTGCCCGATTAAGGGATCTGACATTCCACACTCCGATCCATAGAACGCCAGTTTTCTTTTTCCTGATAACAATGTCCTCTTGAGTAGTCCCTGCCCGGGGATCCGAATGGGGACTACCTCCGGAACATTTTACCCAAGAGGACGCCATCATCATTTAACCATACAGTAAAGCTACATGCCCTCGGGAAAAAATTACAGCTGTAATTTCCCCTTGCTTTCAGCCGTTCGCAGTACCACAACAGCAAGGCCATTTTGGTTAGTGCTACAAGGCCAGATCAGTCAATCATCCAGACTGTTGCCCCTGCAACTGCTGAAAAGGCTGCTGCCCCTCTTCAGGAACCACACGTTTGTCTGGCCTCTCAACAGATACCCCTCCGTTGTGGTGACACCTACAGTATGGCTGTCTGTATTGCTGAGGCACGTAAGCTTCCCCACCAACGGCAAGGTCCATGGTTCATGGGGGGGTTCATGTAAGTATAACATTCTACACACAAAAAAATAACATACACATAAAAAATATTACATAATAAATCTCCTTATAAAAACTACACTACATATGTTTTTCAATTTCATATAAGTATAAAATTGAAAAACGTAAGTAGTGTAGTGTTTTATAAGGAGATTTATTATGTAATATTTTTTGTGTGTAGAATGTTAAACCCACTTTCTGGGGTCACTTGTGATCATTGAACTGCCAAGATAGTTATTTGCAATATCTATCTAATCAATCCAATGAAGGAATAATGTGATGAAGCAAGCTGGGATCTCTTTACTTCCTCTCTTGTTTTTCCATCTGCCTCCTTAAATTCGTTCTTAATTTTTGAATAATTACTGTTAACATACATGAGTATAATCTGCATTTCCATAAAAGAGAAAGGTTGGTCCTCAGTCTCAAGGAATATAGCTGACCAGGTCTAATTATGTGGTCAGTTTTGTGTGTGTAATTAATTTTCTAATTTATTCTGACAATTCCTAGTTAATATCTGTTGCTACAGAACATTATAAGGTGAAATTAATAATTGTTTCAGGACTTGGATTCTACTGTTGACTTACAAACAAATATAAATTCTGAAGTAGTTATAAAAAGAAGAACTACTAGCATTCATAAATATTTTTTTAGGTCTATTCAAAAACATATTAGCAAAGCCAGCCCTTAATTAATTCCAAAATAATTACCAGATTTGTCAAAAGTATTGTTTGTATAACTATATCAACTAAGTTCATAATTTAAATAAATAATTTGGCCTAACCTTTGTGGTAGAAGGAACTGTTATAAAGAAGGAATTTTTTGATGTATTTAGCTAACTGAATGAGTGACATTTTGATTGTACTTTCTGTAAGTTAAACATCAAACAATGTGTAGTTTTAGTGCCTATTATTGTGAGGATATATAAAGGAGTTATTTTTTGTCTCGAAACAGGCAGCCTACGGCTGATCATTAGACATGAAGCATGTACCAGGTAGATTAACAACAATGCATCAACTTAACATTGGAATAAGTGTAACACAAATAGGCCGCATTTTAGAAAAATCCAAGACAATGTCTGTTTACTTTATTTGAAAAATAGTGTCACATGTACCATATTATTCTGCAAGAACTGTGAACTGTGTTGTTTGGTTTTTACTGCTCATAGTTGTTCAACAGCAAACTATTGTAGCAATATGCATAAGAGAACAATTGACAGGAATGGGGGAAAGAAATACAGTAGAAGGAGAATGGGTAGCTTTGAGGAATGCAATAGTGAAGGCAGCAGAGGATCAAGTTGGTAAAAAGACGAGGGCTACTAGAAATCCTTGGGTAACAGAAGAGATACTGAATTTAATTGATGAAAGGAGAAAATACAAAAATGCAGTAAGTGAAGCAGGTAAAAAGGAATACAAACGTCTCAAAAATGAGATCGACAGGAAGTGCAAAATGACTAAGCATGGATGGCTACAGGATAAATGTAAGAATGTAGATGCCTATCTCAAGAGGGGTAAGAGAGATACTGCCTACAGGAAAATTAAATAGACCTTTGGAGAAAAATAGAACCACTTGCATTAATATCAAGAGCTCAGATGTAAACCCAGTTCTAAGCAAAGAAGGGAAGGCAGAAAGGTCGAAGGAGTAAATAGAGGGTCTATACAGGGGTGATGTTCTTGAGGACAATATTATGGAAATGGAAGAGGAGGTAGACGAAGATGAAATGGGAGATATGATACTGCGTGAAGACTTTGACAGAGCACTGAAAGACCTGAGTTGAAACAAGGCCCCAGGAGTAGATAACATTCCATTAGAACTACTGACAGCCATCGGAGAGCCGGGCCTAACAAAACTCTACCATCTGGTGAGCAAGATGTATGAGACAGGCAAAATTCCCTCAGACTTCAAGAAGAATATAGTAATTCCAATCCCAAAGAAAGTAGGTGTTGACGGATGTGAAAATTACTGAACTATCAGTTTAATAAGTCACAGCTGCAAAATACCAATGCGAATTCTTTACAGACGAATGGAAAAACTGGTAGAAGCTTACCTCGGGGGAGATCAGTTTGGATTCCATAGAAATATTGGAACACTTGAGGCAATACTGACCCTATGACTTATCTTAGAAGAAAGATTAAGGAAAGGCAAACCTACATTTCTAGCATTTGTAGACTTAGAGAAAGCTTTCGACAATGTTGACTGGAATACTCTCTTCCAAATTCTAAAGTTGGCAGGGGTAAAATGCAGGGAGCGAAAGGCTATTTACAATTTGTACAGAAACCAGGTGGCAGTTATAAGAGTCGAGGGACATGAAAGGGAAGCAGTGGTTGGGAAGGGAGTGAGAAAGGGTTGTAGCCTCTCCCTGATACTATTCAATCTGTATATTGAGCAAGAACTAAAGGAAAAAAAAAGAAAAGTTCGGAGTAGGTATTAAAATCCTTGGAGAAGAAATAAAAACTTTGAGGTTTGTCGATGACATTGTAATTCTGTCAGAGGCAGCAAAGGACTTGGAAGAGCAGTTGAATGGAATGGACAGTGTCTTGAAAGGAGGGTATAAGATGAACATCAACAAAAGCAAAACGAGGATAACGGAATGTAGTCGAATTAAATTGGGTGATGCTGAGGGTATTAGATTAGGAAATAAGACACTTAAAGTAGTAAAAGAGTTTTGCTATTTGAGGAGCAAAATAACTGATTATGGTTGAAGAAAGAGAGGATATAAAATGTAGATTGGCAATGGCAAGGAAAGCGTTTCTGAAGAAGAGAAACTTGTTAACATCGAGTGTTGATTTAAGTGTCAGGAAGTCGTTTCTGAAAGTATTTGTATGGATTGTAGCCATGTATGGAAGTGAAATGTAGATGATAAATAGTTTAGACAAGAAGATAATAGAAGCTTTCAAAATGTAGTGCTACAGAAGAATGCTGAAGATTGGATGGGTAGATCACATAACTAATGAGGAGCTATTGAATAGAATTGGGGAGAAGAGGAGTTTGTGGCACAACTTGACTAGAGGGAGGGATCGGTTGGTAGCACATGTTCTGAGGCATCAAGGGATCACCAATTTAGTAATGGAGGGCAGCGTGGAGGGTAAAAATCGTAGAGGGAGACCAAGAGATGAATACACTAAGCTGATTCAGAAGGATGTAGGCTGCAGTAGCTACTGGGAGATGAAGAAGCTTGCAAAGGAGAGAGTAGCATGGAGTGCTGCATCAAAGCAGTCTCAGGACTGAAGACCACAATAACAACATGCTGATGTTGCCTGCAACCTATTAATGAGGCTTATCAACATTTACCAATAAACTGTGAATTTGAATATGTGAATCTATAATGTGAACTTGTCTCTGCTTCACTTAATCTCCTTTTATGCTTGGACTTTGCCAAGATATTTGAAGTTGCAGGCAGCAAAGGACTCCCTGGGCACTGGCGCTTGTCATAATTACACAAAAATTCACTTTACATACTTCCATAAATAAAAATGCTTAATACTGCTCTTGAACATTATATTCTTCACACTCATAATAAATACATTTAGACTGCAGTACTTTTTGCTCTACAAAACGCACATCCTTCTCTCTTACGAGAAAAACTTCGACTGTACTCCACTACTAAAAACAAAAAAACAGTACATCAAAAAATGAATGTGAAAAAATTTCTTCATTTTTCTGCGCCTGCCTAGTTAATGTCTCCGCTGAATTTTATTTTCCATCGGTATCTTATCCTTGCTTGTACTTAATTAAATACTAATTTAGCAGCATCCTGGGAAGGGGTCTTATATCATGTTCCTGTACAACTGCCCCCACACTGTAGGTGGACATGTTATGCAGACATACAGTGTTGTTCCTTTGTTTGTTTACACTTGCCGATAGGGTTCCGCATCCTTTATTTGTAGGCTTCCCTTATTTTATTTTTTGGAATGGATATGTCAGCTTATCCTAAAAATTCTACAAGAAATTAAAATATTATACATGTAATATATCAGTTCACTACATATTCAAGTTTTATGTGTTAACAATAATCTCCAGATTGCTTCATTCTCACTGCCATGTTGCACACTTGTGCACTGGCTGATTCGGTGGTACAAAACAGTTACCAATGGTCAACATGCGATATGTTACCGTTGCATATGTGTGCACTAATTTTCTTGATGTTCATGTCATATTGAGTGCTACACTTTCACTTGGTTGCCATGTATCGAAGAATTGATGTGGCATTTGTCTTCATTCTGTGTGCAGTGGGTGTGTGCTTATTGTTAAAAATCTGATTCTATGGCAGAAGGTATCCATTTTTACAGCCCTGGCATCATTACTACCCATCGTACTCGCATTTTCAGCGGAGAGATCCCCGACCATCAGCGTCTGTCAATGAGGTGAGTATCTCCTAAACAACTTTAGTTCACTTGTCCATGTATGAAGCGTTGTGAGCCACGATACTCATTTCATTGCACTTGCATGGTCATGCCACCACACTTGAATGTGCACTTGTTAAAAGACACATATAGCCATCTCTAACACATTGTATAAACCATTTGTCCTTGAAGTTTATTTCTTCATATAGAGTTTAGTTTTCAATGAAAATTCATACAAGTCTTTACAACAATACACGCAACATGATAGCTTATACCTATGGGTGACATTCTATCCATTAGTTATATTATGAAAATAAAATTTTTCACTAACTACAGTTTGCTTGTTGGTTCAACTAATTTTTGATTAAATCACATATACAAATTAATTGAATATCGCATTCTTATACCACATTACAAGCATATGATACATTTCTGCTTCATTTCATAGATAGGCTCTTATCACTTATGGGGGCTCATTTCCTTCTTAGTTAAAGGAGGAGAAAGAAAAGAACATATGAAATAGGACTAAAACATGGTGCATTGTTGGCCTACCTACTGGTTCAAGGATTTATGAGTAGATGTTACTCATACAGTCATGAACTAGTTGCTAAGGAACTTTGGTTCATTGAAATAATGTATACCGACTAATCATTGACCAAGTGTCATTTTGTTTCTTCACGTGTTAGTGCTGTTTACTACAATTCGAGGGTAGCTTAGTGTGAAATCTAGTGTTTTCACCATTGTAGACTTATTTTTATTCAGTACCTGAAACTGTCATTATTCAAGCTTTCATGTGACATGATAAAAATTAACTGGTTTTTGTAAAAATCTCCTGCTTAATTGAGTATGTGTACTCTGCAGCGAATAAGTAGTGGCACTTGTCATGGAAACATACTGCGATGATGCGTAGTTCATTTTTTCATTTGCCTATGACCTTTTCTGCAATTATTCTTATAACTAAATTGTTTACTCGATGTGTGACCCATTTCTTCATTTGGAACCTGTTACTCTCGCAACGCAATTTTCTTCTGCACCGTGACGGTGCACTGGTCACTGAAAGAAAATAACTTAAAACTAATTTAAAATTAATTGCATTTTGTAGCTGGATGGCCACTGATATATTTAGCCATTGCATACATCTGCAGATATTTCCATACTTTGTTTCAATTCACAGATTTCATAGATTTTCCTCTATTCTGTTGCCTATTATGATAATTCGTTCTGCAAAGAAAGTTATTTGACATTTCTTACAGTATTTTCTCATTAGTCCTTAGCAGAATTTTAGGCTGATAAAGAACACTTTTCTGATATATGTCTTTTGCATGAATTTTTCTATAAAATCATCTGTATTTTTTTATTTTGTAGTTATGGACTTGACTGTTTAACACAGAATGTTCATTGCGTGCCTTCATAAAACATATACTTTCATAAATATAAATATATGATAGGGTTGTGATTTTTAGTTCCTTAACATTTTTTGCATGTATCGCAAAATATGGGAGAGAATGTCACAGAAATGATACAGGATTTGGGGTGGAAATCATTAAAAGAAAGGCGTTTTTTCATTGTGATGGAATCTTCTCACGAAATTCCAATCACCAACTATCTCCTCCGAAAGCGAAAATATTTTGTTGACACTGACCTACAGAGGGTGGAACGATCACCACTATATAAAATATGGAAAATCAGAGCACGTACGGAAAGATATAGGTGTTCATTCTTTCCGTGTGCTATACAAGATTGGAATAATAGAGAATAGTGAAGGTGGTTCGATGAACCCTCTGCCAGGCACTTAAATGTGATTTGCAGAGTATCCATGTAGATGTAGATTCTTCATGTGTCAACTCTTTTATTATTCTTATTGCTCTCTTCTGATGCATAAATGTGTGTTTTCTCAGACAGTTATTTTCCAAAAAATATGATGCGATATCTTACTGTGCTATACATGAGTGCAAAGAATGAACATAACACTACAACAACATCAGGATGTTTTTAGTCTTCTGAAAACATAATGACATTTCTGTATGTTTATTCCAGATTAAATTTTCATCTAGTCATACTCCTAAAAATTTAGTATCACCTTACACTGCCCAAGTAAAGATGGTTAATGCAGAGAACAGCAAAACTATAGGCCTGTTTCACAACTGTTAGTATTCTCAATATATATATATATATATATATATATATATATATATATATATATATATATATATATATATATATATATATATATATATATATATATATATATAAAGAAAGATGACGAGACTTACCAAACAAAAGCGCTGGCAGGTCGATAGACACACAAACAAACACAAATATACACACAAAATTCAAGCTTTCGCAACAAACTGTTGCCTCATCAGGAAGGAGGGAAGGAGAGGGAAAGACGAAAGGATGTGGGTTTTAAGGAAGAGGGTAAGGAGTCATTCCAATCCCGGGAGCGGAAAGACTTACCTTAGGGGGAAAAAGGACAGGTATACACTCGCACACACACACACACACACACATATCCATCCACACATACAGACACAAGCAGACATATTTGAAAAATATGTCTGGTTGTGTCTGTATGTGTGGATGGATATGTGTGTGTGTGTGTGTGTGTGCGAGTGTATACCTGTCCAGACATATTTGAAAAATATGTCTGGTTGTGTCTGTATGTGTGGATGGATATGTGTGTGTGTGTGTGTGTGTGTGTGCGAGTGTATACCTGTCCTTTTTCCCCCTAAGGTAAGTCTTTCCGCTCCCGGGATTGGAATGACTCCTTACCCTCTTCCTTAAAACCCACATCCTTTCGTCTTTCCCTCTCCTTCCCTCCTTCCTGATGAGGCAACAGTTTGTTGCGAAAGCTTGAATTTTGTGTGTATATTTGTGTTTGTTTGTGTGTCTATCGACCTGCCAGCGCTTTTGTTTGGTAAGTCTCATCATCTTTCTTTTTAGATATATTTTTTCCACGTGGAATGTTTCCCTCTGTTATATATATATATATATATATATATATATATATATATATATATATATATATATATATATATATATATATATATATAATGAAAGCTACGCCAATGAATTACATAGATGAACTCAGACTTTTAATCAAAGCACAGTGGCTAAGACATACTTTGTAAGTGATGCATGCTGCACAGTTAAAGATTACTTAGAGGGCTCAGAGTAGTTGCTCATAAAGTGAGGGACAACTAAATCACCCTGTCACATTACAACACATGACAACAATGTAATACTATTACAAGAAAACTATTATTTATAATGTGTGACAGTAATGTTTTGTCATTCTCCTGAACTCAGTATCTCACTGATCATGGTGATTTGGGGGGGGGGGGGAGGGGGGCGGAGCTGTCTCAGTTTTCCAGATGGACTGAAAGGAGGACATGAACACATGTATTGGTCTTAGTAGCATGCTTATGAGCCGTGAGTCAGCTTTCTGAACCAATTGGAGAGAATGCAAGGGGCAAAGCATCATGCTTATGATCCGAGTCGGCAGTGGGTGTGCATTTGTGTGCAGTGATACACTGTGTTTTATATAGTAAGTTATCTGTTACAAGCAAGAATGTAACTGGGTACATTTAAAAACTGTTCACCAAGTGGGAGCAGGAGAATGCACACATGTGAATTTTAAGGAAATTTGCAAGCTTTCAGAGCCAGTGGCTGCTTCTACTGGGAGTAGGTTTGAAGGGGAAAGAAGAGGGATGAAGGAAAAGAGCTGAGAGGTTTAGGAAATGGGAAGAGCATGGGAAAAGTCACCCAGAAATATGAGTCAGGGGAGACTGACCAGATGGAATGAGAGGGGAAGACTGATTGTTGGGGACTGCACCGGAGGAAATTTGAAAAGCTGGGAGCTTAGAAGTGAAAGATAGGGTAACACATGATACAGAGATTACTGACAAAATATCATGCAAGACCTAATAAGAGTGAGAAACTAAATGCAATTTATGTGGTAGAGGTGGGAGATGAGGAAAAATAGATGGGTCAGAAAATAAAAGAAACAGAAAATTAAAAGGGAGTGAAGAGAGGGATAGTTACTTTTAAGAAGTGCTGAGACTAAAGAAATTAATGTAGATTAAGGTCAGATGGGATGTAATGTGTTGTAATGTTAGTTTCCACCCACGCAGCTCTGAGAAGCTAGTGTCTGAGGGAAGAATCCATAAACTAACAAATAACAGCTGAAAAACAACCTTTTTTTTCCCTCATGAATACCAGCATCTATGTATATACTTTGAAAATCACTATGAAGTGCATGGCATAGGGTACTTCACATTGTAGCAGTTATCAGGGCTTCTACCCATTTCATTCATGTATGTAAAGTGGGAAGGTAGATTATTTCAATGCCTCTGTGAAAGCTGTAATTAGTCTAATCTTGTCCTAATTATCCCTGCGGCAGTGATACTTGGTGATTGTAGTATATTTCTAGATTCATCACTTAAAGCTGATTCTTGAAACTTTGTGAGAAGCCTTTTTTGGGGTGAGTTTGTGTCTATATTTAAGCAACTTCCATTTCAGTTCATTCTACATCTCTGTGACATTCTTCCATGAGTCAGAATAACCTGTGACCATTTTTGTTGCCCTCTTCTTTATATGTTCAATGCCTCCTCTTAGTTCTGCTTGTATGGATCCCACACACTTAGGGAACATTCGAGGGTTGATCATACAGGTGTTTTATAAGGACTCTTCTTTGCAGACTGGTTGCACTTCCCTAGTATTCTATCAATGAACTGAAGTCTGTCACTTGCTTCTACTTATGACTGAGATAATGTGAATGTTCCATTCCTAATCTCTACAAGTTTTAACATTCATATATATGTATTAGTTGACAGATTCCTGAGGTACAGAACACGGAACTGAGTAACTATTGAAAACATGATGGTTGAATGGGTTGTACAACAATACATGTGAGCAGAATTGACAAATTTACACCCAGATTAGCTCATGAAGAGCTGTCAAAAAAAGTGCAAAGAGATAAAAAAAAATGTCCGTAAACCTTGTCAATGTCAAGGAGCCTGTTATCAGCATGTGGGTGAGACTGAATTGATCAAAACTACTAGTATTCAGAAAAATGAGCTTACAGCTGATTTTATGCATCAATGAGTGTGTGTGTGTGTGTGTGTGTGTGTGTGTGTGTGTGTGTTTTTCAAGCAGAATGTGATGTGATTGGTGATTGACTTTGTCAAAATTAAACTGTACTGTCAAAATTCTAATTCATCTATGGAAGAAACGCAGGTAAAATAAATCATGAAACTGTGGGTTACTCATCAGCAAAACTCAAAATGTATAAGCAACCCAGATAAGACATTAAAAACTTCTCCCTAACAATTTAAAGAGAAACCCACACATTGTACTATGATTTAAAAGCCACACATTAACCACTTCATCATCACCTATATTAAAGGGCTGATCAGCTGGTAAACTAATCCCTACCCTTCTGTATGAATGGGAACTAAAATCAATTAAAATGTTGTGCACTGAAATACAAATGTATTACACACTCTAATAACTGCTACAATGATAAGTACCCTCTGCCAGACCAGAAAAACCATGTGTCCTGAGCTCAATCTGTGGACTAATGAAGCAGGCTTCACCTGCCTCCGAAGTAGCCAGCAAGAGGTATGACTGTTTCTTTTTGTCTGTCACTTCTGATTAGCCTTCCTACCACCAAAATGTAACTCTGTACCACAACAGAGAGAACATATAGGGTACAGCACACTGAGTTGTGGGATCTTGAGCAGATGCTTCTTAGGCTCTCACAATTAATAATTCAATTGTCTGAATTAAAAGAGTGAAAGTTTGGGCTGGCACTAGATACAACAGATGATGTCCTCTCCTAAGTATCAAGAGAAATTTGAATACCAAAATCTACATTTCTTACTGAGTATTGGAACCAGCTTCTGTGACTGAATCCTGGATGTCTTTGTAGACAATTTTCACCTTGTTCTTGTTAATGGGACAAAATTAACAGCTGTAAAATTAACTTTGGGAGTGCCCCGAGCTAGTGTTATAGGAACATTACACTTTACCCTTGATTTGTGAAGTGCAGATGTAGATGTAGATCAGAGTAATTAGACAGCCCAAGCTGCTGCTCTACATAGCAACTGTGGATGCCATACATCAGCAGGGCAGTTCCCAGACACATGCAGTGAGGAAAGTGCAGGCATCTCAGATGAATGATGATTTTCACTGCTTCCCGCAACCACACACTCTCCTGGTGTGCAACTGATCCAGTACATGTAAGACAAAGCTAGCTGACAACATGTTCACAGCAATCCTCCAGAAATCACTGCCAATACTTGCTGGACACACATTTGAACCATGTCAAGGACGTCACAAGGAACACTATCTGGCCACCTACAATTGCACACCATAATGTTTGGAGACACATTAGGGCTCACACAGTACTGAGGTATCGAATTCTCAGATGATGTACCCTTCTCTGCTTGTAACTATCTGTGTTTGGTTAGGTATCCAACCAGTTTATTCATTCATTCAGTCATTCATCCATCATGTTCCATAGACCAAAAAACTGTATGTTCCATAGACCAAAAGAAGAAGGGGGCTCCACAAGGATATGGAATGAAACAAGGCATACATAAACCAAAGACAAGCAAATCACAGATATTTGGTCCGTATACCACCCTGTGCCAACAATAAATTGTAATCATACTACCTGATGTTACACATGCTAATGCCATTTAAATTTAGTCACGTAATTGAGAAAGAAAGCTGCTACTTCAAATATACTGCTGCATCACTAGTTGGATCTCATACTGGTGGCTTAAAATGTACTTGATATCACTGGTGTTTTTCAAAGAAAATAGTTGCATGCAATTGTAAATACTAGGCCCTGTTTTCAGTACATTACTACTTTACTGGGAAACTGCTACTAGCACTGTAGCAAACAGAAATTTTCAGGCCTTGAATATAGACATTTAGATAATTTATACAAGAAGTGGCTAATGAGGTAAGTTTTCTATTTTCTTTTGAACTGGCTGGGATTCCAAGTTTCTTGCTTTATGTTAGATGCAAGCTTGTTGAATACTTTTGCGTATCTTCAGAAATTTTTCCAAGAGGGAACAAAATTCTGAAATAGCTAGGTTTTTTATATTATTAATGCAGTGAGACAGGACACGTGTTGTGACTAAGCAACTAAATTCTACAAGAAGTGCACAAAATTTATTATACCTCAAGCAACTGATAGTTATCTAATTAATATTTTTAAGATAAATTACTTTGATATTTTAATGTACTGGTAACCATTTTGAGTTATATATCTAAAATACTTTCTTTATCTTATTAATATTAATATGGATGCTACTTTTTTGATTTGACAATCTAAACTTTCATCCTCATATGCTTAAATTCAGCATATCCATGAGTAAAGAAACAAAGGTTTAGAATGTTTGCAGAACATGTATTTATAGTTGCACAATGTATGAAATGAAAATTAAAAATCTGAAACATAAAAAATTATAAGAACTGAGAAAACACAGTTGAATATAAAAAATAACCAACATTAATACTCTTGAAAGTGCAAATTGGAAAAAAGGCTCTTTAGATGTTCTGCCTTCTGCAACATTTTCTTTGCTTGCAAAACACATCTGATCATCTTAATGGTTTTATTTCATCACTGTCATGCTTCTTTTTGTACTGACAGGCTGACAGGACTGAAATGGAGCAAAGTGTATTTTGATAACTATGTTTTTATGACTTGGAAACTTAAAGTGTAATCTAGGGCCTGTAACCGACTAGAGATATCTACAATAAGAGTTACAATAAGAGTTACAATAAGAGTTACAATAAGAGTTACAATAAGAGTTACAATAAGAGTTACAATAAGAGTTACAATAAGAGTTACAATAAGAGTTACAGTAAGAGTTACAGTAAGAACAGGACCTTACTCATCTGCATATCCAGTATAGAATCTGAAAGCGATTACATCAGAGCCTGGAGCTTTGTTCAATTTCAATGATTTCAGCTGTTTGTCAATACCACTGACACTAATTCTTATTTCATTCATCTTTGAAACTGGTGCAATTCTCCTGGGTTTTCCTTTGTAAAGAGACATTTGAAAACAGAGTTAAGAATTTCAGCTTTTGCTTTTCTCCTCTCAATTTCAGTTTCTGTCTCATTCACTAGGAACTAGGCACTCACTCTGGTGCCAGTGCATATCCATCTACATCTACCACTATTATGAAAAGCAAGGTTCCCACTCACCATATAGTGGAGATGCTGAGTCACAGATGGGCACAACAAAAAGACTCTCACAAATAAGCTTTCGGCCAGCAAGGCCTTCATCAAAAATAGACTGAAGCACACAATTGCCAGAGACTGCAGTCATGTGTGTGGGAGTTGCATTTATGTGTGTGTGGCCTATTTTTGATGAAAGCCTTGCTGGCAGAAAGTTTACTTGTGACAGTCTTTCTGTTGTGCCTGTCTGCGATTTAGCATTTCCATAACATGGTGAGTGGCAATTTTCCTTTTCATAATATTGTCACATTCCATCCCAGATTTTACATATACATCCACATAGATGTTCCACAAGCCACCATACGGTGGATAGCAGAGGTACCCTGCAGCAATACTTGTCATTTACCCTCCTGTTCCTTGCAAATAGAGCAAGGAAAAAATTGCTGTCTATAGGCCTCCATATGAGCCCTAATTTCTCATATCTTGTCTTCATAGCCCTTACACACAATGCATGTGGGTGGTCTTTACATGTGACCAGAATTTCCTTGAATTTTGTGAGAGCATCACACACTGATCTCTTGACAGCCGAAAGTGTTTCATTCAGCATCTCTCTCTCTATATATATAGCCCTACACTTTGTTTTACTGTCCCCTGCTTCCTCAGAAATGCTATCTCCCATGAATGAACAACAGAATCTCAGTAGCAGATTACTGTTCATCTGTCGAACAAGATGACTAGTGATACATTTCAAATTCTAATATCATAACTTAATCGGATAGATAAGAAATCTACTCACCACGAGGCAGCTCGGGAACACACATAAAAAGTATTACATATGCAAGGTTTCATATCCAATGGCTCCATGTTCCAACAGAATGGTTGATGGGCAAGGAAGATGAGTTAAAGGAAAGGACTGCTGAGGTTTAGGAAAAGGGTTTGAGTTTGGAAATGTCCCCTTGAACCCCAGATCAGGGGAAACTTACCAGATGGAATGAGAAGCTTATGACATGCTTATGGTCTTTCCTGCTCATCCTGTCCAGTAAGTCTCGCTTGGTCTGGAGTTCTGGGTGACTTTTCTCAACTTTACCCCTTTTCCTAAACCTCACCAGCTGTTTTCCTTCACCTCTCTTCCCTGCCTATCAACTATTCTGCTGCAAGAAGGAAACACTGTCACCAAAAGCTCCCACATGTAATACTTTTTTTGTGTGGGTTCTCCTGTCACCACTTGGGAAAACGTGTAAATTTTCAAGATTATAAAGCTACTGCTTCCAGAGCTTGAAACTTTCTTATTCAAATGCATTTTAACATAGTGTGAAGTACAGTCATAGAGCAACAAATTCTGCTATGTAGTTGTCCTGCTTGCACAATAGTGCGACGGCCTAGGTTCTGTCCTAGGCTATTAAAAATAGATTGTCCCAGCCAATTTGATGGTGGTTTTGGTTGATTTTTCATATTCATCTAGTTCAGTTCTTGGAAAAGGGATCAGGTCACACCTGTCTACAAGATCCACTGGAAGTGATCCACAAAACTGTCATCCAATATACTTGACACTGTTTTGTTGTGGAATCTTAGAACACGTTCTGAACTCAAATGTAATGAATTTCCTTGCGCGGAATGACCTTCTCAATGCCAACCAGCATGGTTTTCAAAAACAACAATTGTGTGAAGCCCAACTCACACTTTTCTTAAATGACATACTGAAAGCTGTGGATCAACGCTACCTGGTGGGTGCAGTGTTTCTTGATTTCCAAAAAGAATTTGCCTCAGAACTGCTCCTATGCTTAATGTCAAAAGTACAATCATATGGGGTATCAAGTGAAATTTGTTACTGGATTGAGGACTTTTTGGTATGGAGGACACAACATGTTATCATTTATTTATTTATTTAGCTGTCTGTGGAAATTTTAAAATGTATGGATGTTGTCATCATCAGATGTAGAAGTAACTTTCGATGTGCCCCAGGTGAGTGTGTTGGGGCCCTTGCTGTTCACGTTGTTTATTAACGACCTTGTAGATAATATTAATAGTAAAATTAGTCTTCTTGCAAATGATGCAGTTACCTATAACTAAGTTGTATAGGGACACTCTCCTCTAACATCACCTTTATGGAACAGAAGTAATTGATATGAAAAATATTTTCGAATATTGTATAGGTTGATAATATCTCAGTTGTTTAACTAAAAGAATTTCATATTATATTGTATATGATGTCATACATTTCAGGCTAAAACGTGTAAAAAGAAATTACTTTGTTAAAAGTGATATGTACTAACTCTGTATGTACAGTTAAAATTACTCTTCTTTTGAAAACATTTGAAATTACAAAATATTTGGCACACTTAAATTTCCTATTATTAATCATGCAATCTGACACTAATTATTAAATTTATTTCTGGATTTATATACAAAATAATGATATAACTTGGTGAAGATTCTTCTTTTGTCAAGAAAGTTTGTAAATAGTTTTGTTTTGAAAACTCTTTGGAATATTGTTAATACCTCAGAATAAGGTAGTAGCAGGCATGCCTCTGATGTGATCAGAAGTTTCTTTTATGTTTGGCAATAACAACGTAATTTTTGGAGATATAGAAATGGAAATTGTAATGACAGTGTGATATAGAAGAATGTGACATAATGAAAAAGGAAAAAAAGAGAAATTTGGAGCAGGCTTACTTAAATATTATCATGTCATATGGAAACTAAAATGTCATAAATTTCAGCCTCATGAATCAACCCCTAGACATAACAAACTTGAGCCAATGACAAGAAAAGAAGATAAGTAAGAAAGTTTATTTGTAAATCTTACACCTCTCAAAGCTCATGAGATGAGTCAATTATGAACTGAGTGAACATCAACTGGTGCTGTGAGCAAGGGTAAGATTACGAAGTGTTAACATTTCAACATGTTGCAGAGATTGGAAACTTGCTCTAGATGTTCACAAACGTAAAATTGTGCACTTGAAAGAATGAAAAAAAATGTGGTACCCTATGACGATATCAGTGACTCACTGTTGGAATCGACCAACTCATACAAATACCTGGGTGTAACACTGTGTAGGGATATGAAATGGAATGATCACATAGGTTCAGTTGTGCGTAGAGCAGGTGTCAGACTTCAGTTTATCGGTAGAATACTCGGGAAGTGCAATCAGTCCACAAAAGAGACTGTTTACAAATCACTTTTGTGACCCATCCTAGAATATTGCTGAATTGTGGATTAATCCAGATAGGGTTAACAGGTATGTATTCAGAGAAGGGCAGCATGAATGGTCAAAGGTTTGTTTAATCCATGAGAGAGTGTCACAGGGATACTGAAGGAGCTGAAATTGAAGACTCTTGAAGGCAGACGTAAACTATCCTGAGAACGTCTATTAACAAAATTTTGACTATGGGCTTTAAATGATTACTCTAGGGATCTACTACAACCCATTATGTGTCATGTGAGTATGAGATTAGGAAATTTACTGAGTGCACAGAGGTATTTGAACAATCATTCTTCCCACACTCCATACATGAATGGAACAAGAAGAAGCCCTAATAACTGGTATAATGGGATGTACCCTTTGCCATGCACCTTACAGTGGTTTGCAGAGTATAGATGTAGATGTAGATGTAGACAGATGACAGGCACACATAGGGCTGCCATGATTATGTTTCGTTGGAATCCACACCATAGGGTACTGAGTCAGTTCAGAGAGAGCTGCATGAGGACGAGATAGAGAAAACATTTTTGACACTATTACAGCACTCTTCTGTACAGATTGACATCCATCTTGACTGCAGATGACATTGGTATAATAGTGAGGGATGTTAAGGAATCTCTGCCCACTACAACTGATAACAGACCTCAAGTCCTCACAGTTAAAGGTTCAGTGGCAATAGGCTGACCCTTAATGTGAAGAAAACAAACTATATACAATTTCGAAAGGTGAATCAAAACCAAGCTCTCTCTCTGGTATTGGATGGAAATGAGTTAGAAAGGGCATGAAGCATAAGACTTTGAGGAATGTGTATTGACCAAGACAAACTATGAAGACCATGTAATCAGAGACTCAGTTCTGCAAGATTTGCTATGGGAATTATTTCTAAAGTTTGCTCTCCAGATGGTTCCAGAATGGCTTTTTTGGGTACCTTCAGCCCATTTAGCTTATGAAATAATTTTTTGGTGTTTAATCAATAGTCTGTCAAATGAGATTTTTAGATTACAGAAAAGGGCTGTTCAAATCTTATCACACAGCTATGCTAGTGCTAACACCAAATATAAATCATGTTCCCTTCTAGAACATGTGCAAATGTGTGTTGATGCCAGGAGCTAGACTTGGTGACCTGAAAACTAACTCTAATTACCCCAGGTGTAATACTTGTAACTGTGGGTCCATACACATAGAACAAGGAAGAAGGACCTATGCTCAAAGACATGTGAGCCATTTTTTGTCACTCTTTTTAATGCACTTTCAATACATATAAAGATGTTGGAGAGGGAAATGGCTATTAAGCACAATTAAAATCGTTTCTTGTTGAGAAGTGTCTCTACAATGTTAATGAATATTTTTGCTTATAGGGATACTAAGCCCTAATTACTTGTTGAGTTATTTTGATTCTCTTAACTGATGTACTGTCTATGC
Organism: Schistocerca nitens; assembly: GCF_023898315.1. NCBI lineage: Eukaryota > Metazoa > Arthropoda > Insecta > Orthoptera > Acrididae > Schistocerca > Schistocerca nitens. Next base: position 53,411,747 of record NC_064624.1, on the reverse strand, counting down.
TGTGTTTTTCCTTCCAAAGAACGTTTCCCTGTTGGTTTTCTGTGGCCCCTGTTCATATGCAATGGAATGCACCTCCTCTGAAAACGGATAATCATACACTGAGCAATGTAGCTACACCAGTCTAGTATTGGAATTGTATTTGGGAGGACTTAATTGCCCATCTGGGCATTCTGGCTTGGATTTACCATGGTTCCCCAAGTTGCCGAGATGAATGGTGAGATAATTACTTGGCTTAGACCATGGCTAACTTCCTGCCCTATCCGCACCTAATTGTCTTCTAATTTTTTATATATGTACATATTATTTGTGTACTGTATCTTCACATGTCAGATACTGTTGTATTAAATCATCGAGGGTGAATAAATAAATAAATGAAATGGAATGACATCAAAACTGCCGCTGTGCCAAGGAATCAGTATAATTTGTTGTGGATGATGTGAAAACCAAACATATTCCCAAGACAGCTAGTCATCACAAAGGTCACGGTATTTCCTCTTGCACCAGGAAGTGTTAACCTGTAGATTAGTAATGTCACAGAGAATCATTTCTAGAAGCTCTAGAGAATTCTGTACTCAATAAAAAGCCTGTACCCCTGTTCCCCCCTGCTGTTACCTGTGTCAGAGTACATAACTCCTCTCTGAACCGAAGACACATGAGGCAAAGTCTGTGTGGCAATTATTTTCTATCTGGTAATGTTATGTAAATTGCAGTTCAATTGAAACTTAATTTTTATTGCAATGAAAACTACTAAGAGCAGTTAGTGTAAGTATCCCATGATCCCCAAAAGGTCTTCTTCAAGTTGTACGGTTACCTACTTTATACAATATTCTCTGTGGCCACTCCGCTGGATAAACATTATATTTACCTGAGTTGCACTGCCCAGGAAGAGAATTCTGTAGGAGTGAAAGGAATGAAAATATACAGTATAAGCCAATAAACTATTGTTTAGACCAAGACAATAAGACATGTTTCTAGGAGCAAATCATACTCAATTGTACATCGTGAGCAGTTTATTTATATGTTTACTCACTTTTAACTTCCTATCAAAAAGGACTCAAAAGAAAAATCAGGAGGGTCTTGGCATAATTTCATTTAAGTCACATGTATCCTTGGAGCTGATATCTTCTTCAATTGTAATGTACAATTGTCAATTACTGGCAGTGACAGATTGGCTATAGAAGGCCTTACATTCTCCATAATGGAATATGATGTAGCTCTGTGGTATTAAGGCGTGAGACTTGACATGTCTTAGCAAACCATTCCACACTTATGTAATTGCAAACTAATACCCCACTGTTGGATATCTTAATAACCTCACTCATAACAACATTGTATAACACTAATGATTTTGTTGTGAGGTACTCAGCAAAATAAATAGTAGTGAAATGTGCTCCCACACTTTATATTGCCCATTTGTGTTACCAAAACTTTTGATATAATATACCCCAGCAACTCATGAAGCTTTTAACTGAATAGCTTTTTCAGAGCCTTTCAGCAACTGCTGTAACACCACCTAAACATCCAGTCTTGCATAATATGCGTACAATATCATAATTTCATTTAAACTTAACCACTCCCTATATTGTAAGTAACAGAAATATCTCATGTTAAGGGAAAGGTGGAAGGAATAAATACAAAAGGAAAAAGGGAAAACTTGAAAGCAATATTTCAGAAAGACTGGTGATGTAGATGAAGATGAACTGGAGATGCTACACTGTGACAAGAATCTGGCAGAGCTATGACAGACCAAAACTGAAACATGGCACCTGCAGTGAACAACATTTCTTGAGAGTTACTAAAATTCTTGGGACAGCCAGCCATGACAAAGCTGTTTCACCTGGTGTGCAAAACATATGAGACAAGGCAAAACCTTCAGACTTTAAGCAGAGTGTAACAATTTCAGTTCCTAAGAAGGCAGATGCTAACAGGTGTGAATACTATCAAACCATCAATTTCATAAGTCATGATTGCAAAATATGAACATAAATTATTTAGAGAAGAATGGAGAAACTGGTAGATGGTGACCTCAGTAAATGTCTGTTACAGATATGAAAAAAGGTAGGAACACATGAAGCAATAATCCTCCTACGACTTATCCAAAAAGACAGGTTGGAGGTGGCACACCTATGTTCATAGTATTCGTAGATTTTGAGAAATCTTTGGACAATATGAACTGGAATATACTCTATGAATTTATGAAAGTGCCAGAGATAAGATACAGGGAGCAAAAGGTTATTCACAATTTATACAAAACCAAACTGCAGCTATAGGAGTCAAAGGACTTGGAAGAGAAGCAATAACTGAGAAGGGAGTTAGACAGGCTTGTAGCTTATCCACAATGTTATTCAACCCATATGGTGAGAAGACTCAAAGGAAACCAAGGAGAAATTTGAAAAGGAAATTTAAGTTTTGGGAGAAGAAATAAAAACTTCAAGGTTTTCCAATGACACTATCATCCTATCTGAGACAGAAAAGGACCTGGAGAGCAGTTGAATGCATGGACACCCACAGAAATTTTTCCAGTGAGTGGGGGGTAGGGGAGGTCATGACTCTAAAATTGTTATTCTTTATAATAATGAGCTGGTCAGTTTTGATTCATGTCATACCATAAAAACTAATTTTTATAGGTGGCACAAAATAACTTATTATATCCCAAAGAGTTCATGTTTATCCAATCAATGTATGAATAAAATCTCTGGATCCAGATCCATGGGGGGAGGGGAGTTTGGGGGGCAGTACATGCCCCCTCTTACCCCCTTTGCAGATGCCTATGGTGAACATAATGGATAACATCTTGAACAGAGATTATAAGATGAATATCAACAAGGGTAATAGACTGCAGCTGAGTTATATCAGGAGATGCTAAAGGAATTAGATTAGGAAATGAGAAACTAAAACTGGTAAATCAGTTTTGCTGTTTGGGCAGCAAAATAACTGATAATGGCTGAAGTAGAGAGGAAACATAATGCAGACTTGCTATAGCATGATAAAGATTTTTCAAAAATTGGAATCTGTTAGCCTCAATATAAATTTAAGAGTCAGTGGTATTTTGTGAAGGTAGTTCTTGGGAGTGTGGCTTACTACTGAAATAAAACGTAGATGATAAACAGTTCAGGCATGAAGAGAATAGAAGCTTTGAAAATGTGGGGCTGCTGAAGAATGCTGAATACTATATTCGTAGACCAATCTAGTTGAGGAGATACTCAAAGAGATTGGGGAGAAAAGGAATCTATGGCACAACTTGAGTGAAAGAAGGTATTGGTTGGTAGCACACATACTGAGCTACCAAGGAAGTCTTCAGATGGAAGACCACAACAACAAAGTCTCATTTTTCTCTGCATTAGAAGTGAGTTCCACTGTCTCTAACTGATATAGCAGGATTTGATAAACATGCCCTGAGATATCTATGTTTTCACAGCTTTTGTATATGCTGCTTTTTTGGTGGCCAGTAAGTATATTGAACTCTTCTTTAAAATGTTGTTGCCATTTATATATACTTTGATACTACATAAAAGTCAACTAAATACATTTCTTAGATAATGTTCAGTCATTACTAAAAACTCTACATTGATATACTAAATGTGTAAAATATACCTGGGAAAGCATTGGCCTATGAATTTAGAGAACAGCCATTGACCTCCTTAATCTTGCTGTTGTAATAGGTATTTGTAGCCACAACAGAGTAATTTAATTATTTTAACTATGTTTTGCTATATTTGTAATTATATTTGGTGTCTGCATCTCCGATACACAATTAAGGTATGCTTATAAACTGATCAATTATGTTGTGCTGTGCATTCATAGAAGTGCAATCGCTGTATGTAAGACATGGTCACAGCCTTCTCGAGCACTGTGTGCCAATTCTCCAGCACAGCATAGATCAAAGTGCTCATAGGAGTTGGAGGGGGGGGGGGGGGCACAGGAGATGCAGCAGTCATACTGCTGGAGTCGATGGAGCCAATCAGGATGCAGCCCCACGTGATTATGTCAGGATGTCATGGCCACAAAGGGGAGTCATCTGGTGAACCTCCTGGAGTATGGAGCAGATCTTCTCTCAGTCATGGGATTGTTACTGTGATAGTGTTTAGAGGAGACAAACTTTTGCTACAGACATGGACACAAGTCATTAGGCTGAGTTATGTTTCACCTTGTTTTCGTAATAAAATTTCTAAGTTGTAATTAATTCTGACTTTCCATTTAGTAGTCTGTACCTGGGACACAACAACTTGTTGTTCTTATTTCATTAAAATTTGTATCTTAAGTTCAGAAACGTCAAGAAAGATTCAATTAATAATTATACAACAATGTTTACTTCAACTTGTGTCTCCTACAATTACTGTCATGTATAAATCAGTCCAGGGGCAGCAGTGCAGATGTAGTAAGTGAGGTGGCATTCAGCAATATTTTTTTCTTGCAACACTTTAAAAAATTTTGTTTATCTACTATGAATGCTGGTTTCCACTGCAAACATACGTCCTTGTTTGTATGCATGGAACTCACGTGTAGCAATAAGAGGCTTTCCTCTCTCATGGCCCAGCCTCATGGCTGGAACCACAGGCCAAACATGTATGGTATGCTATGGCTATTGTGACATCACCTGCTTGACTTTGTCTGTGGAGGGGTCATGCAGTGAGATAGATAGAAATTTTATTCCCAGTTACTTCTGGTTCCACATGGCAGACTGTAAAGCAGTGGTTGGTGTGTACTTGGAGCATGCTTCCATCTGTAGAGTGTTTAGTGCTGTATGTTTTAAATATGAATCCTGCTATACCCGGGCTGCTGAAACATCACTTCAAGGTCACTCCCCAAGTGTCATAGAGTTGGTAGTATAATTAACAAACAAGTGAGGAACGTGAGGCACTACATCTTCTGAACGAATAACAGCACGGAACAAAAGCTGGTTCCAGCCTCGATACTACCACGTTGCCGGCTTCCGTGTAAACATTGTATGTTAGTGTGCAAACACATGCTGTTGTGTTGTGTTACCGCCTTGATTACAGTTTTTGTTTATAAAACAATGTCACCAAAACAATGTTGTTCACCAAGTGACAATCTGTTGCACCGTGGAGTGCCATTAAATAGTCAGGCTTTGGAATTGCTACAGAGGACGCTTCACCAGCAAGAAAAGAATTTGTTTCTGTTCATGGGTATGCATCAATTCCAGCCGATAAAGTTTTAGAGCATACCTCAAAAACTCTAGGACTCAGTGAAAGAACAGTTATAAGGAAAGGGGTGCTACTTCAAGACGAACAAGACAGTGAAGTAAACAGTGTGGAAGAAAGCCCCTGTGGAAGAAACAGTTTGTTTTTAAGTACTCCAGGCAAGAAAAAAAAAGCAGCCTTGTCCTGTTACAGATATTGATTCTTCTGAATCCAATGCAATTTGTTGAGACATATATGGATACTATAACAGGAAATAACACCCCATAATAGCAAAGTTACTAATTTCTTTAAAAGAATGTGAAATTTTCTCAGGGGGAAAACATCACTTAAGATGATATGAAAAAGTATTGGCTTCCATTTTAAAAAGCAAGATGGATGAAAACTGTTACTAGAAAAAGTTCATGTCATTGCAGCTTGTAGGAAAGGACATACACTCAGTCACATGGTTAGATGAAACCCGGGTCAACACTGGAGAATCAGTTAAGAAATGCTGGACAGATGATACTCCGAATAACAGTGGTCATCAGCCAACAGGAAGAGGACGCTGATTAATTGTGGCACAAGCAGGATCTTCAAACGGCTTTGTGCCTGAAGGACTTCTAGTTTTTCAATTGAAAAAAAACAGTGACTATCATGAGGACAATGCATCGTACCATCCTGTGATTTTAGATAAAATTCCCACCACAAGCGACTCTAAAGAAACTATGGTGCAGTGGTTGCAGGTGAGAGACATTTCTGCAGACATGAGCATTACAAAGCTGCTGTTATACTCGCTCGTGAAACAAAATAAGCCTGTGTCACCTAAATACATTGTAGATGAAATTTCCAGCAAACGGGTCACTTGGTAATTAGGCTACCGCCTTATCACTGTCATTTTAATCCAATTGAAATGGTTTGGAGTGAAGTGAAGGTGTACATTAGAAGCAACAACAAGACTTTTATTATAACAAAAGGGAATGACTGCTATATGAAGGAAAAAAGTAGACCATGTTGCTAAACTGATAAGAGAAGTACAGACTATAGATGGTATTATAAATGATTAATGATTTCTCTTAATGATGATGATGATGATGATGATGATGATGATGATGATGATGATGAAGACAACAGTTTTGGCACTGATTCCAATGATAGTGAAGGAAAACTAGATGGAACTGTGCCATTCACATTGTAAATTGTGTGAGTGTAAATGTCTACAGAATTATATCTAAAAACACAGATGACGTGACTTACCGAACAAAAGTGCTGGCAGGTCGAAACACAAACATACACACGAAATTCAAGCTTTCACAACAAACTGTTGCCTCATCAGGAAAGAGGGAAGGAGAGGGAAAGACGAAAGGATGTGGGTTTTAAGGGAGAGGGTAAGGAGTCATTCCAATCCCGGGAGCAGAAAGACTTACCTTAGGGGGAAAAAAGGACAGGTATACACTCGTGCACACACACACATATCCATCCGCACATACACAGACACAAGCAGACAATGTCTGCTTGTGTCTGTGTATGTTTGTGTTTGTTTGTGTCTATCGACCTGCCAGCACTTTCGTTCGGTAAGTCACATCATCTGTGTTTTTAGATATATTTTTCCCATGTGGAATGTTTCCCTCTATTATATGTATACAGAATTAATTCTTTTTCTCTCTGCAATTGGGTAGACTATGCAAGATTTGCTTTATTTATTTTTATGAGTGTGGATAGTGTGTTATTTGGTATGCTTAGATTTGCATTATTATATGACATTTTACATGTAGCTTTACTGTAACAATTTGGAACGACTTGTTGTAGATATTGTCATTAGCTTTGGGTGTTTTTATTTACCGGTTTCATACACATCAAACGCCTAATCTCATCATTCTCTCCATTGTTAGAAAAATGCACTTTGTTGCACTTATGTATAAACGTTGATTGTAGCTTACATTTACTAAACGTACTTTGGAGTTGTGGGCTTGTGCAGTGGCAGCTACTGCAACCTCACAATAGCAGTGTAGCCAACCACACACGAGCTGTCAAGTGACATATTTCACTAGCCCAGGTATGATTTGGTAATATGTTTTTTATTAGAAATGACCTTTTCTTTTTGTATTGAGGTATGTCAGGAAATTTTGGATCACTTTTTGATGGAAATGTATGAGAGATGTGATTCAGTTTGTTTGCCTTGCTGATACCACAAAATAATTTAAAGAATACCACACATTTTTCTTCTAGTGCAGTTGAAAACTTACAAAATTTCTCTGCGCCTGTGTTTTCCAAGACACAATGCTTATGAAATGAACTCCCTATTTCATATGTAGATGAGAAGTAAACAAAAATTTCCACCAGAAAGATGTTCAAATTGCTTAATGACAACAAGGTCATTTTTACAGATCCTTGTATACTATTATCCTTTATTTTGTCCATTTCTTCTATTACAGCAGCTGTCAAATAAAGCTTCTCTTGCTTGAAGCGTATAAAACACACCTGAGAAATGTAATTTTAGAAGAGAGACTTTTTTCTTTAGAAAATACTTCAATTCAGAAAGAATTTATGTCATAGTAAGTAAAAAAAGCCATTCCTTGAAGGCATCACTGAGAAATTACCAGCCTTATTCCTTAAAGCCATCACCAAAAACTTGCAGACTTAAAGAACCAAAAGATTGATTTGGTGTATAAGGAATAGCTAAGTTCAATTATTAAGATATGTTTGTATAAATATAGGTATATTTCTCTTTCCTTCTAGTTCTTCAGTTAACTTACTAGGCATGAGGCACTATGATACAGTTACAAGGTGTTATGAATGTAACGGGATGACGTTTTTTCAAAAAAATTGTATCGTAAAACAAATACAAATGTAAGTAAGTAAGCAAAGTTCCATGTTCTGACCCTAGATGGGCCAACTGGTCCCAGTCAATTGTCATTCATCCTCTGCCAATAGCATTAGCAGGTGCAGTATGTAGGAGTATGTGCTTTGCACACCACTCTGCCAGTCATTGTCAGGTTTCTTCATTACATCCACACTCTACTCCATAATCCAAGAAATGGCGTGTGACAGAGGCTACTTCTGGTACCACTAATTGATCCCCCATTGTTGTTCCACTTGCAGATGGTGCATGGGAAGAACGATTGACAGTAATCCTCTGTATTGACTCTAATTTCCTCAATCTTTTCATCAGGGTCATTACATGAGATGTATGTGGGAGGAGGTAACATGTTGTCTGACTCTTCCCCTCCCTTGTAACATCTACCAATGTAGTTTGTTAAACATAACAATAATGCTCTCATGCTGCCTAAACAATCCCATGCTGAAATGCATCCCTCTCCCTCTCCCTCTCTGTCTCCCTCCCTCTCCCTCTCCCTCTCTGTCCCTCTCCCTCTCCCTCTCTGTCCCTCTCCCTCTCCCTCTCTGTCCCTCTCCCTCTCTGTCCCTCTCCCTCTCTGTCCCTCTCCCTCTCTGTCCCTCTCCCTCTCCCTCTCTGTCCCTCTCCCTCTCCCTCTCTGTCCCTCTCCCTCTCCCTCTCTGTCCCTCTCCCTCTCTGTCCCTCTCCCTCTCCCTCTCTGTCCCTCTCCCTCTCCCTCTCTGTCTCTCTCCCTCTCCCTCTCCCTCCCTCTCCCTCTCCCTCTCTGTCTCTCTCCCTCTCCCTCTCCCTCTCTGTCCCTCTCCCTCTCTGTCCCTCTCCCTCTCTGTCCCTCTCCCTCTCTGTCCCTCTCCCTCTCTGTCCCTCTCCCTCTCCCTCTCTGTCTCTCTCCCTCTCCCTCTCCCTCTCCCTCTCTGTCTCTCTCCCTCTCCCTCTCCCTCTCCCTCTCTGTCTCTCTCCCTCTCCCTCTCCCTCTCCCTCTCTGTCTCTCTCCCTCTCCCTCTCCCTCTCCCTCTCCCTCCCTCTCCCTCTCCCTCTCCCTCTCTGTCCCTCTCCCTCTCCCTCTCCCTCCCTCTCCCTCTCTGTCCCTCTCCCTCTCCCTCTCCCTCTCTGTCCCTCTCCCTCTCCCTCTCTGTCCCTCTCCCTCTCCCTCTCCCTCTCTGTCCCTCTCCCTCTCTGTCCCTCTCCCTCCCTCTCCCTCCCTCTCCCTCTCTGTCCCTCTCCCTCTCCCTCTCTGTCCCTCTCCCTCTCCCTCTCTGTCCCTCTCCCTCTCCCTCTCTGTCCCTCTCCCTCTCCCTCTCCCTCTCCCTCTCCCTCTCCCTCTCCCTCTCCCTCTCCCTCTATCAGTCCTATCTCCTAAAGGTCTCAGGCTGATGAATAATTCTCAATAATTGGTCAAGGAAGTGCCTTACAATCCACTTCCTTCGTGGTTGAGTTACATTTACTTAATATTCTTCCTATGAATCTTGAATGACCTTGAAACCACTACTAATTGGCCTCACTAGGCTGAGTGCATCCCATACCACTTTTCTCATGAAGTAAAAATCACTGGAAGTCTAGCATACCGAATTAAAGAAAATTGAAGCAGCTATTCTTATTGTCCAAAGCAGCAGCTACAGTTTAAGAAGATGGAAAGTCACTAACAACTATGTAAGCTGAAGAAATGAAAATCTATAATTATGATGTCTGTAATATAAAAGAAATTAAAATATAACACAGAAAAGAAATTGAAACTAATTTTGATTTCTGGAAATGAGAGTGATCCAGTAAGTACTGTAGTGATGTACTGTTCGCTACCATTGTATTGACTGATATCAGCCCCTGATCAAGTCACTGACTGGATTGCTTGTCACTGCCAGCCAAACAAGTTGTTATTTTGCCTTCCTTGGTGGTTCAAATTTGAACTGTGTAATTCAGAGTCCTGCCACTTGTGAAGCAATAAATATTACATGATTTTTGAGCACTTGGAAATTGAAACCAGCAGAAATTTTCAGCCAGTGAAAGGAAATGTATGATGGTAGAGTAATGAAGGAAAAAAATTTAAAAAAAAATAAATAAATAATTGTGAAGCAATCGACAAAGAATGAACAAATGTGCATTATGGAACTGGACATCCAATGTTTGTCACAGACAATTTGAAGAATCAAGAGAAAAACAAAATTGTGCAAGACTCACTTTTGAATAAAGCTCAAAGCTTTTCTGAGTGGGAAACATCTAGGACGTGATACCAAGATGAAAAACACAGTGTCTAATTGGCTTAATGGACTGACAGCAACTTACTGTGTGATAGGGACTCCACAGCTTATGGACAGACAAGAAGAGATTTAAATAGTAAAGGTGATTTAAAAAAAGAAGGGAAAGACAGACTACAGAAGCATTACTTGCTACTGATGAACCAAATATCTTTATAATAACAGAACATGGACTGGGTGAAAATGAAATACAGATGTACAGTTTAGAGCCTTATAATAGTGTCATTTTTTTCCACATTTCAACATAAAAGTGATGAGCTAGATTGTATGTGGATAGCAGTAAGAGTGAGTGTGTTCAGTGGCCATTTACAAACTGCAGAAAAATTCGTTTTGAAGCATCAGTACTTTGAATAAATTTGTAGGTGGTCAAATGTCTGGTGTTAGCGATTAGAGATATACCACTCTTTGACTGCTATGATAAAAGATTTCCTAGCAGAATTTGAAATACTATTTTACAAAGATCTTACTGAACTTCCTTTATGTAACAGCAGTTGGTGACCTGAATATAAATACAGCGAAATTGAGTAGTTGCAGAAAATATTTTGGTGATATTGTTAATACACATAACATGAAGCTGCTAGTTAATATCCAACAAAGAGCACTGAATCATCAGACTTGTTAATAGATAATGATTTTACAAATGTAACTTTAAACAAATTAATGGTACACATAATTAACATACTTATTCCAGATCTCCATGGTAAGATAATTGAACTACAAAATAATAAAACTGGAACTGGAAATAGAGTTCTAGTGCAAATACTGAGACTCTCAACATATTGGAAATATCACTCAGAAGACTGGAAGGCTGTATATGACAATGAGGTACATCTACATCTAAATCTATTCTCTGAAGTCCACTATTAACTACACCACAGAGGGTATTTCTCATCCTACCACTTATTAATGGGTTTTCTCATTCTATTCACATACACAAAGTGAGAAGTGTGACTGCTTAAATGCCTCTGAGCAAACTGTAACAAAGATAATCTCGTGCTCATAATCCCTATCAGAGTGATATGTAGGGGATTGTAGTATATTCCTAGAATCATCATTTAAACATGCTCCTTGTACAGTGTATTTCTGAAAGGCTATGTGTGTGGCAGTGCTATGTATCCACAGAAGACATCCCTGACTTTTTCTAATGCTTGTGTGTGTGTGTGTGTGTGTGTGTGTGTGTGTGTGTGTGAGAGAGAGAGAGAGAGAGAGAGAGAGAGAGAGAGAGAGAGAGAGAGAGAGAGAGAGAGAGAGAGACAGAGAGAGAGACAGAGAAAGAGTGAGAGGGGGGGGGGGGGGGGGGGCATCACTGTCAGATCCTGCCATAGGCCCAGTGTATTTAAGGCAAGCTGCACTATGCTAAGCCTCAGTTCTCAATGTGTATTGCTACAGCTCTTTGTGCATGTAATTGGTTCCTGCTGAATGTTACTTAAACACTGTGTTCAAGTCATCATTGATTCTGTGAAATAAAATGTTTTCAGTCTACTGGTCATGTTGTACTTGTACCTAATTACAACACTATTGGCAGTAAGTGTGACCCAGATTTCTACATACATTTCTACTTTGGTTCATCCTTCATTCCATCTCATGATGGCTGATGGTGTTACACAGGACATTTTACATTGATCAGTCAAACAGCAAGAATCATTCACCATTGCATTGCAGCTCAGATCACAGGTACTGGACAATGAAACGGAGGTCCTTCAGTTATTGGCTTCTGTTTTATATAGTTGGCATGCTCCTCAGTGTGTGTCACCTGTTGTTTCTCCCTTCACAGCCCCCATGATTAACCTGTCTCCCTTTCTACATATGATTAGTACACTGAGAAAAGGGTCACATACAAGAAATGTCTGTGATAACAATTCCAAGCTTTTGGGATTACTGACACTATTTTATGTCATGTTTTGTTCCTTTCAGGGATATCTCCCAGAATGTATCAGTTACTATGTCAGCTCACCTCTTTGCAGGATCTGTCTTCTTAAACGTTTGACAAAATGTGTGAACTTCTTTCAAACTACTACTACTAAAAGTGCACCCATGTTATTCTATCTTCGGTTGAGTTTTTCTGATGCAGAAGGCAACCACATCAGTCCTATCGAGCATGGGCAGCTTAACTCCATGCTGAATGTTGCTTAAATACAATGTTCAGATTATTAATGCTTCCATGTAACAACGTGTGTTTATTCAAATAACTTACGGGTTTGCTGCCGGGTGACGTCGTCAGACACTGCCGATATTTGGACAGGAGCACACCCTGCCATTCTCAAGGCACAAATGCAAGGAAGAAAAAATTTGCAAGCAAATTTAATACCTCGGTTCATAGAGGAGAAAAAAGGAAGATACCACACACAGAACAAGTGTCAACACAACCAAAGGTAACCAACATCAGAAATATCGATGGTTACTATTAATCAACAGGTGAGGTAGCACTAATTTTGTCCCTCTGTTTTTTGAGAAGAGACAGAGCCAGATTCCAAGCAGCATTTAAACAAAATCCACCATCTCTGTTAATAAGGTTGCTTGATAGTCTGATTTCAACAGCTTCCTTAATAACACATCCCAATAGTGTGACGTGCAAGCCAGAATCTCTATGTTGTTGTATTCCATAGGATGACTGGTGTCAAGGCAATGTTCTGCAATAGCGGATTTGCTCAGCTGTTGTAAGCGTGTGTGATGCTTATGTTCAATACACAGGTCTTCCACAGTCCTGATTGTCTGAACAATATATGACATGCCACAACTGCAAGGAATGCGATAGACCCCAGCCTTACACAAACCAAGATCATCTTTTACGGACACCAACAGGGCCTTAATCTTGGAAGGTGGTTGAAAAATACATTTCACATCATATTTCTGTCAAATATGGCCAATCCCGTTGGAAATGCTTCCTGCGTAAGGCAAAAACGCCGTAGACTTAGGTGCCACTTCGTTGATATCCTCACTCACCTGCTGCACAGAAGGCTGATGGTGCAACACACGTTTGGTCTGCTTCTCACTATAACCAATCTGACGAAAGGTGACTTTGAGATGTGCTAGCTCAGCTGCCAAACTTTCAGGGTCTGAGATAATGTGGTTATCTTTGGTTGTGTTGACACTTGTTCTGTGTGTGGTATCTTCCATGTTTCTCCTCTATTGCTTGCACATTTTTTCTTCCTTGCATTTGTGACTTGTGAATGGCAGGGTGTGCTGCTGTCGAAATATCTGTGGTGTCTGACGATGTCACCCGGCAGCAAACCCGTAAGTTATTTCAACATTCGATTCACTGGGAAAAGTTGGGGTCTCACAATGTGTGTTTACTCTACATGTCATGTACTTACAAGTAATTACAACATCTTGAAACTTTGTAGTAGGCTTTCTCAAGACAGTTTATGTGTAACTTCAAAATTCTGCAATTCAGAACTCTTAAAATCTTTGTGACACTCTTCCATGAACTCAACAATATTGTGGCCTTTTATGATTCCCTTCTGCATGTCCCCTGTTGGTCCTGTTTGGTATGGGTCCCACACACTTGAAATTGTTCTAGGATGGGTTGTGAAAGTGATTTGTAAACACTCTCCTTTGCAAACTGATTGCATTTCCCTAGTATTCTACCATAAACCAAAGTTTGCTATGCAATTTACCCATGGCTGTGCCCAATGATCATTCCATTTCATATCCCGCCAAAGTGATAAATTGATGCATTTGTATGAATTCACTAATGTCATCTGTAACTTATTGATGTTACATCATGGGAAACGACATTTTTCTCATTTTATGGAATGCAAAATTTACACTGTTGAACATTTAAAGCTAGCTGCCAATTTTTGCATCACTTTCTAACTTTTTCAAGCTCTGACTGAATATTTGTGCTGCTTCTTTTATAGTCTACTTCATTACAGACAACTGCATTGTTTATGAAAAACCTGAGGTTACTATTAATATTGTCCACAAGGTCATTAATACACAACTTGAACACAAGGGACCCAATACACTTTCCTGTGGTACACCTGAAGTTGCTTCCACATTTGCCAGTGACGGTCCATCTCGGGATAACTACCTATGCCATCCCTACAAAAATTCCTCAGTTCAGTCACTAATTTTGCTTCATACTCCATGTGGTCATATTTTCAGATGGAAGGAAGCTATAAGAAAGTCATTTGGAGCTCAAGTCATCACAAAAACATTGTTTGTCCGAAGGTCTGCAGAAAGATAAATGTAAGAAATAGTATGACATTAATTACCAAGGAAATCATGAATGCTAGAGAAGATTTAAAAGATCTGTATGAATGACATCAGAAATGTGATAGACAAAAAGATCATGAATGTATCAGACATAAGAAGAAAAGATATAGCACGATGATAAGGAAACCAAAATCTACTTTTTTTTGTTGTTGTTGTTGTGATCTTCAGTCCAGAGACTGGTTTGATGCTACTCTATCCTGTGCAAGCTTCTTCATCTCCCAGTACCTACTGCAACCTACATCCTTCTGAACCTGCTTAGTCTCCCTCTACGATTTTTACAGTCCACACTGCCCTCCAATACTAAATTGGTGGTCCCTTGATGCCACAGAACATGTCATACCAACCGATCCCTTCTTCTAGTCAAGTTGTGCCTCAGATTCCTCTACTCCCCAATTCTATTCAGTATCTCCTCATTACTTACATGATCTACCCATCTAATCTTCATCATTCTTCTGTAGCACCACATTTCAAAAGCTTCTATTCTCTTCTTGTCGAAAACTAATTATTGTGCGTGTTTCACTTCCATACATGGCTACACTCCATACAAATAATTTCAGAAAAGACTTCCTGATACTTAAATCTATATTCGATGTTAACAAATTTCTCTTCTTCAAAAAGGCTTTCTGTGCCATTGCCAGTCTACATTTTATATCCTCTCTGCTTTGACCATCATCAGTTATTTTGCTTCCCAAATAGCAAAACACATCTACTAATTTAACTGTCTCATTTCCTAATCTAATTCCCTCAGCATCACCTGATTTAATTTAGATATTATAAACATGAAATTGGAACCTAATCATATGCTTCTCCTAAGGTGCACTTATAGTATGCCAGACCTTTCTGATGTGTGCTGCTTTTAGATATTTGTTTTCATCACTCTTAGCCTACTTGGTTGATAGTTTACAGCATACAATGAAAATCACTGATTTTAATGATATCTTTTACATGGAATATCTAAATTGATTTGTTTCTAATTTGCAATATCGACTAGCACACTGGACTCGCATTCAGGAGGATGACTGTTCAATCCTGCGTCCAGCCATCCCGATTTAGGTTTTCTGTGATTTCCCTAAATCGCTCCAGGCAAATACCGTGATGGTTCCTTTGAAAGGGCACAGCCGACTTTCTTCCCCTTCCTTCCCTAATCCGATGAGACCGTTGACCTAGCTGTCTGGTCTCCTCCCCAAAAACAACCAACCAACAACCAAAATGGAAGGAAAACTTGATGTGCTGGTGGTCTTCCTGTAGTGAAGCCTGAGGTTTAGGTTATATTGGAATGTCACAGTTTCATTATGACATTCTGCATCTATGTGGCTACAGAGCCACTTTACAACAAGAACATTTACACTGACAAAAGTCAGTGTTAATTACATTTACATCTACAGACGGTGGTAGTATCACATACACAAGATACAAAATAGCAGGGCTTTGATGGAGCTGTCATTTGTACTCAATACAAACAGATTTCTGACTGATTATGATGGCACAATGGGAATTAACAGACTCTGAATGCAGAATGATAGTTAGAGCTAAATGCATGAGACTTGCATTTTGGAAATCATTAAGGAATTCATTTTCTAAGATCTGCAGTGTCAAGAGTGTGCCGAGAGTATCAATACCTCTCACCGTGGACAGTGTAGTTACTGACAACGTTCACTTAATAGCCAAGAGCAGCAGCGTTTGTGTAGAGCTTTAAGATTAACAGAGAAGCAACACCACATTAAATAACCACAGAAATCAATGTGGGACACATGACAAGTGTGTCTGTCAGGACAGTGCAGTGAAATTTGGTGTTAATGGGCTATGACAGCAGAAGACTGGTGTGAGTGCCTTTGCTAACTAACAGCATGACATCACTTGCAGCACCTCTTCTGGGTTCATGACCATATTGGTTGAACCATAGATAACTGGAAAACCATGCCCTGCTCATAAGAGTACTGATTTCAGTTGGTAAGAGCTGATGGTAGGTTTCAAGTGTGGTGTAGACTCCAAGAAGCCATGGACCCAAGTTGTCAGCAAGGCACTGTGTAAGCTGGTGGTGGCTCCATAATGATGTGTTCTGTGTTTACATGGAATGGACTGGGTCCTCTGGTCCTTCTGGTTATTTTCAGCTGCTTGGAGACCATTTGCAGCCGTTTTTGGGCTTTATATTCTGAAACAACAATGGAGTTTTTATGGATGACAATACACCAGGCAACAAGGCCACACTTTTTCATCACTGATTTGAAGAACATTCTGGGCAATTTGAGCAAATGATTTGCTACACAGATCACCAAACATGAATCCCATCGAACAATAATGGATAATTGAGAACTCAATTCATGCACATAATCCTGCACTGGCATTACCTTCACAATTATGGATATCTATAGACGCAGCTTGGCTAAATATTTCTGCAGAAGACTTCCAACAATTTGGTGAGCTCATGTCACATCAGGTTGCTGCACTACACCAGGCAAAAATAGGCCTGACACGATATTGTGAAGTATCGCATGACTGTTGTCACTTCAGTGTATGTTCACTGGTTTAGCTACTCGTTTTCAGATTTTATTCTTATTTAAACATCCGATTTCCTTACCCAGTGCTCACTTACAAATTTCTGACTCATTACTATTTATTACCTCCTCAAAATTCTCTGGGCTATCAGCACTACAGAAGTTTACAAAAGGTACTCATGGCACAATCATTAAATCAATCAGGCATCCTATGTTCTCTAGTTGAGCTTCTCAACCTTTCTTCCTGTTCTTGTTTATGATTGCTTGGACTCATTTTGATACCTCTTGCTTCCATTTGCTCATATACTAATTCTTTTTTTATGCCTTTTACTCAGAACCACTAAAATATTCACAACCTTATTCAGAGTCCTTAACATCAATATCTCTGACATCATCTTCTGCAACATCAACATGTCTCGAAATGATAATCTTCTTGTAAATCAATACTGCTTCCTACGTTGCTATACCCTATTAAAATTCCTTAGTCTGCTTTGTGATTCCAAATTGTCTTTCCCAGCTGTTGTGGAAAATATACAAAAACCCTGCTTCAACACTATTCAAGTTGATGGTGGAGAAAGGAGAAGAGGAAGGGAAGAGAAGCAACTAATGATATCAGCTGCACTGGGACTTTATGTGAAAACTGTGACAATGAATGAAAATGTAAGCCAGACTGAGACTTGAATGTGAAATCTACTACTTACTATGTAGGTGCATTAGCTGCTGTATCATCTAAGTGCAATGTTTACTGCAAATGCATTTACTATCTAAAACTGACATTTTTAGCTTTCAGTTGCACTATTTAATTTGTGTATATAAAGAGGACATGCATTTAAAATGATTCCTTTCTCTCTTATAAACTGTTACAGACCAGAATTTTTATATTTGTTCCCACTGTTAAATCTCAATTTATTAATATTTTTCCCTAGGTAAATTTGCAGTTTCATTAACGTATTCCACAAAACAATCACAAACTTGATATTTAAGTTTGAGAGTGTAGACTATAGCTGCTTTACCATAATCAATAACAATGAGAAAAATCTTTCACCAAGCAAACCATGAGTTCAGTGAGGCCTATTCAAATCAGTATGAATAACCTGTAATGTTTCTTTTGCTTTGTGGCATTGTTTTGAAAACATAAATTGCACATTTTGTTTTCAATACAAATTTTAGATTTCGTAAATCCTGATTCTAAATCTGTTGGCAACCCATCAGCTAACTTATGTTTACACAATGTATTCAAATAGTTAAAATCTACACACTGAAGAGTACAATGCCATTTCTCCTTTACTAACATGCTACCCTTACTACCAACACTATTTGTATTAATCTCTTGTTTGTAAATTTTACTTGTAATTTGACACATCATATCTACTTTCAAAGCAGTCACAAGTAGGTTATATTGTCTTTATCAAAAACCTTTGAGACATTGCCTACTGATAAAATTTTATGATTTTCTGTTATTTTAGCATAGGTAATCAAATTTCTGTCCATGCCTGTGACATAAAGTACATTTTTCATGTCAGTTGGAATGATGTCATCATAAACTAAAATGGTATTTAAATTTGTTCTTTTGTAACTTGCAAAACCTTACCATCCACAATTTGTACATTCACAGGTTCTTTTAAAGTTATGCACTCAGAAAAATAACTTTCATTATTAACAGAATGATCTGTGCAACCATTATCCAATAACCAATCAGTCTGTATGTTGTTACCTGACTCAACATCATTACACACCGCTGAATGTTGTGCCTCTGTTACAAAACTGCTTATTCCAGTTTCATTCTGTTGACATCGTCTCCATCTTGGGTGATGACTGCCTCCTGAACCATAGTGTTTACTGTGGATTTGTGACCAGATTCTGTCCCTGCCTATTTTGCCAATTGTTGTGCCCACCTCTTCAATGATGTCTGCCATGTGTCCATGAATCGCTGCTTGTTCCTTACTGATTACAGTCCCCCTTGAAATGTCCTGGTTTGCCACATCCATAACACAACTGTTCCTAGTAGCTCATACCAGTCTTGTTTTCAGCATGAAATCCATTGGATTTACACTTTTATTTCCATCCTAGACTTTCAGAATGACAGTCTTCTTCTTTTTTTTTTTTTTTAATTTATGATGTCGGACTGCTACCATATCAGGAATGTTTATTTAGAAAAAAGTAAATACAATATATCAGTCTTGGCCCAGTGACCACATTCATACCACAGAACTAACTCAATAACTATTGTATAGTAAAAAAATAATAATAACTGTTGATACAAAATTGTTAAGGCTTTCGTGGCCACTTGTTGACAAACTGCCTATTGGCTTCTGTCTTGGGTTCTTCGGCTGACGTTCATCTAATGATTTTTCTG
The DNA here is from genome assembly GCF_023898315.1 of Schistocerca nitens. Lineage (NCBI taxonomy): Eukaryota > Metazoa > Arthropoda > Insecta > Orthoptera > Acrididae > Schistocerca > Schistocerca nitens. The sequence goes on along the minus strand of NC_064624.1, from coordinate 53,392,434 downwards.
ACGTTTCGCCAGCACGAGTGGCTGGCATTGTCAAAGCTTCACCCTCCATTGCCAGTTCACCACCGGCAATGGAGGGTGAAGCTTTGACAATGCCAGCCACTCGTGCTGGCGAAACGTCAGAAAAATCATTAGATGAACGTCGGCCGAAGAACCCGAGACAGAAGCCAATAGGCAGTTTCTCAATCACTGTTGAGATCCCTATTGACACAGCCAATATTATCAACATAAATCTACCATGTTCCAACAGTTTAACAATAATCTGAATACATTTTTGGTAATAATGGTGAACTGTGTGACAAGATACATAAACTAATGCGTAAACAATGTGTTAAATGACAGATTAGAACTGTGTGCCGGACTGAGACTCAAAATCAGGACCTGTCTCTGCAGTATCCTTTCTTTCAGGAGTGCTAGCTCTGCATGGTTCACAGGAGAGCTTCTGTAAACTTTGGAAGGTAGGAGACAAGGTACTGGCAGAGGTAAAGCTGTGAGGATGGGGCATAAGTCATACTTGGGTAGCTCAGTTGGTAGAGCACTTACCTGCGAAAGGCAAAGGTCCTGAGTTCGAGTCTCGGTCCAGCACACAGTTTTAATCTGCCAGGAAGTTTCAATGTGTTAAATGTTTAGATAACAATTTCAGTTAGATAAATTACTCACTGTAATGCATTTTTGGTTAACTGTCTTTTCCCACACCTTGCAAAATCACATCACTGAGAAACGTACATGCAGAGGACATAGATGACATATCTGCAAAAGTAATTAAAACACTGCTCACAGTACGCAGCAAAACCCCTGATACTCCTAACAAGCTTGGTAACGGAGAAGCATCTGTTCCCAACATGTCTGAATTCAGTTAGTGTAGCACCTTTTTTGTAGATGTGTTTACAAGGGGATCGTGGAAACTATAGATCTATAATGGTTATATCCACCTTATCAAAAATTATAGAAGCATCTATTCAAAACAGAGTTAAAGCTCATAGAAAAATAAAATATTCTGGAGGAAGCACAGCACTGATTTAGGTAAACAAAGTCCAGAAAAACAGCAGTAACAATTTCGATGGTACACAGAATCAGAGGAATAGGAGAAAGTTGGCAGTTTATTCCTGGATATCTCAAGAGAATTAGACTGTTTTTCCATACTATTTGCTTAGATAAAATGTATAGATAAGGTATCAGGTGGAATGCAGCTGGTCTAACGAAATCATTTGTGGAAGTAGAGGGCAATGTGTAGACTTAAGATACGAAGTGAACAATTTGGTGAGAACTTTTTACCCAAGTTTTAAAGTAGAAAGGTACAAACAGCACTTAAATATCTCCAATTTATGTGAATTATTTGACAGAAACCATGAAAGAAGCTCACTGTAAGTTATAGTTTGTTAAATCTTTTAGAAATAATAGCTATCACAGACACTGAAAGGGCAAACAAAAATTTTAAGTGAAAGCAATCTACTTGTACATAAAAAGGAAACAATCTACTTGGAAATACTTGCAAAGAGAAGAAGAAATGAAAAGGCACTAAACATAGGACATCGCATAAGTTGATACTAACTGACAATGGATGCATTTATGGCTTGGGAAAATCATATGCAAAAGACCTGCTCAAAAGTGAGCAACAGTGTATTTTAAATGAAGAAAATGTCACACACAGTTGATATAGCTGCACTGTCAAAGCTGTACTATTGCAGAACTCATCCACATTTATTGTATCATATAGCAACACATGAGAGTGGAGCGGGAAGCAAATTGAACACATTGCATTAGCCTCATTTGACCTTGCATGTTACTATAGCAGAATCTCAATGAATGGTGGAGGTTCATGTATCTATGTAAAAAAGGTATGTCATTTAAAGTAAGATATGATCTTTTAGATCTAGGTGAGGACAGACATTTCGAACTTTCCGCTGTTGAAATAATAGGACCTGGCATAACAAAAAAATTAGTCATTTTTTGTGTGTACCGCTCTCCCAGTGGAGACTTTGACATATTCTTCTCAAAACTGAATCAAAGCTTAGACAAGGTTTCTGGACCAAAAGCAAATGTAACTATCTGTGGTGACTTAAACATTAATATGATGAAGCCTGATAAGGCTAGCAACACATATGTGAATATTCTAAGCTGTTATGGAATATCCTCCCTTGTTAATTGTCCAACTAGAATAACGAAAGAATCCTCCTCATCTATAGATCATGTAGCTACAGATATTGATAGTAAAAAATGTCATATTGTAGTCCAAAACCTGGGCCTAGCAGACCACCTCTGCCAGATCTTAAAAACTAACATTCATGTATAAACTCCTCCTAAACTTTCTACATACAAAAGAATGTTTTCCAAATCAGCCCTGCATCAGTTTAAATCCCAGCTAGAATATGAAGATTGGAGGGAAGTCTATGCAGAAACCAATGCAAATAAGAAATTTATCAGGTTCATGTCAATTTTTAAACTCAGATTTGAAGAGATGTTTCCCAAAACTCTTTATCAAATTAAAACTACAAAGAGAAATCAGTGGGTGACTACAGGTATCAAAAAATCCTCAGAAACTCTTAGATATCTCAACTCCATAAAAAATAATCAATCTAACCCAGAAGTTCTGCAATCCTACAAAAAGTACAGGAAAATTTACAGAAAGGTGTTGCTAGCCGCAAAAAAACTTTCAAACAACAAAATATTACTTGAAGCTGAAAACAAGAGCAAAGCAGCCTGGAACATTGTCAAACAGGAAACATCTAACTCTGCTAAAAAGGACCTCAATTCACATATTAAAAACAAAGATGTACCAGTAGGTAACCCTAAAAAATTAGCTGATTTTGTAAACTCATATTTCAGTAGTATTGCAAAAAAATTACAGCAGAAATTTCCAGATACGTATGATTTACCTACTCAGAACCAGCCAACAAACTCAATGGTGCTCTTGCCAACTACAGAAAGGGAAGTGGCACTAGTAGTACATCAACTAAAAAATAAAACTTCAGTAGGACTTGATGAAATCCCAGTCTGCGTAATTAAAGATTGTATAGACTCCATAAAGGGCCCATTAACAGAGATAATTAATGAATCTTTCGAATCTGAATACTTTCCGGAGTACCTAAAACAAGCAAAAGTTATACCTATCCTTAAAAATGGAGATGTGGAAAATGTAGAGAACTACAGGCCAATCTCTATACTGTCTATCATTTCTGAAATAATAGAAATACTAGTCAAAAAGAGACTGCTAAATTACCTGAATAAATATAATCTTCTTTCCAATGACCAATTTGGTTTTAGGCCCGGAAAAGGCACACAATATGCTATAGCACTGTTCACTAAAGTAATTTTAGAAGCACTGGACAAAGGTGAAAATGTAAGTGGTAGCTTTTTAGACTTGTCCAAGGCCTTTGATACAGTTGACCGCAAAATCTTACTTCATAAATTAGGGCAAATAGGAATAAGAGGTGTGACAAAGAAGTGGTTCAAATCATGCTTGGAAAACAGAGTTCAACGAGTTGAGATATCATAAGTTTCAAACAATTCCTCTGGCACGATTGTTTCATAACCGGCAACGTGCGATGCAGCCCTATGGGATTCGCGCACAGGATTGCCTCGGTGCGATGTCTATGGCTGGTCTTCGTGTTTTACGTCGCGGTTGGAGCAGATCTCCACCTTGGCTCCTCCGGAGACCCAAACTTATTTTAGATTTGACTAATTTTAAGAAAGATGGCACACCAGATTTTACGTTCCAATCTCTGTTTTTTAACATTTTAGATGTGCATCACGGGTTCACTGTCGTTTATACTGATGGCTCCAAACAGGAGAATTTCCTTGGCTGTTCTGTGGTGTTCCCGGATCATGTTACCCGGATTCGCCTCCCTGCTGAATATACCGTTTTCGCAGCGGAGCTCCACGCGATCCTGAAGGCACTGGAGCAGATGCATCATGTTCGGGGCGATCGATTTCTTATCTGCTCCGATTCTCTTAGTGCCTTACAATCACTGCAGAACCTATACTCGACTGAGGAGATGGTCCAGCTGATACATGACCAACTGTACTTGCTCCAACGGCGGGGTAAAGAGGTATCCTTCTGCTGGGTGCCTGGTCATGTCGGCATATGGGGCAATGAACAGGCCGATCGGGCTGCCAAGGAGGCCTGCAGAGAGCAGGATGTGGTCCAGTGTCCTATCCCCTTGCAGTCAGTCATCGCTGCACTCCACAGGAAGTGCATGGAGATGTGGGAGGACGAATGGCTGGCGGTGATGGCCAATAAACTGCAGTCGGTAAAGTCAACCACTCGGCCGTGGTCTTCCTCCTGCCGGCTGCTCAGGCGGGAAGAGGTGGCCCTCACACGTCTTCGGATCGGGCACTGTCCTCTCACACATAGCTTTTTATTACGGCGGGAGGATCCTCCGTTTTGTGATGCTTGTGGTGTGCACATCTCTGTCCGGCACATTTTAAAAGACTGCATTTTATACCGTGATGCACGGGCAGAAGCACAAGTTGATGGGGATGTGGCTTGTGTTTTAGCTAACAATGAGACATGTGTGTCTAGGGTTTTTAAGTTTTGTGATGTGTCCGGACTCTGGCCTAAACTTTTAGACTGGAGGTTTTAGTGTATTGCAGAGTGGCTGACTCCTCCCCTTTTTCCTTGCGGTCAGCCAGCCACTTCCATCTGCTCCATTTTGTTCCTGTGTTGTCCATGTCTTACTGCTGATGCCCTGCTTCATCCCACGCTTCGGTGTGGGTGAGCACTTATTTTTCAATGATTGTTCCCCGTGTTTTATGTTCGATTTTATGTAAATGTTCTGAGTTTTTTTTTTCTTGACACCCGTCTCACTATGATACTGAACGGGCGCTGAAGACCTTGCTGTCGTGCGCCCACCAACCCTTCTACTACTACTACTACTACTACTACTACTACTACTACTACTACTACAATTCCCTTATCAAACACCTGTCTGACCCAGAAAATGTGAATATAGGCGTCCCACAGGGAAGTGTATTAGGCCCAATATTGTTTCTTATATACATTAACGACTTCCCACAAAGTATCAGACATGGCAAAAAAATACTTTTTGCTGATGACAGCAACATAGTAATAACAGGTGAAAATCCAACACAACTGTCAGAAAGAGCAAACGAGGCTCTCAATGATGTCCAAAACTGGTCATTAAAAAATAAAGTAACCCTAAATGTAAAGAAAACTAACTATATTAACTTCCAATTGAACAAAAAACACAATGCCACTTGAATAAAAGTTAATAATAATGAATTAGAATGTGTAACAAGTACCAAATTCTTAGGGATGAATGTAGACAGCCAACTGAAATGGACAAACCATGTCAACATTTTGGCAAAGAAATTATTCACAGCATGCTGTGCTCTTAGAATCCTTGCACCGGTATGCAATAATACCTGTCTTAAAATAACATATTACGGATATCTACACTCAGTCCTCGGCTATGGGATCATGTTTTGGGGAACAAGTGCCAGTAACATACAAACTGTGTTCAAAGTACAAAAAAGAGCCATAAGGATAATAACAAATAGCAACAACAGGGCCCACTGTCTAGAATTATTTAGAAAGCTAGGAATTCTAACTGTTTCTTGTGAGTATATCTTTCAGAACATAATGTTCATTAAGAAAAATCTCAACATGTACAACACAAACAGCCTAATACATGACCATGAAACAAGAGCTTGTCACCACCTCCATCTAGATAGAAAGAACAAGGCAAAGACGCAAAAAGTATATTTTATAATGGGATAAAACTTTATAACAAATTACGACAAGAAATTAAAGAAATAAATGAGCCCCTCACTTTCAGACAAAAGCTTAAAACCTTTTTAGTAAGTAAAAGTTGTTATACTGTAAAAGAATATTTAACATAGATGTAGATTATTAGCAACATATGACATTATCACCAAAATATTATGTAATTATAAATATGTATATGACTAGTTATAAAAACTACACAAAATATGAGAAACCTGTTTAATTGTAAATGTATGTGTGTTCATGTGTTGTAATCTGACGATATCCATACAATATTTATTGTTCCACAGATGAATAAATAAATAAAAAATTGCATATCAACAGATTGCTGAAGCTTCAACAAAAGCAATCAGGTGTATTGGAAGACTGTCCTCTCAAAACTTACTCAAGGAATTTCAAATATTAACAGTCCACTGTATGTGACACTCGTGTATATCCAATTAAATTTATGTGTCATTGTTAAACACAGAACTGCAAAATTACAGACCAACAATCAAAGATGATTATTACATTAACAGCAACAGACTACAAGTGGCTGATAAGAATCCTGCCAAAGGTAGGTGCTTATTATACAACAAATTACCACAGTTAAAAAATGTAAAAGCTCTACCAATCTTCAAAATGAAACTAAGAGAGTACATGAATGCAACATGTTTATACAATGTCAAGGAATACATTGAGACTAGTCCAAAACAACTAGAAAGAATTGTAGTAATGAGGCAAAATCCTATAACATGCTATATACATTGCGCCAGTCAAAAAACACATGGAATTTTTCTTGTGTTTAATGAACAGTTAAGTGTTGGAGCAGAAGCTCAAATTTGATGCTTGTAACTAGTAAATTACATTAGTAACAAAGTTTTTAATTCACTTGTGTTTTCATTTGTTACAGCTGTACATAAAAGGCAATGTCCTGACAGACTTACTCATTTACTTGTTGACTGTCTCAGCATCACCGAGCCCAAACCACAATTTGTGGTGTGTGTTGATCTTACACCATAGGTATTGTGAAAGAAGGGAAATGAAGTTCAACCTCTAGGTGGGTGATAAAGGGGATGAAATATTTTTTCAAAATATAACACTAATAAGGCAATTTTGAAGACAGGCCTATGGAAACTGATATTTGGTTCCTTGGTGAGAAATACAGAAATATGTGTTTCAGATTTTTTTGAAATTTAACTTCTATAGGAATGAAGTAGTGGGTAAAATGTTATTTTGGGAATAAATCATTATTAAAGAACTACTATGAAAACGACATATATGAAAATTGGTATTTGAATTCTCAGTTAAAAATAAACGAATACTTGTTTCAGTGGTTTTGGAAATTCAACCCCTAATGTTGAAATGTTTTATGAAACTATCTCATTGTGAAAGCATTTTAATCCAAATCTATAAATTTGTAATTTTGCTACTCTGTTGGAAATAAACAAATACACATTTCACTGTTTTTGGAAATTCAGCCCCTAAGCAGGTGAAACATGGTATGACCAATTTTAAGAAAATATTTCGTTACATAAAAAAATTTTGAAGCCTATTTTATGAAAGTCAGTATATAGCTTCTTGGTTGGATATTAAGAAATATGCATCAGGGTATGATAGTTTCTATGGAAAAATCACTGCAAGAATTCAAAAGGTATGATTAATAGAAACCTTGGAACTGAGCTACCATAGTCTGTTTTTGGCCAGAGGTACATTCAGAAAAGACCATGTTTCCAACTCCTTACTTAGAGTAAAAAGTTTAGAAGGTGCTGCAGTTGTGAATAACATAAAAATTCAATTAAAGAGAAACGAAAATCTCTACAGACCATACAGTGTTCATGAGCAAAGCAGCAGGCAATAAGGTAGTTTATACATATACGTGTATGTAAGACAACTGTAAAATAATATGAGTGCTGAAGTTGCAATTTACTCTGTACCTGTGAACTTTAAATGTGCTCTGCTGTATCCATTATCACACTAAACAGTGGTACAATGCTGATCTAAAAAATAAATTTTAAGGAGTGTGTATTAAGAGAGCATAGTGAATAAGACACTGTGGAGGTGAAACTCATACAGCTACTTTTGTAACACAACCTTTGTTTGCTGCAAGACCACTTGGAGCACTGCAGGTTTATCAGTCCATCATCTCACATATCACTAAGAATAATCGATTTTTGAAAATATAATGTAACAATAGATAACAAAGCTATTCTGCAAGTGGCAGCAAGATAAAACACATATAAAGGTATTGAAATTTCCAAGCTTTCTGTCCAACTGGCTTCTTTTTCTGGTAGAAGGGTTGAAGGGGAAGAAAAATGGTTCAAGGGAAAGGACTGGTGAGACTTAGGAAATAGGGAGAGTTGAGAAAAGTCACTTGAAACCCCAGGTCAAAGCAGATTTACTGGACATGATGTAAACCCTAGTCTTTCCCTCTCATCCCATGTGGTTAGTCTCCCCTGACGTGGGCTTCCAGCCAAGTTTTCTGATTTCTCCACACTTCCTGAAAGTCATCCATTCTTTTCCTTCATCCATATTTCATCCCCTTCAACACATCTGCCAGAGGAAGGAACCAATGGCTCCAAAAGCTTGCAAATTTAAATACCTTGCCCCAAAGAAAAGACACCGTAGTGATGATGCAGCCACTATGAATCAAGCCACAAAGAAATTAGTGTGGACATCTGCTGCCATTGGGCATTGATTTAAATCAATAGGGAAAGCTGAAAATTTGTGCCCTGTTACCTGCTTACTAGGCAGATACGCTGAAAACTGTGCCATATAGACACAATGGTCGTTACAACTGCAGGGAATACTGCCACACTCACATGCTGCTGATTGCACTCCTTTCCCATTATCCTTATTCCTCATGGCATTTGACTGAATCCTGTAAGAGTTTGAGCATGCTGTGCATCTGTGAAGAGCAACAAATTTTGCTCTCTAGTTGTCCTGAGTTTGCAATAGAGTGACAATCTGAAGAGATGAGAACTTACTAGTTTCCTCACCTTAATTATGTATGTGGAGTTTATTCTATTCAACATTTCAGGAGTATCCTGAGATAGAGGTGGGGCCATTACACACTATCCTTGACTTGTGAAGTGTAGCTTTGTTCCATAGACCAAATAAAGATAGATAAACTTCCATAATATGGAATGAACAAAGACATACATTAACAAAAGACAAATCAGAGAAATTAAGTCTATACCGACAATGAAGTATAACCATCTTGCCTAATGTTATACATGTTAATGCCAGTTACATTAATCAGTGATTTATAAACAAAGCTACTACTTAAAAAATACTGGCACAACACCAGGTTCATCTCCTACTGGTGGCTTAATATTTACTTGGTATCACTAGTGCTTTTAAAGGAAAATAGTTAAGTACAGCCCTAACTACTGGGTCCTGCTTGCAGTGCATTACTGCTTCACTAAAAAGATTGATACTAGCACTGTGGAAAACAGAACTTATCAGTCCTTGAATCAAGATATTCACATAATTAGTATGAGAAGTGGCTATTGAGGAATGTTTTCTATCTTCTTTTGTACTGGCTGGGATTCCTAGTTGTGAAATAGCCAGTTTTTTGTATTTTTAACTCCGAGAATCAGACAATGTGCTGTGCCTCAGGAACTAAATTTGACAAGAAGCACACAAAACTTATTGTAACTTGGGCAACTGATCAGTATTTGTTCTGCCAACTACAACATTTTCTTTGTTTGAAAAACACATCTTATCACCTTAATGGCTTTATTTCATCAGCCTCATGCTCTTTTTACGCTATTTGGCTGACTGAACTGAAACGGAACAAAATGTATTTTTAGAATGGCACTCTTGAGGCTTGGTGACATAATGCATAATCTAGGACCCACAACCAAGTAGATGAGTGTAAGAAATCTTTCAAAACCACCCTCAAGTTGACCTGTAGTAACTACTATTAACAGCCTGTGAGAAAATCTAGTAAGTTCTCATCTCTTCAGATTGTCACACTATTACAAACTCAGGACAACTAGAAATTTGTTGCTCATTGACAGCATTTCACACTGTGTTACGAATTGAAGGGAAAAAGTTCAATTACTGGGGAAGACATCTTTATGACCTTGAAAATTTACACTTTTTTCCTCACTGCCGGTGCATAAAATGAAATTTACTGGTTTAACTGAAACATCTAGACTCATACATTAAGTACAGGCGACTCTGTTCTTCAGAGACCACTGCAAGTAGAATTTATCAATCAAAATCATATTACACATGCAAGCTTCTGGAGCCAGTAACTCCTAATGACAGAAGGGATAAGGGGAAGGAAGAGTGGTGAAGGAAAAGGACTGCTTAGGTTTAGGAAATGGAGGACAGTTTAGAAAAGTCAGACAGAACTCTGGTTGGGGGAGCTTGCTGGATTGGATGAGAAGGAAAGACCATAAGCATGGCATAAGCTTCTCATAACCCAATAAATGTCCCCTGACTGGTTTTCCTGTTGACTTCTTCACAATTTGCTTCATTCCCTAAAACTCGCCAGTCCCTTTCCTTCACACTTGTTCATTGCTCACCAACCATTCTGTTGGATGAAGGAAACACTGCCTGTAGAACCTTGTTTCCATAATAATTCACCCCTTTATGTGCCAAAGTTAGATTTAATCTTGAATAGTGAAGATCATCCTTTCTCCTAGTATTGTAGTTATGCACACTGCTATTACTTTTGAATTGGGTTTGGTTGTTAATAACAAATTTCATAAGAGAGTATTTTTTTGAGATGTAAGATGGCGACGAGTGTAGTGATGCATAGTGAACGAGTGAATAAAAGTTACTGTTCTGTCGTAAAAAAGGATTCCTGTGAAAACTGTAAAAGTGAAATCGAAAAACTAAACAAACGCATTTCAAGTTTACAAAAAGTTGTAGATGTTTTAAGACGTGAGATTTCGTATATAACTAATGAAAACTGTGAGCTGAAGAAGTTGCGCCATATTCTAAATGATAAAATAATATAGCCACAAAACGGGAACCTGGTGAGTTATGAGAAGCGGAAAGGAAGCGATAGACAGGCATCAAATGCAGCAAATGAAATTATAATTACAGATAAAAACAGGTACAGTGTTCTGTCGAATAGTAGTGATGCCTGCAATAAGGATATGCAAAACGCTAGTGAAGTGATGCAAGACAGTGAAACAACGTCCGAGTGGATAAAAGTGTCGCTAAAAGGTAATCCCTTGTCCACTAAAAGAATAACAAACTCCATAAAATCTGTCACATTTTGTGACAAAAACAAATACGACGTTTTGCAACAAAGTGAAAATACAAATAAACAAAAACCGACGTGTGTGACAAAGAAGAAAGAATCAAAAGTCGACGTCTTTGGAGGCAGTCACGCCAAAGGAATTTCTCAAGAAATGCAAGAAAATAGTAAATCAACGACAGTCACAGGCATGGTTAAACCAGGTGCTGGTTTCAAAGAAGTGACAGAAAACATCGTAAAATATAACTATGACAAGCAGGACAGTGTTGTAATCTGCGCAGGAGCTAAAGACATTTACGAAAACAATGCTATGAAAATGTATAAACAGCTCTTGAGTCTTTTGCTAGTACTGTCAAATACAAACATTTTACTGGTGAACTTTACCCACAGGCATGATTTACCTGACTGGTCATGTATGAATAAGGAAATTCACAGAATTAATGCAAAACTTAAAAGTAGTTGTAGGCTATTCAGCAATGTGAAATTAATTGACTCAAGCACACTTGACAGAGAATGTTTTACGAAACATGGGCTTCACCTTAACAGAAATGGAAAGGCCAGGTTAGGAAACTTAATAAGGGAAGCAATTAAATGCAATTACAAAGTGACAGCCACTGAACTGGGAGGGTATAAATCTCCAATAGCAGAAACACCAGCAAAAACAGGAGCAGCATGCAAATGGACCATCCAAAAAACAGTAGCAACAGAGGAACCTACTACTGAACCAACAGCACGAAGAATCCTGTAAGCACCACCACCACATCCACTACCATTACCACCACCACCACCACCTCCGGCCACAGAAGCACCAGCAGCAACAACAGCAGCAGCAACTCATCCAACAACAACAGTAGCAGCAGCAACAAAACCATCAACAACAGTTGCAGCAACACAACACTGCCTAAGGAGGAGTCAAAGACATGGTACATCTACATCATTAAATAAGGATTTTTTATGGCTTCAGACAAAGAAATGGAAAAGATTGTGACAAATCAGCAAGAAAATTTGCAGATAAGTCACAACTACTATGCAAAAAGCAGCACATTACCAGGTAATGACAAAAGAAAAAATACTTGCAAAACAGTCAGGGTAATGTGTCAGAATATTCAATGCCTCAGAAACAAAGTACTAGATCTAGAAGTAGCTTTAAATAATCTTGCTGATTTCTCTTGTATTTGTTTATCTGAACACTGGTGCAAGGCTAGTGAATTAAGTCTCATAAATATAAGCAAGTTTAATTTAGCAACACATTATTGCCGAAGTGTTTTTAAAAATGGTGGGGTATGCATTTACTCTAGAGTAGGACTGCAGTTCAAAGTGAAAACAGAATTGGACCATCTAAATATAGAAAAACATTTTGGATCATGTGCCATAGAGTTAAAAACTGAGGAGAAGAGTGAAAAACTAGTTGTCATTACAGTATATAGATCTCCACTGGGTGACAAAAACATATTCTTCAAAAAAATAGAAGCAGCATTAAACACTTTTTATAGTAATGAAGTGAAATTATTTTTATGTGGAGATTTTAATATTAACCTGTTAATTGAAAGTGATGAAAAAAGACAGCTTTTGAGTATACTCAGCAGCTTCCACATGAAACCACTCTTTACAGATGCCACCAGAATAACAGAACTGTCATTTTCTCTTTTAGACAATATTTTCTCAAATATGGAGAGTGGTATCACTGAGCCACTAAACGTAAACTTAGGTCTTTCGGATCACAATACACTATTAACATACATAAAATACTCTATCCCCAAGGCAGTAAAATATAAGTGGGGATACAAAAGGCACTTCTATACAAAAAAAGTAAATACTTTCATCCAGTTGTTAGCTAATGAAACCTGGGAAGATGTCTTTGCAGAAACTACAACCGAGGAATCTTTCAATGCTTTTTCTAGTACATTCATGTCCCTATTTGAGATGTGTTTCCCAAAAAAGCTCACAAAGATCAATGTCATGCCTAGGAAGACAAGCCAGTGGATAACACCTGCTATTAGAGTATCTAGTCAAAGACTAAAACATATCAGTCAACTAAAAAAAAGATAACAAAGATGAACACTTCACAGATTATGTTAAGACATACAAGAAAATTTACAGGAAGGTGATCAAAAAAGCCAAGACAATGCACAATGACAGTGTAATTGCTGGGTCAGCAAACAAATCAAAAGCTATATGGAATGTAGTAAAAAAAGAAATAGGCCCAAAATCCAGATGACTTTGTTTTAAAAGATGATCAAGGTGTGCTAGTCAGAAATCGTACTTTAGCAAATTACATTAATGACTACTTCATAAATAGTCCAATCAATCTGCATAAAAATTGTCCTAAGATTAGTAGAACATCAATCCCAGAAGAACAAAGTGTTAATTCATTATTGCTACCTCCCACAAACAAATTGGAATTTAATCGAATAATAAAAACAATGAAGAATAAAATGTCCTCAGGGATTGACGAGATACCTTGCTCAGTCATGATGAGATGTGCTAGTGTCATATCAGACCCACTCTCACACATCATAAACATATCATTTTCAGAAGGTGTCTTTCCACAACGATTAAAAATTGCAAAAGTAAAACCATTGTATAAAAAGGGCAATATACATGAAGTGGGAAACTATAGACCAATAGCTTTATTATCGGTATTTTCAAAAGTAATAGAGACAGTCATGAAAAACAGAATTACAAATTACCTTGAGAAATTCAATCTATTGTCTGTAAACCAACACGGCTTTCGCAAAGGAATGAGTACAGAGTCAGCCATCACCCAATTCATTGAAAATATTGTAACGGGGCTAGATAAGAACAACAGTACAATAGGAATAAATTTAGACCTCTCAAAGGCATTCGATACTGTCCAACATGATATCCTGCTAGACAAATTAGAATATGTCAGTATACGAGGAGCAGCTAAAAAGTGGTTTCAGTCATATCTCCATAATAGGAAACAGGTAGTAGAAATTGCGACAACAAACAGTAAAAACGAAAGTATTGTTTACAGATCGGAAATTCAGACTGTGCCAGTAGGGATACCGCAGGGGAGTGTTCTAGGACCTCTCCTATTTCTTCTTTACATAAATGATATCAAGATTCCAGTAAATGGTACTCATATAACCCTGTTTGCGGATGACACAAACATTGTAGTAACTGACATAAACTGGGTATTGCCAACATCTGCAACCAGAGTTACAGAATATTTGCAAAATTGGTTTGAAGTGAACAAGTTAACCATAAATATCTCTAAAACTAATTATAACCATTACAGGAAAGCAAAGTCACACTCTGATCTAGATCTCAGAATAAAAAATAAAGAAATTGTGAGAGTTGCTACCACAAAATTCTTAGGTGTACATATAGATGAAAATTTAGACTGGAAATCCCATATCCTGTATCTCTCACATAAGTTAAGCTCTGCTTGCTTTGCTTTACGCATTATTAGCTGTGTATGTAGTAGGGAATGTAGCAGAGCTGTTTACTTTGCTTATATACATTCTGCTATTACCTATGGCCTCATCTTCTGGGGTCATAGTAAGAAAAATCTCAAAACCATCTTCACTCTACAAAAACGAGCTGTTAGAATAATTACAAACAGTTCAAGGCTAACTCCTTCAAAGCAATTATTTAAACAGCTGAATATTCTACCCCTACCATGCCTCTATATACAGAAAAGCGTAATTAATGTAAAACGAAATATTAACAATTTCCAATCCAACTCGGATCTACATACTTACAACACAAACAAGTGGAAAGACATTCATATAAAAAGAGTTAACAAGGCTTTGGCGCAGAAACAAACAAACATACAGGGAAGCAGATAGTATAAAAAACTACCGGTAAAGATAAAACAAATAAAAAAAATTGTATTCATTTAAAGAAGCAGTATTCAAATTTTTAATGACCAACTGCTATTATAGTGTAAAAGAATACTTGGAATAGCTTCATACTAAACAATTATATTTATGTACTCTGTGCCAATAGCAATTTTTATCTGACTGTTGCTATGATCTAAATAAATTATATGTACAAAAGTGATAGAATTGTATATGTTATATCTAAATATCAACTGTGTATTCCATGTAAAAAGTCTTTCTCATACATCAATGTAAATAATCACAGTTGTACATACTATTTCAATGTGGTCTTGTGTTATGTACTCTACTATGCACATCTGTATTTTGTATAGTATTGCTCACCCTATATGTGTGTGTACATATATACTATGTATTTTTTGACGAAATCCATGCAATGTAAATTGTCCCTGGACGAATAAACTACTACACTACTACACTACACTACTACATTATGGCATTGAAATACAGCTTAAGGCCAGGTAACTGACTAAGAGTAAGGAGGGTAACATAAATTAGGTCTCACAAAAAATATATGATTTAAGGTGTAAAGAATTTAGACACAAAGTTTTATAATGGAATGCATGGCAGCAAAGCACCTGTTGGCTGGTCGCAAATTGCATAGCTCAGATATAATTAGAATTAGGACCCCTTGTAATGAAGTTTGCGCAGGTGAACTTGACACCAAGAAGACAAGGCAGCATCCAAAATGATAACAGGCTACTTAAGATATTAAATGTAGACAGGAGAATATTGTGATGAACACTATTTAGTATATGAAGCAAAAGTCTGTATTTCATACACTAGCAACAAACATGGTGACATTTTTTATACATTATGGCATAGAAATACAGCTTAAGGGCAGGAAACTGACTAAGAGTTAGAGGGGTAACAGTAATCAGGTCTCACATAATACATACGAATCAAGGTGAAAAGGTTTAGACACAAGTTTTATAATGGAATGCATGGCAGGAAAGAACGAGATCAGATATAATCAGAATCAGGACCCCGTGAAAGGAAGTTTGGGCAGGTGAACATGACAGCCATAAGCCAAGGCAGCACCCGCAATGATAAAAAGGCTACTTAAGATATTAAATGTAGACAAAAGAATATTGTGATGAACACTATTTAGTATATGAAGCAAAAGTCTGTATTTTATACACTAGCAACAAATAGGGTGACATTTTTTCTACATTATGGCATAGAAATACAGCTTAAGGCCAGGAAACTGACTAAGAGTAAGGAGTTTAACAGTAATTAGGTGTCACATAAAATATATGAATCAAGGTGTAAAGCTTTAGACACAATGTTCTATAATGGAATGCATGGCAGAAAAGCACCTGTTGGCTGGTCACAATAGCTGAGCTCACAAATAATCAGAACTAGGACCCAGTGAAGGGAAGTTTGGGCAGGTGAACATGACACCCAGAAGCCTAGGCAGCACCCGCAATGATAAACAGGCTACTTCAGATATTAAATGTAGACATGAGAATATTGTGATGAAGTTACATTTTCTCTACATTAAGGCACAGAAATACAGCTTAAAAATATGTAACTGACTAAGAGTATGTTGGGTAACAGTAATTAGGTCCCACATAAAATATATGAATCATGGTGTAAAGTTTTACACAAAGTTTTATAATGGAACGCATGGCAGGAAAGCACCTGTTTGCTGGTCACAATAGCCGAGCTCGGATATAATCGGAATTAGGACCACGTGAAAGGAAGTTTGGGCAGTTGAAAATGACACCCAGAAGCCAAGGCAGCACCCACAATGATAAACAGGCTACTTAAGATATTAAAAGTATAGACAGGAGAATATTGTGATGTACACTATTTAGTATATGAAGAAAAAATCTGTATTTTACACAATAACATCAAACATAGTAACATTTTTTCTACACTATGGCATACAAGTATAGCATAAGGAGAAGAAACTGACTAAGTGTAAGGAGTATAACAGTAAATAGGTCTCACAGAAAATATATGAACCAAGGTGCAAAGTTTTAGATTCAAAGATTTACAATGGAATGCATGGCAGGAAAGCACCTGTTGGCTGGTCACAATAGCTGAGCCGAGATATAATCACAGGTAGGACCCCCTGCAAGGAAGTTTCGGCAGGTGAACATGGCACCCAGAAGCCAACGCAGCACCCGCAATGATAAACAGGCTACTTAAGATATTAAATGTAGACATGAGAATATTGTGATGAACACTATTTTGTATATGAAGAAAAGTCTGTATTTTATACAATAGCATCAAATGTGGACACATTTCCTCTACACTATGGCATAGAAATATAGCTTAAGGCCAGGAAACTGAGTAAGAGTAAGCAGGGGAACAGTAACTAGGTCTCACATAAAATATATGAATCAAGGTGTAAAGTTTTAGACACAAAGTTTTATAATGGAATGCATGGCAGGAAAGCATCTGTTGGCTGGTCACAATAGCTGAGGTCAGATATAATCAAATTTAGGCCGCCGTGAAAGGAAGTTTGGGCAGGGGAACATGACACCCAGAAGCAAACGCAGCACCAGCAATGATAAACAGGCTACTTTAGTTATTAAATGTAGACAGAAGAATATTGTGATGAAAACTATGTAGTATGAGAAGCAAAAGTTTGTATGTTATACAATAGCATCAAACATGGTGAGATTTTCTCTACATTATGGCACAGAAATACAGCTTACGGCCAGGAAACTTACTAAGAGTATGTAGGGGAACAATAATTAGGCCCCACACAACATATATGAATCAAGGTGTAAAGTTTTAGACACAAAGTTTTATAATGGAATTCATAGCAGGAAAGCACCTGTTGGCTGTTCGCAATTGCTCAGCTCAGAAATAATTAGAATTAGGAACCCATGAAAGGAAGTTTGGGCAGGTGAACATGACACTCAGAAGGCCGGCAATACCCGTAATGGTAAACACGCTACTTAAGATATTAAATGTAGACAGGAGACTATTGTGATGAACTCTATTCAGTATATGAAGCAAAAGTATGTATTTTATAAAAAAGCATCAATCATGGTGACATTTTCTCTACATTATGGCATAGAAATACAGACAGCTTAAGGCCAGGAAACGAACTAAGAGTAAGGAGGGGAACAGTAGCTAGGTCTCACATAAAATATATGAATAAAGGTGTAAGGTTTTAGACACAAAGTTTTATAATGGAATGCATGGCAGGAAAGCATCTGTTGGCTGGTCACAATAGCTGAGGTCAGATATAATCAAAATTAGGACCCCGTGAAAGGTAGCTCGGTCAGGTGAACATGACATCCAGAAGCCATGGCAGCACCCGCAATGATAAACAGGCTACTTAAGATATTAAATGTAGACAGGAGACTATTGTGATGAACACTATTTAGTATATGAAGCAATAGTCTGTATTTTATTCAATAGCATCAAACATGGTGACATTTTCTCTACATTATGGCATAGAAATACAGCTTAAGGGGAAGTTACGGACTAAGAGTAAGGAAGGTAACAGTAATTAAGTCTCACATAGAATATTTGAATGAAGGCGTAAAGTTATAGACACAAAGTTTTATAATGGAATGCATGGCAAGAAAGCACCTGTTGGATGGTCACAATTGCTGAGCACAGATATAATTAGAATCAGGACCCCATGAAAGGAAATTTGGTCAGGAGAACATTGCACCCGGAGGGGCTGTCAATACCCAAATTGATAATCAGGCAACTTTAGATTTTAAATGTAGACAGGAGAATATTGTGATAAACACTATTTAGTATATGAAGCAAAAGGCTGTATTTTGTACAATAGCATCAGACATGGTGACATATTTTCTACATTATGGCTTAGAAATGCAGCTTAAGGCCTGGAAACTGACTAAGAGTAAGGAGGGTAACAGTATTTAGATCTAACATAAAATACATGAATCAAGGTGTAAAGTTTCATACACAAAGTTTTATAATGCAATGCATGGCATGAAAGCACCTGTTGGTTGGTCACAATAGATGAGCTCTAATATAATCAGAACTAGGACCCCGTGAATTGATGTATTGGCAGGTGAACGTGACACTGAGAAGCCAAGGCAGCACCGGCAATGATAAACAGGCTACTTAAGAAATTAAATGTAGACAGGAGAATACTGCGATGAACAATATTTAGTATATGAAGCAAAATCTGTATTTTATACAATAGCATGAAACATGGTGACATTTTCTCTACATTATGGCATAGAAATACAGCTTAAGGCCTGGAAACTGACTAAGAGTAAGTAGGATAGCAATAAACAGGTCTCGCGACAAATACATGAATCAACGTGTATAGTTTTAGACAAAAAGCTTTATAATGCAATGCATAGCAGTAAAGCACCTGTTGGCTGGTCACAATTGCTGAGCTCAGATATAATTAGAATTAGGGACCCATGAAAGGAAATTTGGGCAGTTGAACATGACACCCAGATGGCCTGTCAATACCTGTATTGATAATCAGGCAACTTTGGATTTTAAATGTAGACAGGAGAATATTGTGATGAACACTATTTAGTATAGGAAGCAAAAGTCTGTATTTTATACAATAGCATCAAATATGGTGATATTTTTTGTACATTATGGCATAGAAATACAGCTTGAGGCCAGGAAACTGACTAAGAGTTAGGAGGGTAACAGTAGTTAGGTCTCACATAAAATATATGAATCAACGTGTAAAGTTTTAGACTCAAAGTTTTATAATGGAATGCACGGCAGGCCTGCACCTGTTGGCTGGTCACAAATGCTGATCTCAGATATAATCAGAATTAGGGCCCCGTGAAAGGAGATAGGTCAGGTGAACATGTCACCCAGAAGGCAACACAGCATCCGCAATGTAAACAGGCTACTTTACATATTAAAAATTGACAGGAAAATATTGTGATGAAAACTATTTAGTATATGAAGCAAAAGATTGTATTTTATACAATAGCATCAAACATAGACACATTTTCTCTACATTATGCCATAGAAATGCAACTTAATGCCAGGATACTGACTAAGAGTAAGGAGGGTAACAGTAATTAGGTCTCATATAAAATATATGAATGAAGGTGTAAACTTTTAGACACAAAGTTTTATAATGGAATGCATGGCAGGAAACCACCTGTTGGCTGGACACAATAGCTGAGCTCAGATATAATCAGAATTAGGACCCCTTGAAAGGGAGTTTGGGCAGGTGAACATGACACCCAAGAACACAACACAGCACCCGCAACGATAAACAGGCTACTTAAGATATTAAATGTAGACAGGAGAATATTGTAATGAACATTAATTAATATATTAAGTAAAAGACTGTATTATATACAATAGCATCAAACATGGTGACATATTTTCTACAGTATGGCATAGAAATGCAGCTAAGGTCAGGAAACTGACTAAGAGTAAGGAGGGCAATCGTAATTAGATATAACATAAAATATATGTATCAAGGTGTAAAGTTTTAGAGAGAAAAGTTTTATAATGGAATGCATGGCAGGAAACCACCTGTTGGCTGGACACAATAGCTGAGCTCAGATATAATCAGAACTAGGACCCCTTGAAAGGAAGTTTGGGCAGGTGAACATGACTCCCAGAAGCCAAGGCAGTACCTGCAATGATAAACAGGCTACTTAAGATATTAAATGTAGACAGGAGAATACTGTGATGAACACTATTTAGTATACGAAGCAAAAGTTTTCATTTCATGCAATGGCATCAAACATGGTGATATTGTCTCTACATTATGGCATAGAAATACAGCTTAAGGCCAGGAAACTGACTAAGAGTAATGAGGATAGAAATAAATCGGTCTCGCACAAAATA
Source organism: Schistocerca nitens (assembly GCF_023898315.1). Lineage (NCBI taxonomy): Eukaryota > Metazoa > Arthropoda > Insecta > Orthoptera > Acrididae > Schistocerca > Schistocerca nitens. Next base: position 53,371,841 of record NC_064624.1, on the reverse strand, counting down.
TATGAATCAAGGTGTAAAGTTTCAGACAAAAAGTTTTATAATGGAATGCATAGCAGGAAAGCACCAGTTGGCTGGTCGCAATTGCTGAGCTCAGATATAATTAGAATTAGGAACCCATGAAAGGAAATTTGGGCAGGTGAACTTGACACCCAGATGGCTTGTGAATACCCATATAGATAATCAGGCAACTTTAGATTTTAAATGTAGACAGGAGAATATTGTGATGAACACTATTTAGTATATGAAGCAAAAGTCTGTATTTTATACAATAGCATCAAACGTGGTGATATTTTTAGAACATTATGGCATAGAAATGCAACTTAATGCCAGGAAACGGACTAAGAGAAAGGAGGGTAACAGTAATTTGGTCTCACATAAAATATATGAATCAAGGTGTAATGTTTTGGACACAAAGTTTTATAATGGAATGCATGGCAGGAAAGCACCTGTTGGCTGGTCACAAATGCTGAACTCTGATATAATCAAATTTAGGCCGCCGTGAAAGGAACTTAGGTCAGGTGAACATGTCACCCAGAAGGCAACGCAGCATCCGGAATGTAAACTGGCTACTTAGTATATTAAAAATAGACAGGAAAATATTGTGATGAAAACTATTTAGCATATGAAGCAAAAGACTGTGTTTTACACAATAGCATCAAACATGGACACATTTTCTCTACATTATGGCACAGAAATGCAGCTTTAGGCCTGGATACTGACTAAGAGTAAGGAGGGTAACAGTAATTAGGTCTAATCATAGCGTGTAGGCTTTCACGGCTGGCGTCTTCAGTAATTAAAACTTCCGGGCTAAGAGGCCGTGGTCCAATAGTAGAAATACTTCTCCCTGATGTTTCGTTGCCAGCTGTGGGCAACATCATCTGAGGTGAGTCTACGACTGGCTGCTAGGCCGTGGAGGTCCTGTTTATATAGAGCACGTAGAGGGCGCCACCACTCGTCACGTGTTGTCAACAGTAAAACTATCTCTGGCTGGCGTCATTACTCTCGATCGAAGGTAATCGATTGTCACATCTTTGGTATAGAGTCGATCGCCGTATCTTATCTAGCTTCAAGCCTTCTTCTTTCCTGTTAAAAAGATCCCCTACTCAAGAGCTGGCTAGACATCTTGCCACCTTGTTACAACCATTTATTGGAAAAACTGATCATCATATTAAAAACTCTATGCACTTCATCGAAAAATTGAAGGAGATTACCGTCAGCCCCAGTGATATTCTTGTCAGCTTTGATGTTGTGACTCTGTTCACCATGGTTCCTGTCAACGAAGCTCTTGCTTGCATATCTGACATATTTCCGACTGATATAGTAGCTTTGTTTAGACATTGCCTTTCCACGACTTATTTCCAGTATAATAATGAGTTCTATGAACAAATTAATGGAGTGGCAATGGGTAGCCCTCTAAGTCCAGCCGTTGCTAATATTTTTATGGAATTTTTTGAACAGCAAGCACTGCAGTCAGCCAGAAAATGGCCTTTGAAGTGGTATCGGTATGCGGACGACACTTTTGTCATATGGAATCACGGTGAAGAAGAACTGAAGCGTTTTTTGAAGCATTTCAATAGCATTAATTCAAAAATACAATTCACTATGGAGACAGAAAGTAATGGACAGATAAATTTTTTGGACGTCTCAGTAATTAAACGAGCAGATGGGACTCTGGGTCACAAAGTCTACAGAAAAGATACGCATACCGATTGTTATCTTCATAACCATTCAAACCATCATCCCAGGCAGAAGAGAGGTATTATCAAGACATTGGTGGACAGGGCTAATAAAATCTGTGAGCCAGCTTATTTGCAGGAGGAACTAAACCACCTGCAAAACGCTTTCCAGAAAAATGGGTACGCTGGCATGGAGACAGATAGAGCACTCCATCACAGAAGAAAAAAGTACGAAAACGTGCAACAACAACAACCATCGGTGGGGAAAGTTTTTCTTCCATTCATCCACAATGTTACGGACCGTATCGGGAAAGTGCTGGCCAAGTTCAGAGTTGAAACAATCTTCAGACCCACCAAGAAGATTAGTGAATGCTTAAGATCGGCGAAAGATGCACGACACCCTCTAGCTACTCCTGGTGTCTATAAGATTCCGTGTAGTTGTGGGAATGTTTATATTGGAACCACAAAAAGAAGTATCAATACTCGCCTAACTGAACATAAAAGGAACTGTCGACTGGGACACACGGACAAATCGGCTGTAGCGGGACATGTTTTTGAAACGGGTGACCATGAAATAAAATTTAGTGAGACGAGCGTGCTAGCTAAGACATCGCATTATTATGCACGTATGTATAGAGAGGCTGTAGAGATTTTTAAACACCACAATAATTTTAACAAGAAAGAAGAAGGCTTGAAGCTAGATAAGATATGGCGATCGACTCTATACCAAAGATGTGCCAATCGATTACCTTCGATCGAGAGTAATGACGCCAGCCAGAGATAGTTTTACTGTTGACAACACGTGACGAGTGGTGGCGCCCTCTACGCGCTCTATATAAACAGGACCTCCACGGCCTAGCAGCCAGTCGTAGACTCACCTCAGATGATGTTGCCCGCAGCTGGCAACGAAACGTCAGGGAGAAGTATTTCTACTATTGGACCACGGCCTCTTAGCCCGGAAGTTTTAATTACTGGAGTAATTAGGTCTCTTATACAATATATGAATAAAGGTGTAAGGGTTTAGACACAAAGTTTTATAATGGAATGCATGGCAGGAAAGCACCTCTTGGCTGGTCACAATAGCTGAGCTCAGATATAATCAAAATTAGGACCCCGTGAAAGGTAGCTTGTGCAGGTGAACATGATATCCAGAAGCCAAGGCAGCACCCGCAATGATAAACAGGCTACTTAAGATATTAAAATTAGACAGGAGAATATTGTGCTGTACACTATTTAGTATATGAAGCAAACGTCTCTTTTTTACACTATAGCATTAAACATGGTTACCTTTTTCTACATTATGGCATGAAAATACAGCATAAGGCCAGGAAACTGACTAAGAGTAAGGAGTGTAACAGTAATTAGGTGCCACATAAAATATATGAATCAAGGTGTAAAGTTTTAGACACAATGTTTATAACGGAATACATGGCAGGAAAGCTCCTGTTGGCTGTATGCAATTGCAGAGCTCAGATATAATTAGAATTAGGATCCCATGAAAGGAAGTTTGGGCAGGTGAACATGACACTCAGAAGGCCTGGCAATACCCGTAAAGATAAACAGGCTACTTAAGATATTAAATGTAGACAGGGGTATATGGTGAAGAACACTATTTAGTATATGAAGGTAAAGTGTGTATTTTATACAATAGCATCAAACACGGTGGCATTTTTTCTACATTATGTCATGAAAATACAGCTTAAGGCCAGGAAACTGACTAAGAGTAAGGAGGGTAACTGTAATTAGGTCTCACATAAAATATGTGAATCAAGGTGTAAAGTTTTAGACACTATGTTTTATAATGGAATGGCATGGCAGGTAAGCACCTGTTGGCTGGTCACAATAGCTGAGCTCAGATATAATTAGAATTAGGACCCCGTGAAAGGAAGTTTGGGCAGGTGAACATGACACCCAGATGGCCTGGCAATACCCGTAATGATAAACAGGCTATGTAACATTTTAAATGTAGAAAGGAGAATATTGTGATGAACACTATTTAGTATATGAAGCAAAAGTCTGTATTTTATACAATAGCAACAAACATGGTGATATTTTTTCTAGTGGTTCTAGGCACTCAGTCCGGAACCGCGCGACTGCTACGGTCGCAGGTTCGAATCCTGCCTCTGGCATGGATGTGTGTGATGTTCTTAGGTTAGTTAGGTTTAAGTAGTTCTAAGTTCTAGGGGACTTATGACCACAGATGTTAAGTCCCATAGTACTCAGTGCCATCTGAACCATTAGAACTGACTAAGAGTAAGGAGGGTAACTGTAATTAGGTCTCACATAAGATATATGAATGAAGCAGTAACGTTTTAGACACAAAGTTTTATAATTGAATGCACGGCAGGAAAGCACATGTTTGCTGGACACAATAGCTGGGCTCAGATATAATCAGAATTAGGACCCCTTGAAAGGAAGTTTGAGCAGGTGGACATGACACCCAGAAGCCAAAGCAGCACCCGCAATGATAAACAGGCTACTTAAGATATTAAATTTAGACAGGAGAATATTGTGTTGAACACTATTTAGTATATGATGCAAAAGTCTGTATTTTATACAATAGCATCAAACATGGTGTCATTTTTTCTACATTATAGCATGAAAATACAGCTTAAGGCATGGAAACTTACTAAGAGTAAGGAGGGTAACAGCAATTAGGTCTCACGTAAAATATATGAAACAAGGTGTAAAGTTTTAGACACAAAGTTTTATACAAAATGGTTGAGGCTTTCGTGGCCATTTGTTGACAAACTGCCTATTGGCTTCTGTCTCGGGTTCTTCGGCCGACGTTCATCTACTGATTTTTCTGACGTTTCGCCAGCACGAGTGGCTGGCATTGTCAAAGCTTCACCCTCCATTGCCGGTGGTGAACTGGAGCCGAGCTCGCGGGTGCAGACTATATGTACCTGGCGCGCCAACGTCCGAGGGCTTCTCCGCGGTCATTTCCGGTGCGGTTCTCCTCTTGCTACCTGCGACGGTCGTTTGCTGCAGTACGGGAAGCCAGGATCCGTTGACCTTAAGGCTTTCCTCTTTCTTGTTCAAACTGTTCGCGTGTTTTTGTATTTCTACAGCTTCTCTGAACAAGCGCGTGTGATAGTGGTTCTCTACAGCCAGAACTTCCGTGTCGGCGAATTTTATTACGTGGTCGGTCTCATTCAGTGCGTGTTCTGCCACGGCCGATTTCTCCACCTGCCCCAACCTGCAATGTCGCTTATGCTCCTTGATCCTGGTGTTAATGGATCGTCCAGTCATCCCGACATAAACTTTTCCGCATGTGCATGGTATGCGGTATATTCCCGACATTGAAAGTGGGTCTCTTTTCTCCTTCGCCGATCTAAGATACTCTTTGATCTTCCTTGTCGGTTTGAAGATCGTCTTTACGCCATGTTTGCGCAATATACGGCCGATTCTGTTCGTCACTCTGGGAATGTATGGCAGAGGTCTGGAACATGACAAGGAATTAGAATTCAGAAAGCGGACGTAATTAGTTTGATATTTAACTTGAATCCATTAATGATGCACGTCGCTCTTGACGGTACATGATTCACAATATTATCTGTTCAGGATACATAGTAACTGAATATGGCGCCTTGCTAGGTCGTAGCAAATGACGTAGCTGAAGGCTATGCTAAACTGTCGTCTCTGCAAATGAGAGCGTATGTAGACATTGAACCATCGCTAGCAAAGTCGGCTGTACAACTGGAGCGAGTAGTAGGGAGTCTCTCTAGACTAGGCCTGCCGTGTGGCGGCGCTAGGTCTGCAATCACTGACAGTGGCGACACGCGGGTCCGACGTATACTAACGGACCGCGGCCGATTTAAAGGCTACCACCTAGCAAGTGTGGTGTCTGGCGGTGACACCACATGAAGAAGCGGTCAATACGCGTCAACGTTGCAGAGAAGACGTGAACTCCGGTGAGAGAGCGTGTTGACGCGTGACCGTGGCGTGTTGGGTACGCTGGCGACGCGTGCGCGGTCGGATGTGTGGATCCTGGCCATCGGAGGTCGTGTACTGCCTGTTCGAGCATAATTGCAAGTTAAGTTAGTGGAAGATTGTAATCATTAAGTAATAAGTTTGCGTAACCAGTGTCTCTTCTGCCTTGTGGCCTCCGGCGATCGGGTTTCTTGTCCCCACCACCGGTGTAATTGAAGACAGCGATCTTTCCTCCTCCTCTTTTTACTACCCGATGCGATGTGTAGTTTTAGCAGTATAATTGTTTCCCTATTTTGTCGTGTGTTATGAGTAAATTCAGGCTTCTTGTTGGTTGATCATGTGGTCGCTCATTCAGGACTTTGTAGAGTAAGGTTTCCTTGCACGAGGTTAGCTGTAATTCTGTCAGCAAGTTAATCCATCTTATCACAAGTTTTCGCTGGCTAAAAGTCGGTGCAGTGACCAGCCTGAGAGTGGCATTTGTGTTTACGGGCGTATTTAAATAGGTCAGTACTCTGTCTAGCCTGAGCATCCCTGAGTGGGTGATTTGTGGCCGCCTTACACGTGTCCGTCATATCTGTTGTGTTCTAATGATATTCCAGTAATCGTGTGTTTGCTGAGACCTTTGATTTTCTTTAATGGCGGTAGTAGCTTCACTACCTCACCGTACTTTATTAACAAAGTTGTGTGTTTACTTTAGTAGCCTGTTTACTAATGTTCTTTAAATTTTTTTAACTGTTGTATTGCTATAAATGATTTGATTGTCGTTAGCGGCGTGTTTAAAATGTTGTTTATTGCCGTACTGTTAGTTTATGTAAGATATGAATAAAACATTTGTGTGTGAAAATCTCAACTCGACAGTAAACTAATAGAAATTTGGTCCCGTTTCCCAACTTGTGGTGTGGCTTGTAGTAACCATAACCACTGTGTGTGTCACATCCAATTCATTATTTGAAAACAACAAAGATTTTCTTCATGTGGAAAACCAGTTGAAAACCTTCAATCTTAGTTTGGTCATTGAGTTTCCTAACATAAAACTTACCTGCAGTTTTCAGTTCCTAAAGTGTTATCTGATTTGTTAGCATTGCCACCGTCTCTAGTCCTCGCCATCCCTTGGTTATGGTCTGACTGTATACATGTTTATGTCAGAGAGGGAGAGAAAGGAAGAGAGAGAGAAAGGAAGAGAGAGAGACAGGGAGAGAGTGTGTGTACCTTTTAATACTTAGGAGATGAGTGGGATTGGTGTCCATTTATTAGGATGATTGTCTATTACGTAATAAATTACTGTAAACAGTGATTTGTTAGTCACATTCACTTAATTTATAAGTACTTTTTTATGTATTTTTTTAATATGTGACAATTTTTGTTGTCAAAAAACAGGTGCCTTTTGACATTTGTTCTAAAAATGATCATGTCTTTCAATCAAACCGGTTTGAACAACAAGGTATAAACATGAAGACATATCATTCAGTCTAAAAGTACATTGCAAAAACAACAGACATGTACATCTACCAGAAAGTAGCAGTACATCCATTAAAACGTAATACATGTAATGGAAAGTGTGTAGTGGAAGGCAGCAAACATTTGACACCCAATACAAAGAACATATCAGAGTCTGGAGAAATGGAACTAGCCCCTCAACTTCTGCAGAAGATTTAAGAAAAGTGAATAACACTCCAACAACAAGAGAACAATATATGATAACCGAACAAGTTAAGAAAGTCACCTGCTAACTTTACAAGGAAATTCCCTTATCGTCCTAAAGCACAAACGTTTCGCAGTCTTTTTCTTGTGCCTGTCTGCTCCTCAGCGCTTCCTTTAAGTGGCGAGTAGCAGTCTGTCCTTTTCATACTACTGTTCTTCCAGCCTGGACTTTCCACTGCAAAATCACATATACAAAACAGAGGCAGAAAGGAAACTACAACTAAACGACCATGTGAATACGACTAACTACTTTCTGTTCACACCAATTGATTATGTAATAGATAAACAGCCCAACAGCTGATCACAAATCCCATCACACACACACACACACACACACACACACACACACACACACACACACACACACCACACATACACAGACTCATCCAAAAACAATGGGAAAGAAACAGTCAGAGAAGTTTGCAACACTTTCAAAAATAGAGGAATCACTAGAGGCTGAAAATGGTAGTTAAAATATTGTATTACAAAATCACAACAACTAAAAAGAATTCTGAATGACAGAAAGCTGCATGCTTTTAAAATTGTGAATTATATGCTGGTCTGTAAGTACCCTTTCTACTTTATTACTGAAAAAAAAACCATGACCTGCCATGTTTGACAACTAACCCCAAGTTCCCTTATATATTACACAAATTACAACATCATTGATGCTTTTCCTCCCATCCGCCTCCTCACAGGCACATACAGTGAGAATTCTAAGGTATATGTATGCAACCAGATCCACTACAGACAAATACTGTATTCCTAAGCACAAACGGTTCAAATGGCTCTGAGCACTATGGGACTTAACTCCTAAGGTCATCAGTCCCCTAGAACTTAGAACTACTTAAACCTAACTAACCTAAGAACATCACACACATCCATGCCCGAGGCAGGATTCGAACCTGCGACCGTAGCGGTCGCGCGGTTCCAGACTGTAGCGCCTAGAACCGCTCGGCCACCCCGACCGGCTAAGCACAAATGATTGCTTTAGATTTCACAGATTTTTAACTTCAGAAAATCTCTAAGAAATGTGGGAATATAGAAGTTAATGTAACAATACTTAAGGATTGCACCAGATAAATTTATTTTTGCCAAAATCGGAAATAGAGCCTTTATTTCCTGTATTTGTGAGTAATCACTTTAACCTTTAGGCATGTACATTGTGATCATGACAGTTTGACATCTGACTAAGCCTAAGTGGCAGGTGTCAACAGTCTCACCATTTAGGCGACTGCTCACATCCTGAGATGACAACAGTTGTGATACGACGTTCTACTTCTAAAAGGTCTCCAGGCACATATGCCCAAATTATTTCACCCACTCATAATAATACTTCAGTCCATATAGTGTAAAGCCTAAAAACGGATTTTGCCTTCTTCTCCTTAGTTTTTGCTAGAGGCACATTATGTTACTATCAGTCTCTCATCATTACAGCCAATACAAGGGAAGGCTGCTAAACCACAGCTACAATATTTGTTGTCCATCCCACTACATTCAACACAACATATCACAACACATCACAGTATAATTCTGTATACACAAATAATTTTTTGTTTACCTCTTGATTCACCTCCTCCTGCGATTTTTCTTTCACTTTCATGCTGAACGAATAAATCAGGACCGAGGGTGAAAAAAATTAATATAGTGTAGTAAGTACTTTTATGCAGCATGACCTCTGCATTCAATGATACAATATAAAACTTTTATAAGATCAATTATTTTATAACTAACTCTCGGTAAGTTTTCTTTTTCGAGGGAAGTTAGCCACAACCTCAGTAGCTCACGCGTCGCTCAAGGACGGATTACGTCATATTGAATTCTCTCGTTATAGGAGAAGATATAGACGTTCGCGTCTTGCTGTTTACAAGGCCACAGATGATTTGGAATTTAAAGTTGCTAATAAGGGAGCACAGAGTTTTCTGCAAGGGCCTTCTATGTTTTGTGGATGTGTAATTAATTTTACACTTACTCAAGAAGATTCAAATGTGTCTGGTAATGGATGGATTACTGTTGCTGTAGTGCGTTATCCAAGTACTACTGTGAAAGGTGTGACTTCTTTAGAAGCATTTAATAACAGAGATGTTATAGCTCATCGTACCTATCATGTTGGAGAAGTTTTCAACAAAGATATGGGTTCATCATATTTTACCTCTACAATGCCATTCACGATAAGGACAAGAAATCGTAGGAAAATAAATGAGCAGGAGAGTGTTTCTGTTTGGGCTAAAGGTGGTGGAAGATGTGCTAAAGTAAAACTTGTTTGTGATATAACACATTATTATAGAAATTAATAAAGTTAATCCTTTCCCTTATATCCCGTGAAATTTTTTTAAAAAACAGTAAAAAAACTACACATTGATCTTTTGTGACATTCTGAAACTAAAGACAGAAACATGCAACGAATAGTGCTGCACTTCTGTGAATCCTTTATCTTTCATTTAATCTTATTTTGTAAATGTTCTTGACTTACAAATGATACCCAAGAATCAAGTGGACACAGTTTTTGTAACTGATTTCCTTTGTACACGACATTACTCTTGCCTGAGAAGTTACCAATTTATTAGTTTGCCATCGTAGTTAATCCAAAGTATCAGGAAGGTGGAGAGCGAGGCATTACTCTTTCCATGGACATGGAAATGAAGTCCGATGCTTCTTGACTGAGCGTAGGGGAACGATGCGGGAGACCCTCACTGCCGTGTCCTAATGGAGGTGGTCTGCTGTTGGCTTCCTCTGACACTCTTTCCATAGGAACTACAACATACGTAAAAATTTCTTTTGGCTTCCAGTCTACAAGAGTCAGTAGTAACATCTATCTGCTTAGAGACTGCATCATGAAATACTTCTCAAGGCAACAGTTTTCACATGTATTAATGCATCAGTGGTGAGAATGTTCTAATGTATCTACTGACTACACAAAACACACTGACTGAAAAACATATTCTATTAACTTATGCAGTGTAAGTGGCTTTGACGTTTAGAAATGTCACAGAAACTATTCAGCACATCAACTCAAGTTTCACATGATGTGAGAGAAGATACATACGTTTTAAAGTTCGCCGCGCGGGATTAGTCGAGCGGTCTAGGCGCTGCTGTCAGGGACTGTGCGGCTGGTCCCGGCGGAGGTTTGAGTCCTCCCTCGAGCATGGGTGTGTGTGTTTGTCCTTAGGATAATTTAGGTTATGTAGTGTGTAACCTTAGGGACTGATGACCTTAGTCATAAGATTTCACACACATTTGAACATTTTTTTTTTTTAAGTTCGCTTCTAAAGTTAAAGCAGTATTTAACTTTTCAGAACTGGGTTTCATCCATTCTAGAACTTCCCATTACTTTTATACCACCATGATAAAGGAACCTCGTGTTTAGAATGGTTATATTATAAATTCATTTATGGTGAATATCGAACCTGCCAATCCCATCTGTTCTGACTGACCTGTGATGTTATCAAAATGGTAGACATGAATCTTAGGATATAGTCCTCATCTGTGTAAAATACACTCCTGGAAATTGAAATAAGAACACCGTGAATTCATTGTCCCAGGTAGGGGAAACTTTATTGACACATTCCTGGGGTCAGATACATCACATGATCACACTGACAGAACCACAGGCACATAGACACAGGCAACAGAGCATGCACAATGTCGGCACTAGTACAGTGTATATCCACCTTTCGCAGCAATGCAGGCTGCTATTCTCCCATGGAGACGATCGTAGAGATGCTGGATGTAGTCCTGTGGAACGGCTTGCCATGCCATTTCCACCTGGCGCCTCAGTTGGACCAGCGTTCGTGCTGGACGTGCAGACCGTGTGAGACGACGCTTCATCCAGTCCCAAACATGCTCAATGGAGGACAGATCCGGAGATCTTGCTGGCCAGGGTAGTTGACTTACACCTTCTAGAGCACGTTTGGTGGCACGGGATACATGCGGACGTGCATTGTCCTGTTGGAACAGCAAGTTCCCTTGCCGGTCTAGGAATGGTAGAACGATGGGTTCGATGACGGTTTGGATGTACCGTGCACTATTCAGTGTCCCCTCGACGATCACCAGTGGTGTACGGCCAGTGTAGGAGATCGCTCCCCACACCATGATGCCGGGTGTTGGCCCTGTGTGCCTCGGTCGTATGCAGTCCTGATTGTGGCGCTCACCTGCACGGCGCCAAACACGCATACGACCATCATTGGCACCAAGGCAGAAGCGACTCTCATCGCTGAAGACGACACGTCTCCATTCGTCCCTCCATTCACGCCTGTCGCGACACCACTGGAGGCGGGCTGCACGATGTTGGGGCGTGAGCGGAAGACGGCCTAACGGTGTGCGGGACCGTAGCCCAGCTTCATGGAGACGGTTGCGAATGGTCCTCGCCGATACCCCAGGAGCAACAGTGTCCCTAATTTGCTGGGAAGTGGCGGTGCGGTCCCCTACGGCACTGCGTAGGATCCTACGGTCTTGGCGTGCATCCGTGCGTCGCTGCGGTCCGGTCCCAGGTCGACGGGCACGTGCACCTTCCGCCGACCACTGGCGACAACATCGATGTACTGTGGAGACCTCACGCCCCACGTGTTGAGCAATTCGGCGGTACGTCCACCCGGCCTCCCGCATGCCCACTATACGCCCTCGCTCAAAGTCCGTCAACTGCACATACGGTTCACGTCCACGCTGTCGCGGCATGCTACCAGTGTTAAAGACTGCGATGGAGCTCCGTATGCCACGGCAAACTGGCTGACACTGACGGCGGCGGTGCACAAATGCTGCGCAGCTAGCGCCATTCGACGGCCAACACCGCGGGTCCTGGTGTGTCCGCTGTGCCGTGCGTGTGATCATTGTTTGTACAGCCCTCTCGCAGTGTCCGGAGCAAGTATGGTGGGTCTGACACACCGGTGTCAATGTGTTCTTTTTTCCATTTCCAGGAGTGTATATGAATCAAGGTGTAAGGTTTAAGACACGAAGTTTTATAATGGAATGCATGGCAAGAAAGCACCTGTTGGCTGGTCACAATAGCTGAGCTCAATATAATCGGAATTAGGACCCCGTGAAATAAGTTTGGGAAGGTGAACATGACACCCAGACGCCAAGGCAGCACCCACAATGATAAACAGGATACACGCACGCACCGGACGCAGTACATACGGTGATGTCGCAAATTGCTTCGGCTTATTAGGGCTATAAAAGCTAAACAGCTGCGATCACGTTAGTTTATTTCCACTGAGGTTCCACGCCACCGTAGATCATCTTTGAAAGTAGTGTCTTCTAGTGTTCGGTACGTAGATGGTGTCAGTCATTAAGCGTTATTGATATTACATCGCACAGTCATAATAAAGGGCAGATTTGCGTACTTGATTAGTAATTGTACTTAGGAAATGTTAACTTTGTAATAAAAAGGATTTTTTAATCTACAATAAAAATATAATCAGCAACAAGGTTTTTCATTTAGTAGGATTAGTTGCCTTCATCATTCATTTATGTTTAGATTGTAATTTATAGAATTAACAGATACTGAGATCATCTTCAGGGGGTAGTCAGACAGGTCCAAATCATCATTTTAGCGTTTATTATTTTCCGTTGCGCACATTCATTTTACACCCGGCTGGAGTAGCATCTTGGAACACGACAGTTTAAACTTTTGACTATGGCATAGGAAAATAAAATTCAGGTGTACAATGTATACAAAACCACGTAACGTTAAGCCAAATAACTGTTGCCTACTGAAAAGCATGAAAAGTCCCTTTCACATGTGAACATAGTTGGCGTCCACAAGCGAGGCCAAAGGGGGGCACCTGTCCGCCTCCACCTTGAAACTGGCGTAGTAGGATTTTTATTTACTTCAGAATTCTCACATATTTCTAGAAATAATTGTCTCGAATGCCACTCAGCTGCAGATTTAGCTGTGCAGAGTGCAAGGGGAAATACTGCGGCTTCAGTAAGCATTACACTATATGGTTCTGGAGTTTCTGGCGAGAAATTACATCATTTTCTGATTTCGGTGTTGTTTTAGTCTTGGGTTATGTGAACCATTACAGAACATTGCCGAAATTCAATGTGGAATGTTTTCTCTATCGCTTCCCTTGTACAGTCCGCAATGAGCTACTGAATGTGTCATATGCCACACGGAGCACAGCAGAACCAGTCACGCCTGCAGTAGATCTGACAAACGCACGTCGACAATTCACAGCGGAGAGTTCTCCCATCCAATATTCACGATTTCCTTTCTTATTGCATTCGCGTATTGAGCGAGTACAAATTGCCTACCAACATATTTATCTATGTCTCCAAATGAATGTCGTTTTACGACGGTAAGTCAATTATTATCCACAAAGTAGTTATAAAATTTTACTGTAATCAAATAGGAAACTTATAAGAACACCATTTTTCGACATAGTCCCCTTGCGAGTCGACGCACTTGGTCCATCGTTATACAAGCTTCATGATGCCCTCATAAAAGAAGGTTTTCGGTTGAACTGCGAGCCAGGAATGCACCGCTTCTTTCACTGCTTCGTCCGAGGCAAATCGACGGCCCCTTAATGCCTGTTTGAGTGGACCAGACAAGTGTAGGTCAGAAGGGGCAAGATAGGGACTATATGGAGGATGATCCAGCACTTCAAATTTGGGTTTCTGGAGCGTTCCAGCAGTGTGGGCAGCAGTATGCGGACGGGCATTGTCGTGCAACAACACAACACCTTGTGACAGCAATCATCGGGGTTTGCTTCGAATTGCGGGCTTAAGCCTGGCAGTAAGCATCTCACTGTAACGTACACTGTTTATTGTCGCGCCCCTTTCCCCGCAATGTTCCATTACTGGACCTTGTGGGTCCCAAGAAACCGTAAGCATCAGTTTTCCTGCGGTCGTTCGGGTCTTGAACGCTTTCTTGCAAGGCGAATGGGAATATTTCCATTCCATACTCTCCCGTTTACTCTCCGCCTCGTAACGATGGATCCATGTTTCGCCACCAGTAATGACCCTGTCTAAGAAGTTGTCCCCTTCGTTACCATAGCGATCCAAATGTTTTTTGCAGATGTCCTAGCGCGTTTGTTTATGCAGCTGTATGAATTGATTTGGGACCTATCTTGCACAGACTTTATGAGACCCAAGTCTGTTGCGGATGATTTCGTACGCAGAACCGTGACTAATTTACAGCCGATGTGCCACTTCGTCAATAGTTAATCGTCTGTCTATGAGAATCATTTCACGTGAACACTCAATGGTTTCTTCATTTGTGGCGGTAAACGGTCGTCCGGCTCCTTCATCGTGCGTAACACTAGTGCGACCATCTCGGAATTTTTCAATCTATTCGTAGACACTCCATTCTGACAAAACACTGCTCCCATACTGTAGCGAAATTCGTCGATGAATTTCGGCTCCTGATACGCCTTCCGACCACAAAAAACGGATCACTGAACGTTGCTCTTATTTGCTGAAAACAGACAGCGATAATGAAACTAACCTATTGTTGTTGTTGTGGTCTTCAGTCCTGAGACTGGTTTGATGCAGCTCTCCATGCTACTCTATCCTGTGCAAGCTTCTTCATCACCCAGTACCTACTGCTACCTACATCCTTCTGAATCTGCTTAGTGTATTGATCTCTTGGTCTCCCTCTACGATTTTTACCCTCCACGCTGCCCTCCAATGCTAAATTTGTGATCCCTTGATGGCTCAAAACATGTCCTACCAACCGATCCCTTCTTCTAGTCAAGTTGTGCCACAAACTTCTCTTCTCCCCAATCCTATTCAATACCTCCTCATTAGTTACGTGATCTACCCACCTTATCTTCAGCATCTTCTGTAGCACCACATTTCGAAAGCTTCTATTCTCTTCTTGTCCAAACTGGTTATCGTCAATGTTTCACTTCCATACATGGCTACACTCCATACAAATACTTTCAGAAACGACTTCCTGACACTTAAATCTCGATGTTAACAAATTTCTCTTCTTCAGAAACGATTTCCTTGCCATTGCCAGTCTACATTTTATATCCTCTCTACTTCGACCATCATCAGTTATTTTGCTCCATAGATAGCAAAGCTCCTTTACTACTTTAAGTGTCTCATTTCCTAATCTAATCCCCTCAGCATCACCCGATTTAATTTGACTACATTACATTATCCTCGTTTTGCTTTTGTTGATGTTCATCTTATATCCTCCTTTCAAGACACTGTTCATTCCGTTCAACTGCTCTTCCAAGTCTTTTGTTGTGTCTGACAGAATTACAATGTCATCGGCGAACCTCAAAGTTTTTACTTCTTCTCCATGAATTTTAATAACTACTCCGAATTTTTCTTTTGTTTCCTTTACTGCTTGCTCAATATACAGATTGAAACTAACCTAGCAGCTTGAAAACTGCAAAGATATAACAATAAATAAACAAAGAATGCGTCATCAACGTAAAATGGCAGTACTACCAAAATAAACAAAAATATAACTAATTTGCTGATAATAATTGACTTACTCTCGTATATTTACGATCCCTTAGGGAGATGTACAGCCGGCTGAAGTGGCCGTGCGGTTAAAGGCGCTGCAGCCTGGAACCGCGAGACCGCTACGGTCGCAGGTTCGAATCCTGCCTCGGGCATGGTTGTTTGTGATGTCATTAGGTTAGTTAGGTTTAACTAGTTCTAAGTTCTAGGGGACTAATGACCTCAGCAGTTGAGTCCCATAGTGCTCAGAACCATTTGAACCATTTGGAGATGTACAGGGTGATCAAAAAGTCAGTATAGATTTGAAAACTTAATAAACCTCGGAATAATGTAGATAGAGAGGTAAAAATTGACACACAAGCTTGGAATGACATGGGGTTTTATTAGAACCAAAAAAAAAACAAAGTTCACAAAATGTCCGACAGATCTCTTGCGCGCGTCGTTTGGTGATGATCGTGTGCTCAGCCGCCACTTTCGTCATGCTTGGCCTGCCAGGTCCCCAGACCTCAGTCCGTGCGATTATTGGCTTTGGGTTTACCTTAAGTCGCAAGTGTATCGTGATCGACCGACACCTCTGGGGATGCTGAAAGACAACATCCGACGCCAATGCCTCACCATGACCCCGGACATGCTTTACAGTGCTGTTCGCAACATTATTCCTCGACTACAGCTATTGTTGAGGAATGATGGTGGACATATTGACCATTTCCTGTAAAGAACATCATCTTTGCTTTGTCTTGCTATTATTGCTATTCTGATCAGATGAAGCACCATCTGTCGTAATTTTTTGAACTTTTGAATTTTTTTGGTTCTAATAAAACCCCATGTCATTCCAAGCATGTGTGTCAATTTGTACCTCTCTATCTACGTTGTTCCGTGATTTATTCAGTTTTTAAATTTATACTGACTTTTTGATCACCCGGTATATTGCCCGCACCAGAACAGTCGCGCAGTTCGTATAGAACTCAGGTTCTTTCAATTTATTCAAGAGGTTCGTCTTTCTTCCAGAGTTTCCTATAAAAGTCCCTTGACCTTATGTATTAGTCTTCCGTTGTACCAACCTGTTACGATGATATTAGCGCGTCTTTGAATTCGTTCGATGTCTGTCGTCATGTCTGCTTGATACGAACTCCAAACGCTGGGGCAGTCGCATTAGGAAGGCGCTTTACAGGTGCACCATGCTAACCCTTACAACCAAGCCAAGTCTCCCATTCGCTTTCCGTGATACTGATTTTACGCAACTAGTCCATTCCACATCGTCACTTAAAATTTACCCTCAATGTTTACACATGGTGACCTACTAAAGATGACCCTGTAATCGCATCCTATCGGACTCTTTCTCTTTGTTAGTGGCATTATTTTAAGTTTCTCACATGTAAAGAGAGCTGCCATTTATTACAAAAACTGAAAATTGTTTCCAAACCTTACATTTGGATCGTCCAATAACGATGCTCCCCTGGGGACAGCAACATAGTCACAGAGCAATCTCATAGTGTTATCTGTTAAGTCGTCTACGTATACTGAGTACATCAACGGTTAGCGTTATTTTAAGCAAGCCCAAAATTATTTTCGTTTCTGTAAAACCTGTAGTAGACGAGTTTTGCTATTTGGGCAGTAAAATAACAGATAGGATGGAAATAGAGGGGATGTAAAATGTAGACTGGCGATGGCAAGGAAAGTGTTTCTGAAGAAGAGAAAAATTTGTTAACATCAGGTACAGATTTAAGTGTCAGGAAATCTTTTATGAAAGCAGTTGTATGGAGTGTAGGCGTGTATGAAAGTGAAACATGGACGACAAACAGTTTAGACGAGAAGAGAATAGAAGCTTTCAAAATGTGGTGCTACAAAGGAATGCTGAAGATTAGATTGGTAGATCACGTAACTAATAATGAGGTACTGAATAGAATTGGGGAGAAGAGAAATTTGTGGTGCAACATGACCAAAAGAAGAGATCGGTTGGTAGAACACTTTCTCAGGCATCAAGGGATCACCAATTTAGTATTGGAGGTCTGCGTGGAGGGTAAAAATCGTAGAGGGAGACAAAGAGATCAATACACTAAGTAGATTCAGATGGATGTGGGGTGCAGTAGTTACTCGGAGATGAAGAGGTTTGCGTAGTATAGAGAAGCATGAAGAGCTGCATCAAACCACAACAACAACAACACAAAAGATGCACAGTATAAAGTACTCTCTTCTTTAGTCAAATATTCATCGATCCAGTGGTGGTATCTTGGTTGGCAGTCGACGATGCAGTGTGGAACGCCTTTCAGACCCGTGGGAGGACGGAAGCTACTGGTTCACGAGTACCTGCTGTTTGCAATACGTGGCTCGTGTCGTCACTGACGATGGCTGAGCGGACGTGCAGCGATACAGAGGACCGAGCGACTCACTTGTAATGCAGTGTTGAGTCACACTAGTCCAACGAAGCTCAACGAACGTCAGTGACCGCTTCGTTGGCCGAAATCGGATTTGTGTCGGCAAATCAGAGCCGACGAAGTGCTTGGCCTTGGTTGCAGCTCGGATTGCTGGCAGTAACATCAAAGCGTTGGCGGTGAGTTGGGCTTGGAAACGCATCTTGTAGGGTCGACGCCTTGTCCAATTTTCGTTAGTTCCGTGGCGATCTGCTGTGCCCGTTGAACGGGCATGTGTCTATTGTGCCTAAAAATATTGCAGCACTGAGCGGAACTGAGACAGCATTAAAGCTGATGGTTTTATCGCGAGAGGGGATGTTTATAGGATCCTACAAACTGCAATTGAAAAAACAAATTGAAAAGGTTAGGTGCTTGGAGGGATACACACTGAAAAGGCAAAGAAATAGGTACATCCGCATAATACCGTGTAGGGCACCTGCGAGCACGCAGAAGTGCCGAAACAAAACGTGGTTTGGACCCGACTATTGTCTGAGTAGTGCTGGAGGTAACTGACACCATGATTCCTGCAGGGCTGTGAGTAAATCCGTAAGAGTACGAGGGCTTGGAGGTCTCTTCCGAAGAGCACTGTAGCGGGACTTTGAATTTCGCCGCGCTAAGCTCGTTCCCTCGGATAAAAAAATATCCCGTCGCAGCGGTATGAGCGCTCGACGGCAGAGAAAATACCAAAATTGTAACCTTTTTTGTTTTTCTATCCGTTTTCAATTGTCTCTTGTTAGCCGAAGCTGAAGGCAGACGTGATCTGATGCTGACGTAAAAAACTTAATAGCTAGTCTGATTGTAATGTGTAGACATTGTGGAAGTTATTATGAAATTCGGAGGATGGAGAGAAGCAACTAAAATAAATTGTATTTAAGATCAAGACGGTTTTGTATACATTAGAAATTCCTGGACGATTGCAAGATTTCGGAGCAGACTTTTCACGCAAAATGGAGATTTTTGAAGACCTGGACGCCGCCCGAAAGAAGACAAGTTAACCTGGTAAAGAACGAACTCAAAGCTACGCCATTTCCCCCTGTCAGTTACATTTTGTTGTTCTCTGTTCTTTTTCAGAAATTTGTGTAGTGGAAATTGGTTTAACTTTTGCTCAAAAACGCCACAAGGACCACCCCAACAATAGATTTTCTGTAATACGAAGTCCGATTTGCTTTTCATTTTTCCCCTTTTTCACGGTCTCTCTCTTCTCACATTTATCTTTTTTTTTAAACCACTACAACTGGCTCCCGCGACAGGACGCAATTTTCGGATGTGTCGCTTTTGAGCAAATTTGAAACTTTAATTTGTATTTTTTCCCAACAGAGAATATAAAAAAAATCCTGAACTCTAAATGGTAACGAAAACACCAACTTTATTGTACCTAAGCAAATGATTATACAACAATATTGTAAAGAATTTTCGTAACTAATTCAATTTGTTTTTCTTTTCATGGCATATATTGATGCAAAAACTGTTATTTTGAGACCTTTTGGTGATTATCCGATGGAGATGTATTAAGAAAATCCAAATTTGGACGAATACGATTTACGCAGAAGTGATTGACCAGCCGCTGCAGGACAGAAAATTTAATGGTGAGTCACACAATTATGTTTCATTCAAACATTCAATAGCCAACTGCAGAATCCATTTTTCCCTTTCCACGCATCCTGTAGTTTTCTTCTAGATTTTTCCAAAATTATCTATCTCTATTGTAGTTTGTGGTAATTATAGTATTGTTGTAACTGCATATGAAGATCGTGAATTTGACCGCCAAACAGTCATTTGTTATGAAAAATTTTGTCCGCCCTGCTGCATCTTTCTCAACCATTGTTTGCAATAGAGCAATCATTTACATTGACGAGAAAATATTTCAACCTAAATTTGAGTCAAATCTTTATTAGTCAGACTTATATTATTCCCTTTTTGACTTACTATTATACATCCTATTACAATGGAACGCGGTAAGGTAGAGATAGTTTCGGCAGATGAGTTAAGTGAAGTAGATTCATCTTTCAACCAACAAGAAAGTCCGCGTTTCCCTCCATGGACGAGTTCACAGATCAATGCAATGATTTTGCCTCGAACTCGCAACATTTGTGATAATACACAGATGGCGACTTTAAATGACGAAATGTGGAATGGACGCGAGACTAGAACGTCAGCGCCATTGTTAACATCAATGTCAGAACCGAATATGAGACAAATTCAGCAATGTGACACAAACCGGACACAGGAAACTGACAAACTGGACCGACTATTAGAGTTATTTGCAGACATGAAACGAGACGTTAGTCAGAAAATTGACATATTAAACCATACTATGACCGAAAATTTTGAACGGACGACAAAACAGATGACAGAATTAAATAACACCACTCAACAGCTCAGCCATCGATTTGAGACATTGTCCGATCGAGTCACTAAACAGGAAGAAACTTTGGTTACATTCACACACGAAACAAAAAACAATATCAACCGATGTGAGAATCAGTTAACTCAAATAGTTAATGTGCAGCAGGAAGTGAACACTCGTGTGGAAGAGTTAGCTCAGGCCCACACTTCAGCTAGCTCCACCCAAGAAAAGCTGACTGAAGAAGTGGGAAATATTACCCAACAGCTCACAATGGTAGTTCTCGAACAAACCCACCTCAAAGAAAAGATAGAAAAATTAGAAGAACGAGCGGACCTCGCGTCACTAAACAACGACACCAACATGGCCGAAAGAATTGTACACGAATGTAAATTGTGTGACGACTATCTGGACAAAAAACTTGAAACAATTACACAGGACATACTTTCAAAAACAAAGACACATGTTAAAGACGGGCCAAAAACCACAGAAGACGAAGTGACAAAATTACGAGACAATGTTGTGCCGTGTTTGGCGATTGGTGCAAACGCACCGCTAGGAAACGACAAAACAGCTAAAACCATGGCTAATGACACAGACAGAACACCTATTGTGGAATCACCTATTTCCAATCAAAATTACAATGTGCCGCCTTCTTTTCCACCAAACGAGCAATATTACGACACGACACCTAGAGTAGCAAGTGACACAAACTACGTCAATACAGTTATGCCAACCGGCATGGCCGATGACACGTTTGTAAGACATGGGCATTTCCAGACATTTTCCAGTGAGGACAAGCACAAAGTCCACCCTATTGTGTTTATTAGATCATTTGACGGTGTTTTTCCACGTAGTTGGTCAGAAGTCGATAAAATCAGATACGTCACCAATCTCATGAGAGGACGAGCAGCTAAGTGGGGTGCCGCTATGAAACGGCGGTGCCTTACGTTTGATCAGTTCGAACAAGCCTTCTTGGACGAATTCTGGTCCGAAAATGAGCAACAGAGTCTAAGGAGAGAAGTGTGCAACCCGGAGACCTATGACCCTAAAAAAGAGACATTAAGACAATACTTTGAGAGGTACCTAGACAAGACACTGTACTGGTCCAAACCAGCCGACTTGCCAGCTATAATTGACACTTTAAAGAGCCACTTACCCTTTCCATACAGAGACAGATTAATAGGAGTACCGGAGAATGACGTTAAGACTTTCTTAAACTTCTTAGATCAAATGGACGTAGTTTATAGAGGCGATTCACGCCATTCAAATTTTACTCATATTAGTAACCAAAATCAGCACCCACCCCACAGGAACCGTAGTGACGGTGGTTGGTGGAACCATCCATCCGCGCCGCAACACATTACGATGCCTGCGCGCGAAACATATTCAAATGGAAACGTGTATGACAGTAGGAACAAACGCAGAAATTCGTGGAATAATAATAATAATAACAATAATTATCACCCACATCAAAATGGTAACTACAAGCAAAATGAAAATTACAGACAGTACAACAACAATAGGAGACGTGAGAATAACCGGTACAACCCGGGCTACTTTGACAGGAACGTGACATATAACAGACATAATTACCACCAAAACATTAGCAATCGCAACAATCACCGACAGAATATGTGGAACACACAAAATTCACGCATGACAAATCATAACCCTCCACGGAATCCGCCCCCGTTCCCTAGTACAGTTATGCACTCCCCGCCACGAAGTAGCAATAACAATTGCGGCGCGCCATCAGCTGACGCGTGGGCGCCAACCGGCCGGAATGTAAACATAGTGGAGCTGGTCAATGAACCCGGCCAAACACAGCAGACGACGGAAAACAGTCGCCGACCGAGCTAAGCGCTCGTGCTTCGGTCGTGAGGTGTAAGAGCGCAACGGCTGAGACGGTTTGTTTCCTCAGGTACGACGACAAAATGACAGCAGAACAGGAATTAATAAACCTGTCAGGTTGATGACCTTGTTCTTTTGCGTTCACGTCCCAAGTCTACAACATTAAAACAACTGAACAGAAACTGACAGCTATTATATTCAGGTCCTTTCAGAATAGCAAGCATACCTCACCCAGGTTGTTACTCCCTAGAATACCCGTTATCTCACAAGCCGAAGGGGCTGCATCCCCACAGACATTTGAAACCCTTTGTGCACTAAAACAACATAATATAATGACAACTAAGTTGAACATGAGCAAGTTGCTGTGAAAACGAGATCATGGATATTTGTATTGAATACACGAACATTAAGTTATACAGCCTAAGAACACAAACATTCATTTATGGAAATTATATACTGCAGTTACACTTGTACACATAATTATGAAGAGAAGGTAAACCCAGGTGAGTACACTTACTAAATGAGAAAAGATATTCATATAGGAATGAGACCTACGCAGGTTACATTGGTTGTTAATTGTAAATTATAAGGTGAATCAACAACTAGTTAGTTATTTCAAGGCACTACAATGAGAGGAAATAATAGCTATTGAGATCAGTAATGACATAGGTATGTAGCAGAATGAATGAGGATGTAAGAATGAATGATCAGTATGAATGAGTTAATATTTAAGTTAATATAAGAAGGTAAGTTACTGTGAAGTAGTTGATGGAGACAAGAGATTATTTGAGGAAGATGATATTGGAGTTTTATGAGAATGGAAGTGCCAGATGGCCCACATATGTGATATATGAATGTTTGATGAGGAATATGTTTAATGTATAAGAATATATATATTATGATGAATATGTGAGTAAGGAATGAGTGAGAATGTTTTGGTAATATTGTGCTACATGGAGAAGTGAGTAAACAGTCTACATCTTTAAGATTACGTAAGAATTTCAGTTTGAAAGAAAACATTGGTGATGAGTTAGAACATGTGAGTACAAGACGTTAAATGTGAATCTATTTACAGTGCCCTTGAAAATGAATGAATGCAAGAAAAGCAGAGTGAACATAATGATGATTACAGCTGTGGAGATAAGTGTGATAAGAACGTAGCTTGGAAACACATTAGCTTTAATTTATGGCAGAAGTGTAACTTGGTAACCTTTTGTTAAGCCACTGTGTGGAAGAAAACATTTATAGTTTGCGTTCAGACAGGAGAATGATATTTTAAGGAACTTAATTTGAAATATAGTTTTTACCTAGCCCTCATCTGAATACATTTGTATAATTTTTTTTTACGAAAGTGAAATTTAGTGCCATGTTAGCTTTTATTATACTTACACACCACAGAAAACCATGAGGAAACAAAAGATAGAGTTATTAAGGCCGTTTTGCGATTCGTACAACACCTCCACTTAAGCGAACAGATGACAAAATTACATCTACGTTGAAGACATTTGACTTTTCAGGCTATGCAAGGTAAGTGCAAAGGAGAAGTGACCACCCATGCAGCCGACGTCGAGCAACGGACAGTGAGAAAGAGACATTTTACTGTCAATTATAATACAATGTTCTTTATTTGTTTTATAGAAAGAAATGATATATATACACAACATACATGATGTTTAACCTTCACTAAAGTAGAAGAAAGTTCATGGTTGAACTCTTGAGAGGAAATTTGGTATGTTAATTATATAATACACATTATGAGAGAGACAATCTCTGAGATACATTTTCCATTTGCATAGACGGTATCCACAAGAAGTGGAGATATTGAGGTAGTACTGAGCAGATATGCGATTCACTCATGCAAGGATTTGTTAAGGTATAATACACTAAGTCATATTAACAATCAGAACACAAACACAGGATCTGTCATGATGTTACACTACACAGACTTGACGTACGGACACTTACATTTACCCATGATTTGGTAAATTGTAAGCACCTCCTTTCATACATCCCTTGAAGGTGATGCAAATATTATAATGTATTATGTTCTCTTTGTATGTAGTAGCTGTAGGATTTGGTAGTTTACAGGTAGTGAATAGTTTCTTCCAGTCTATCTTTCTTTCTTTCTCCATTATCCTACCACCTCCTGCAGCTGGGTATTGTTTGTTTATGGAGTGTAAGAATATAATGTGTGACAGTAAACTTTCAGGTATGAATTAAAAGAAATGAAGAAAATTGAGAATGGCATTACAAGCCTGGTCAACCACTAGCCAAGATATGGAATAATAAAAAAAAAAAAAGAAAGAGATAAATAATAAATGAAGGAAAGCCCGTGCTTTTAAATATTAAGTCTTATATCCCTTGGCACACCCAAACCTGAATAAAAAATTAATACCCCAATAAAAGAAAGCCAATGGGACTTAGTATAATTTTTTTTAGTATAGATATTTCACATGCATATTCTTGTAAATTTATATGTATTTGTATATGTATAAAAACTTTGCATATTGTCAACATATTTTGAAATGTGACCACGAAACGTAAGCTTTCAGAATTAACGATGTAAACATGCTTGGACAAAGTGAGCTTTGTTAAAATATAAATATGGCAAAAAAGTGTTGCAAACTGTGTTAAACAGTGAACGTTATAAACGACGAATTTTGTGGTGTTTGTGAAACTTATGGCGCATAAACCAAATAACTGTTTGTAAATCGATATAAACTGCAATTTACTTCGACGATAATGAGGATTTTCACACTGCTAATGAACGTTTGTTGACAAGTGTAAACAATGTGGTGAAACACCTACCTTTGCGAACATTGACGCCGTTGTTCCTGGCCGGCCTTCAGATGCTTTGGAGACAATAAACTCAGCACCTGTCGTAGGCGATGTGGAGGCTAAAAACTGCATTGACCATATATGCCCCGTGAACAATAGTCATGAAAACGCACAAGGACCTGGAGTGTTGTGTCGTAACAGAAGACATAGACATTGCTTCAGATCACGCACACGCTCAATCTTATGGTGTCACCGGACTTAACACGCCATTTATGCTGGAATAACAACTTGTAATGAACACTATGTGAAAGTGAATACTGTTCAGGACTGTCATAACACAGCAATTTTGAAACTGCCGCACGCGAAATTCAGTGATGCTACTGCGCGTGCGCAAAGACTACGTGCTGCCAGAGATGCATTGGGAAACCAACGCTGGGAGCACACAACATTAACTGCGCTGGCGAGCAGCTTTTTCAAACAAACTGTATGTAAATATATTTATTAATTGTGTACAAAGGATCCAAACTGTAATAATTGTATTTAGTATATAGGTTTAGAAAGTAAGTGTTGGTTAAGATTATCCCCTATGGATGCACGTGGCCTTTCCAATGAAAATATGCATATATTGACTTTTAGGTTTACTAGCCTGCCACGCTAAATGTTTTAGCGTGACAGTCGAGGGGGCGATGTAGCGGGACTTTGAATTTCGCCGCGCTACGCTCGTTCCCTCGGATAAAAAAATATCCCGTCGCAGCGGTATAAGCGCTCGACGGCAGAGAAAATACCAAAATTGTAACCTTTTTTGTTTTTCTATCCGTTTTCAATTGTCTCTTGTTAGCCGAAGCTGAAGGCAGACGTGATCTGATGCTGACGTAAAAAACTTAATAGCTAGTCTGATTGTAATGTGTAGACATTGTGGAAGTTATTATGAAATTCGGAGGATGGAGAGAAGCAACTAAAATAAATTGTATTTAAGATCAAGACGGTTTTGTATACATTAGAAATTCCTGGACGATTGCAAGATTTCGGAGCAGACTTTTCACGCAAAATGGAGATTTTTGAAGACCTGGACGCCGCCCGAAAGAAGACAAGTTAACCTGGTAAAGAACGAACTCAAAGCTACGCCATTTCCCCCTGTCAGTTACATTTTGTTGTTCTCTGTTCTTTTTCAAAAATTTGTGTAGTGGAAATTGGTTTAACTTTTGCTCAAAAACGCCACAAGGACCACCCCAACAATAGATTTTCTGTAATACGAAGTCCGATTTGCTTTTCATTTTTCCCCTTTTTCACGGTCTCTCCTCTTCTCTCCATTTATCTTTTTTTATTAACCACTACAACTGGCTCCCGCGACAGGACGCAATTTTCGGATGTGTCGTTTTTGAGCAAATTTGAAACTTTAATTTGTATTTTTTCCCAACAGAGAATATAAAAAAAATCCTGAACTCTAAATGGTAACGAAAACACCAACTTTATTGTACCTAAGCAAATGATTATACAACAATATTGTAAAGAATTTTCGTAACTAATTCAATCTGTTTTTCTTTTCATGGCAGCACATCTCGGATGCCTTGCAACGTGCTCTTCGGAAGAGACCTCCAAGCCCTCGTACTCTTACGGATTTACTCACAGCCCTGCAGGAATCATGGTGTCAGTTACCTCCAGCACTACTCAGACAATAGTCGGGTCCAAACCACGTTTTGTTTCGGCACTTCTGCGTGCTCGCAGGTGCCCTACACGGTATTATGCGGATGTACCTATTTCTTTGCCTTTTCAGTGTGTATCCCTCCAAGCACCTAACCTTTTCAATTTGTTTTTTCAATTGCAGTTTGTAGGATCCTATAAACATCCCCTCTCGCGATAAAACCATCAGCTTTAATGCTGTCTCAGTTCCGCTCAGTGCTGCAATATTTTTAGGCACAATAGACACATGCCCGTTCAACGGGCACAGCAGATCGCCACGGAACTAACGAAAATTGGACAAGGCGTCGACCCTACAAGATGCGTTTCCAAGCCCAACTCACCGCCAACGCTTTGATGTTACTGCCAGCAATCCGAGCTGCAACCAAGGCCAAGCACTTCGTCGGCTCTGATTTGCCGAAGTGAAACATGGACGACAAACAGTTTAGACGAGAAGAGAATAGAAGCTTTCAAAATGTGGTGCTACAAAGGAATGCTGAAGATTAGATTGGTAGATCACGTAACTAATAATGAGGTACTGAATAGAATTGGGGAGAAGAGAAATTTGTGGTGCAACATGACCAAAAGAAGAGATCGGTTGGTAGAACACTTTCTCAGGCATCAAGGGATCACCAATTTAGTATTGGAGGTCTGCGTGGAGGGTAAAAATCGTAGAGGGAGACAAAGAGATCAATACACTAAGTAGATTCAGATGGATGTGGGGTGCAGTAGTTACTCGGAGATGAAGAGGTTTGCATAGTATAGAGAAGCATGAAGAGCTGCATCAAACCACAACAACAACAACACAAAAGATGCACAGTATAAAGTACTCTCTTCTTTAGTCAAATATTCATCGATCCAGTGGTGGTATCTTGGTTGGCAGTCGACGATGCAGTGTGGAACGCCTTTCAGACCCGTGGGAGGACGGAAGCTACTGGTTCACGAGTACCTGCTGTTTGCAATACGTGGCTTGTGTCGTCACTGACGATGGCTGAGCGGACGTGCAGCGATATAGAGGACCGAGCGACTCACTTGTAATGCAGTGTTGAGTCACACTAGACCAACGAAGCTCAACGAACGACAGTGACCGCTTCGTTGGCCGAAATCGGATTTGTGTCGGCAAATCAGAGCCGACGAAGTGCTTGGCCTTGGTTGCAGCTCGGATTGCTGGCAGTAACATCAAAGCGTTGGCGGTGAGTTGGGCTTGGAAACGCATCTTGTAGGGTCGACGCCTTGTCCAATTTTCGTTAGTTCCGTGGCGATCTGCTGTGCCCGTTGAACGGGCATGTGTCTATTGTGCCTAAAAATATTGCAGCACTGAGCGGAACTGAGACAGCATTAAAGCTGATGGTTTTATCGCGAGAGGGGATGTTTATAGGATCCTACAAACTGCAATTGAAAAAACAAATTGAAAAGGTTAGGTGCTTTGAGGGATACACACTGAAAAGGCAAAGAAATAGGTACACCCGCATAATACCGTGTAGGGCACCTGCGAGCAGGCAGAAGTGCCGAAACAAAACGTGGTTTGGACCCGACTATTGTCTGAGTAGTGCTGGAGGTAACTGACACCATGATTCCTGCAGGGCTGTGAGTAAATCCGTAAGAGTACGAGGGTTTGGAGGTCTCTTCCGAAGAGCACGTTGCAAGGCATCCGAGATGTGCTCAATAATGTTTATGTGTGCGGGATTTGGTGGCCAGTGGAAGTGTTTAAACTCAGAAGAGTGTTCTGGAGCCACTCTGTAGCAGTTATGGACGTGTGGGCAATGGACATGAATGGATGCATGTGATCAGACAGGATGCTTACGTACGTGTCGTCAGTCGTATCTAGACGTATCAGGGGTCCCATCTCACTCTCACCGCAATCCCCCGACACCCTTACTGAGCCTCATCCAAATTAAACAATCCCCTCTGACATGAAGGGTCCATGGATTCATGAGGTTTTCTCCATACTCGCACAAGTCTATCCGCTCGAAAGAATTTGAAACGAGACTCGGCCGAACAGGCAACATCTTTCCAGTCATTAACTGTCAATGTCGGTGTTGAGGAGCCCGGGCGAGGCGTAAGGCTTTGTGTCGTGCATGGACACACGAGTAAACCTTCGGATCCGAAAGCCCGTATCGATGATGTTTCGTTGAACGCTTTGCACACTGTCACTTGTTTATAGCCCGGCATTGAAATATGCAGCAATTTGCGGAAGGGCTGCACTTCTGTCATGTTGAACGATTCTCTTCAGTCGTCATTGGTCCCGTTCTTGCAGGATCTTTTTCCAACCGCAGCGATGTCCAAGATTTGATGTTTTACCGGATTCCTGATATTCACGGTACACTCGTGAAATGGTAGTACGAGAAAATCCCCACTTCATCGCTCCCTCGGAGATGCTGTGTCCCATCACTCGTGCGCCGTCTGTAACACCACGTTCAAACTCACCTGAATCTTGGTAACCTTTCACTTCAGCAGCAGTAACCGGTCTAAGAGCTGCGCCAGGCACTTGTTGTCTGATGTAGACGTTGTCGATCGCAGCGCCGAATTGTGCCTGTTTATTGGTATAGGCATGCCGATACTAATTTCTTTGTCGCTTAAGAAAAACGAGCCGTAGAAAATAATGTGGACGATATTACACAGAAAATGGAAAAACTGCCCATACTCCAATTCAGTTTGAGGGTCAGAAATTTTGTCCCATCATACTGTCCCCTATTTTTTAAAAGACAGGTTGTTCACTGGCGTCATTTCATCTTCTACTTCGTTTCCTCATGATCAACTTCTTGCAGTGAAATACGAGGGTTATTTTGATAGTAAGGTTCGATCGCTAGCAACAGATACACCTTCCATCTACTTGTCTACATAGTCGCCGCTCTGAGACATTTCTCGTAGAGTTGTACCCCTACCTGGCTCAAATGGCTCTGAGCACTATGGGACTTAACTTCTGAGGTCATCAGTGCCCTAGAACTTGGAACTACTTAAACCTAACTAACCTAAGGACATCACACACATCCATGCCCGAGGCAGGATTCGAACCTGCGACCGTAGCGGTCACGCGGTTCCAGACTGTAGCGCCTAGAAACGCCCGGCCACCCCAGCCGGCCAATACCCTATCTGCCAACTCCGTACGCTGATCTTCAGCTCGTTGTGTGTGTCGAAATTTTGTCTTTATAGGCAGCGGTTTATGTAAGCAGAGATGAAAATCAGAGAGAGCCAAGCTCGGGCTGTATTGTAGGTGATCAAACACTTCCCATCGAAAAGACTGTAGGATCGCTCTCATTGCTCCTGCAGTACGGAGTCGCGAATTGTTGTGATGAAGTGCATGACAGCTACGTTGTGTCGACTCCAAGAAATCAGGAGATACCTCTCAGAGACACTCCTACTTTGCAAGAGACATTATTTGCTAAGCGTTTTTTAAGTGTGCACTGTACGCTCAAAACTAAAAAGAACAACGTGAAGCGATTGACGGACGTACTAAGAGACACTGTCCAACAAGTTTATGCAAAGCTTTAGCGGATTTTCGCTGTGGTATCCATGTCGCGACCGACCGGACTTTCCGAATAACACCCGTAAAATGTTGCACACCCGACGACTGCTGATCCTTCATAATAACACCCGGAGAAACTGTCATTAAAGCCCTGCTCTATTTCTACATCTACATCTATACTCCGCGAGCCACCTTACGGTGTGTGGCGGAGGGTACTTATTGTACCACTATCTGATCCCCCCTTCCCTGTTCCATTCACGAATTGTGCGTGGGAAGAACGACTGCTTGTAAGTCTCCGTATTTGCTCTAATTTCTCGGATCTTTTCGTTGTGATCATTACGCGAGATATATGTGGGCGGTAGTAATATGTTGCCCATCTCTTCCCGGAATGTGCTCTCTCGTAATTTCGATAATAAACCTCTCCGTATTGCGTAACGCCTTTCTTGAAGTGTCTGCCACTGGAGCTTGTTCAGCATCTCCGTAACGCTCTCGCGCTGACTAAATGTCCCCATGACGAATCGCGCTGCTTTTCGCTGGATCATGTCTATCTCTTCTATTAATCCAACCTGGTAAGGGTCCCATACTGATGAGCAATACTCAAGAATCGGACGAACAAGCGTTTTGTAAGCTACTTCTTTCGTCGATGAGTCACATTTTCTTAGAATTCTTCCTATGAATCTCAACCTGGCGCCTGCTTTTCCCACTATTTGTTTTATGTGATCATTCCACTTCAGATCGCTCCGGATAGTAACTCCTAAGTATTTTACGGTCGTTACCGCTTCCAATGATTTACCACCTATGGCATAATCGTACTGGAATGGATTTCTGCCCCTATGTATGCGCATTATATTACATTTATCTACATTTAGGGAAAGCTGCCAGCTGTCGCACCATTCATTAATCCTCTGCAGGTCTTCCTGGAGTACGTACGAGTCTTCTGATGTTGCTACTTTCTTGTAGACAACCGTGTCATCTGCAAATAGCCTCACGGAGCTACCGATGTTGTCAACTAAGTCATTTATGTATATTGTAAACAATAAAGGTCCTATCACGCTTCCTTGCGGTACTCCCGAAATTACCTCTACATCTGCAGATTTTGAACCGTTAAGAATGACATGTTGTGTTCTTTCTTCTAGGAAATCCTGAATCCAATCACAAACCTGGTCCGATATTCCGTAAGCACGTATTTTTTTCACTAAACGTAAGTGCGGAACCGTATCAAATGCCTTCCTGAAGTCCAGGAATACGGCATCAATCTGCTCGCCAGTGTCTACGGCACTGTGAATTTCTTGGGCAAATAGGGCGAGCTGGGTTTCACATGATCTCTGTTTGCGGAATCCATGTTGGTTATGATGAAGGAGATTTGTATTATCTAAGAACGTCATAATACGAGAACACAAAACATGTTCCATTATTCTACAACAGATTGACGTAAGTGAAATAGGCCTATAATTATTCGCATCTGATTTATGACCCTTCTTGAAAATGGGAACGACCTGTGCTTTCTTCCAGTCGCTAGGTACTTTACGTTCTTCCAGAGATCTACGATAAATTGCTGATAGAAAGGGGGCAAGTTCTTTAGCATAATCACTGTAGAATCTTAAGGGTATCTCGTCTGGTCCGGATGCTTTTCCGCTACTAAGTGATAGCAGTTGTTTTTCAATTCCGATATCGTTTATTTCAATATTTTCCATTTTGGCGTCCGTGCGACGGCTGAAGTCAGGGACCGTGTTACGATTTTCCGCAGTGAAACAGTTTCGGAACACTGAATTCAGTATTTCTGCCTTTCTTCGGTCGTCCTCTGTTTCGGTGCCATCGTGGTCAACGAGTGACTGAATAGGGGATTTAGATCCGCTTACCGATTTTACATATGACCAAAACTTTTTAGGGTTCTTGTTTAGATTGTTTGCCAATGTTTTATGTTCGAATTCGTTGAATGCTTCTCTCATTGCTCTCTTTACGCTCTTTTTCGCTTCGTTCAGCTTTTCCTTATCAGCTATGATTCGACTACTCTTAAACCTATGGTGAAGCTTTCTTTGTTTCCGTAGTACCTTTCGTACATGATTGTTACTCTATAACAATGAGAAATAAGGAGCAACCTCGGCATGTCATCAGAGCCAACTGTGATCCCACATCACCGAACCTCTTGGCCCAACTAGGACTGTTTATATTTTAAAAAAATGTCGGGTAACCGATTTACCGATATTTCAAAAATATCATTATCGGCCCTCGAATAACGAAAAAAGTAATATCCTGCGTTTCCCAAGGAAGTGTTATAGGCCATCTATTATCCCTGATCTATATTAACGACATAAGAGACAATTTCAGTAGCTGTCTTAGATTGTTTACATATGACGCTGTCATTTACCGTCTTGTAAACTCATCAGCTGATCAAAACAAATTGCAAAATAATTTAGATAAGATATCTGTCTGTGAGCGTGTGGGTGCTATTTTGTTATTCTGCGCAATGGATTAATCTGAGATGTACCCTTTACCCTGTGGCTCCTGCAAGATGTAATTTCCACCCCCACACTACTACAGAAGTCAGACAGACGCTCCTAATGTTCTAAAGAGAAATGCCTGAAAAACTTTCAGCAATAAATACCTTCGGGAGTCGTCGGCTGTAAGGAAATGACACAAAAATTCACAAAATTTCTACATAACTAGTGGGATACTTGGGTACTTGAGTAGTGCTAGTTAGTGTAAGAAAAACATGAAACTAACGAAAATTATTATTTATTTTGCCAAAATTCTGAGAAATCACAATGGCTCTTTTAGTTATGAACTGAACAAGTTATTTCTGGGTTCTTTTCGGAATGTGAAGTTACCTCTTAAGGATAGGATTCGATAATGAAATTTCCATACAAAGATTAAGATTGTTATTTGACTTAGCAGAATGGCTGAGAGCCGCGCCTACTCAATTTGAATAATTATCCGTTAGAATGCTGCTAGGCATGGTCGAGGCTGTCGTGTGTGAAATTCAGAGAAGTGTACAGTTGTGGAGGAAATATGGGGCTCGCAAGAGCTGTAGTGCACAATACCGTAAGCTGCAATGACTGCTGTCTGCGCCGCTCGCTGCTGACAAATAAGATAACTCTCGTTCTACTTGGATTGACCTTTGCCAATCAAACTCTCCCTACGCCTTGATGCAGTCAATGACTCCTATTCGCCCCTACTCTAACTATTGGCATGGTACACCGGTCAAATAACGAATCCACAGCGATGCCACTCAAAAATTCGGTCGCAGGCATTGAACTATAACTCTGTCCATTCACACCGCACAATAAGTGTGGCGGCCAACCCAGTGAACAACACTTAATCGCAAGGACTCAATATAGTCGCACTCCGATTCGCTCTCAACAGAGGTGCTCTCCCAGTGAAGTACTGAGGAGAGACTTGTTCCTCGCTCTTTCAGTACACGTACGAGCGCGCACGCTCTTGTTACGTGTTCTCGCTCCAACAGTGACAACGGAACGGCCCCTCTCCATGCTAGACGCGAAGGGGTATATCTGTCGGTCTCTTCCGTTACTCCTTCCGCTTAAGGTGTCAGGAATATCGTCTGCCAATCAGCATCGCTCTTCTGAAACGGGAGAATGACATTTTGTTTAAGGCGACCAATCCAGAAATCTGTAGCATCGGCGTTTGGCGTTTGCTGTCTCCCTGTGAAAACCTCTGAAACTGCGTAGGCTGGGCGCTCCCACACAATGTAGCGGAATTTTCTTTTAAGCTGAACATGGGGACGTTCTCCCCTTTCACTCGGGCACACGCTGTCCGCTCCACAGGCGGTCGCCGTCCGACGTAGATAGGCTGAATCGTCCTCTGAAGGAACCGGCCTCTCGACGTGCGGTCCGCCTCTCCCGAACTAAAAGCTCTTGTGACCATCGTGTCTTGAATATGTGTGTACGCCAGCCTCGAGTCTCTCAACCCTGATGCACACTTGTTATTTGCGTATCTTTTACTCGAATCCATACAACATTGACTTTATCTTACCGAGTTTGGGTTCGAATGAAGAGTCTCGATGTGCAGAATATGATTGTGAGGGCGGAATATGTAAGCAATGAAGGTCAGGAGACCATGACGTCTTACATGTGTATGGTGCGAAAAGTGGCAATTGACCCTGAATAAAGAAAGTATGGAATTATTCACGTGAGTACTAAACGAAATCCGCTAAATTTCGATTACGCGGTAAGTAACACAAATGTGAAGGCTGTAAATTCAACTGAATACTTAGGGGCTACAATTACAAGTAACCTAAACTGGAACGATCACATAGATAATGTTGTGGGTAGAGCAAACCAAAGACTGCAACTCATTGGCTGAAACAGGTCTACTAAAGAGACTGCTTACACCACGCTTGTCCGCCCTATTCTGGAGTATTGATGTGTAGTGTGGGATCCGCGTCAGGTGGGACTGACGGATGACATCGAAAAAGTACAAAGAAGGGCAGCTCGTTTTGTATTATCGCGCAAAAGGGGAGATAGTGTCACAGACATGATACGTGAATTGGAGTGGCAATCATTAAAACAAACATGTTACGCAAATTGGAGTGGCACTCACCAAAACAAAGGCGCTTTTCGTTGCAACGGGGTCCTATCATGAAATTTCAATCACCACTTTTCTCCTCCGATTGCGAAAACATCCTGTTGGCACCTATCTACATAGGGAGATTAAATAATGGAAATCAGGGCTCGTACGGAAAAATTTAAGTGCTCGATTTTCCAGCGCGCCGTTGGAGAGTGGAACGGTAGAGAGACAGCTTGGAGGTGGTTTATTGAATCCTCTGCGAGGCACTTTGTGTGAATAGCAGAGTAATCACGTAGATTATAGACGTATATGAGAATTGATTTATTATTAGACATTCTGTACAGCAACAAGCTAGCAGCCCGCTTATCCCCCTTAAAGCGAAAACTGAAAGGAAAACGATGCACGTTTCACGATTGGCGATAACCACTTTGCTAAGAACGGTACCTGCTTGTAAGTGGCCACATTAACAGGTGTCTCATGGGTCCGTCGTTCCGTTTCGTCGCATATCGACTTGCCTGGAAAATTTCATATCGACTTTCGTGTTTCTTCACTTCTGCCAACACCAGCGACCTAACAGTTCTAGTGTCAAAACTGCGTGGTGAAGTTAAACGCAGCAGTTTCTGTTGGTAGCACCGAGCGCCGATTACGTCAGCGTTTCCTCTCACACATCCATGTGCACTGCAAAGACAAATATAGTCATTTAGATTTTTGGTCATCAGTTTCAGCAACTATTTTTGAAGAATGCTGGTCTCGTTTAGGTTTGTTCTGCGTGCCTACGAGTCTCATTCTCCAACAGTCAATGAGGGATCAGAAGTTTTGTGGGCACACTACCGTGAATGCCGTAGCTAATGATAACATTAAACGTGATCGTAGCGAGTTGTTTAGTGAATTTCCATTACATTTGTTGCGAGTTGTCATCGATGATGGTGGTGGTAAGAGATAAATTCTACTAAAGCGCGCGACGGAGACAATTTGCAGGGTGTACGTTTTTTTCAAGCGGAAAGCACGCACTTGTGCGTACCGCAACTGTCGCTTGGAATGGCCGACAATGCAATCCCCGTCCATGCCTCGACATGCGCGAACCGACATCGTTCGTGGAGTGGACTACAGTTGCGTTAAAAATTGTTTTTAACGCAATTGGTGTGCTATTTCTTCATATCGGATATCTTGTTATTCCATCCACGCGCTAGTGCAGTCGGATTTCTTTCTTTGTGCCATCCATACTTCATCTACATCTACACCATACTCCGCAAGCCACCTAATGGTGTGTGGCGGAGGGTACTTTCGGTACCACTGTCTGATCCCTCCAACCCCGTTCCACTCGAGAATAGTGCGTGGGAAGAAAGATTGTTGGTAAACCTCTGTATTGGCTCTAATTTCTCGAATTGTCTGCTCGTGGTCAATACGTGGGGGGAAGTAATATGTTTTCCGACTCCTCCTGGAAAGTGCTGTCCCGAAAATTTATTAGTAAATCTCTCTGTGATGCACAACGCCTCTGTTGTAACGTCTGCAAGTGGAGTTTGTTTAGCATCTCCGTAACGCTCTCTCGCCAGCTAAACGATTCCGTGACGAAACGCCCAGCTTCTCGTTGGATCTTCTCTATCTTCTCTGTCAGTCCTCTCTGATAGGAATCCCAGATAAATGAACAATCGGTCGAACAGATCCCTCATAAGCCACTTCTTTCGTGGATGAGTTTCATTTTCTTAACATTCTTCCGATATTTCTGAGCCTGGTGTCTGCTTTTCCCACTATCTGTTTTATATGGTCATTCCACTTAAGGTCACTCTGGATAGTTACGCCTAGATATTTTACGGCAAATGCTGCCTCCAGCTGTTTGTCATCAATAGTGTAGCTGTACAGTAGTGGATTTCTTTTCCTATGTATGCACAATATGTGACATTTATTTACGTTCAGGGTCAACTGCCAGAGCCTGCACCAATCATCAGAGTCTGCACCATTTATCAGTTCTCTGCAGGTCGTTCTGTAAATTCTTACTGTCTTCTGGCGTTGCTACTTTGGTATAGACAATTGTATCATCTGCGAGTAGCCTTAAAGAGCCTCCAACTCTTTCTACTAGAACACTAATATTGCTACACCACGAAGATGACGTGCTACAGAAGCGAAATGTAACCGTCAGGAAGAAGATGCTGTGATATGCAAATGATTAGCTTTTCAGAGCATTCACACAAGGTTGGCGCCGGTGGCGACACTTACAACGTGCTGACATGAGGAAAGCTTCCAACCGATTTCTCATACACAAACAGCAGTTGACTGGCGTTGCCTGGTGAAACGTTGTTATCATGCCTCGTGTAAGCAGAAGAAATGCGTACCATCACGTTTCCGACTTTGATAAAGGTCGGATTGAAGCCTATCGCAATTGCGGTTTATCGTATCGCGACATTGCCGCTCGCGTCGGTCGAAATCCAATGACTGTTAGCAGAATATTGAATCGGTGAGTTGAGGAGGGTAATACGGAACGCCGTGCTGGATCCCAACGGCCTCGTATCACTAGCGGTCGAGATGACAGGCATCTTATCCGCATGGCTGTAACGGATCGTGCAGCCACATCTCGATCCCTCAGTCAACAGATGGGGACGTTTGCAAGACAACAACCATCTGCACGAACAGTTCGACGACGTTTGCAGCAGCATGGACTATCAGCTCGGAGACCACGGCTGCTGTTACACTTAACGCTGCATCACAGACAGGAGCGCCTGCGATGGTGTACTCGACGACGAACCTGGGTGCACGAATGGCAAAACGTCATTTTTTCCAGGTTCTGTTTCCAGCATCATGATGGTCGCATCCGTGTTTGGCGACATCGCGGCGAAGACACACTGGAAGCGTGTATTCGTCATCGCCATACTGGCGTATCACCCGGCGTGATGGTATGGGGTGTCATCGGTTACACGTCTCGGTCACCTCTTGTTCGCATTGACGGCACTTTGAACAGTGGACATTACATTACATTTCAGATGTGTTACTTGCCGTGGCTCTACCCTTCATTCGATCCCTGCGAAACCCTACATTTCAACAGGATCATGCTCAACCGCATGTTGCAGGTTCTGTACGAGCCTTTCTGGATACAGAAAATGTTCGACTGCTGCCCTGGCCAGCACATTCTCCAGATCTCTCACCAAATGGAAACGTCTGGTCAATGGTGGCTGGGCAACTGGCTCGTCACAATACGCCAGTCACTACTCTTGATGAACTGTGGTATCGTGTTGAAGCTGCATGGGTAACTGTACCTGTACACGCCATCCAAGCTCTGTTTGACTCAATGCCCAGGCGTATCAAGGCCGTTATTACGGCCAGAGGTGGTTGTTCTGGGTACTGATTTCTCAGGATGTATGCACCGAAATTGCGTGAAAATGTAATCACATGTCAGTTCTAGTATAATATATTTGTCCAATGAATACCCGTTTATCATCTGCATTTCTTCTTGGTGTAGAAATGTTAATGGCCAGTAGTGTATATTGTAAACTGCAACGGTCCTATCACAGTTCCCTGTGGTACTTCGGATGTTACCTTTACATCTGTCGTATTTGCTTCGTTAAGAGCGACGTGTTGAATTCTATCTGCAAGGAAGTCTTGAATCCAATCTCAGGTCAGCTCCGATACTGCGTAAGCTCGTATTTTTGTCATTAAACGACAGTGGGAGATGGCTTCAAATGCCTTACTGAAATCAAAGAATATGGCATCAACCTGAGCGCCGTTGTCCACTGCGATGTGGATCTGACGGAGGAACAGAGCGAGCTGAGTTTCGCAGGATCTCTGTTTGCGGAATCCATGTTGATTTTTATAGAGAAGATGTTCATTTTCCAATGACGTCATAATTCATGAGCATAAAACATGTTGCATAATTCTGCAACAGATTGACGCCAACGACAAAGGTCTATAATTGTGTGGATCCGTTGTACGGCCTTTCTTAAAAACGGGAATGACCTGCGCTTATTTACAGT
This sequence comes from Schistocerca nitens, assembly GCF_023898315.1. NCBI lineage: Eukaryota > Metazoa > Arthropoda > Insecta > Orthoptera > Acrididae > Schistocerca > Schistocerca nitens. The sequence continues at coordinate 53,333,100 of NC_064624.1, read as the reverse complement.
CGTTAGGTACCTTTCGTTGCTCAAGCGATCTACGATAAATGACTGCTAGAAGGGGAGCAATTTCTTTCTCATTATCTTTATAGAATCTTATAGGTATCTCATGTGGTCCTGAAGCCATTCCACTATTAAGCGATTGTAGCTGCGTTTCAATTCCGCGATCGGTTATCTCAATGTCTGCCATTTCGACGTTCGTACGACGATTGAATTGAGGGACAGTGTTACGATCTTCTGCGGTGAAACAACTTCGGAAGACGGAATTCAGTATTTCGGCCTTCTCTCTGTTATCTCCCGCTTCGGTGCCGGTGTGGTCGCTGAGAGAATGAATAGAAGATTTTGACCCGCTTACTGATTTTACATACGACCAAAATCTCTTAGGGTTTTTACCCAGGTCGGCTGACAAAGTCTTTCTGGCAAAGTCATTGGAAGCTTACTCTCAATGCTCTCCTTACACTCATTTGCGCTTCGTTCAGCTTTCGTTTGTCAGCTAGGTTTTTACTTCTCTTCACTCCGAGATGAAGTGCTCTTTACTTACGTAGCGCTTTTCTAACACGGCCATTAAACCATGGTGGATCTTTCCCGTCCCTTAAAACCTTACTCGGTACATACTTGTCTAGGGCATATTGAAAAATGCCTTGGAATTTTTCCCATTTGTTCTCCACATCTTCGTCCTCGTCACCGAATATGTGATGCTGACCGCTGAGATATTCTGAAATTTGTATCCTGTCACACATGTTGAGAAAATATATCTTCCTACCTTTCTTAACATTCCTTGTAGGACCCGTCGTCATAGATGCTGTCACAGGCTTATGATCACTGATATCTTCCTCTACGTTAACTGATTATATCTTCCTCTACGTTAACTGATTCGATAAGTTCAGTTCTGTTCGTTGCCAGGAGGTCTAAGACGTTACCCTCTCGATTTGGTTCTCTAACTACCTGCTGAACGTAAATTTCGGACAAGACATCCAGAACAATGCTACACGAATCCCTGTCTCTGTCACCAGTTTTGATGGCATAACACTCCTAATCTATTCGTGGCAAGTTGAAGTCACCCCCTATTACAACGGCATGATCAGGAAAATTACAAATGATATTCTGCAAGTTCTGTCTGAAGCGCTCTACAACTACAGACCCTGACCCAGATGGTCAATAAAAGCATCTGATCACCATTTTTAATCGTTCTTTGATACTCAACTTCGCCCAGATTAATGCACATTCGGAATCCGTGATAACCTCGCTAGATTTCATCGCATTTTTTACTGCAATAAACACGCCGACACCATTGGCGAATAACCTATCCTCACGGTAAATATTCCAATCTGAACTTTGGATTTCGTTGTCATTGACATGTGGTTTCAACCAGCTTTCTGTTCCCAATACTATGTGTGCATTATAACGTTCAGTAAGCGATACTAATTCTGGGACCTTTCCTTAGATGCTCCTGTAGTTTACTGAAATCGAGTTAATCTTTTCTCTCTCTTCTTGCATTCACACAGTCAAAGAGGAAGACTGGACGTGACGAAAACTCAAGAAGTAACCTTCCTGGTAGATTAAAACTGTGTGCCGGACCGAGACTCGAACTCGGGACCTTTGCCTTTCGCGGGCAAGTGCTCTACCAACTGAGCTACCCAAGCACGACTCACGCCCCGTCCTCACAGCTTTACTTCTGCCAGTACCTCGTCTCCTACCCTCCAAACTTTACAGAAGCTCTCCAGTGAACCTTGCAGAACTCGCACTCCTGAAAGAATTGATATTGCGGAGACATGGCTTTTAATCTTCCAGGAAGTTTCATATCAGCGCACACTCCGCTGCAGGGTGAAAATCTCATTCTGGAAACATCCCCCAGGCTGTGGCTAAGCCATGTCTCCGCAATATCCTTTCTTTCAGGAGTGCTAGTTCTGCAAGGTTCGCAGGAGAGCTTCTGTGAAGTTTGAAAGGTAGGAGACGATGTACTGGCAGAAGTAAAGCTGTGAGGACGGGGCGTGAGTCGTGCTTGGATAGCTCAGATGGTAGAGCAATTGCCCGCGAAAGGCAAAGGTCCCGAGTTCGAGTCTCGGTCCGGTACACAGTTTTAATCTGCCAGGAAGTTTCATATCAGCGCACACTCCTTTGCAGAGTGAAAATCTCATTCTGGGAACTCAAGAAGTAGTAAGACTGCTTCACACAGAGAAAGGAAACTTATTTTCTACTATAATTTCAAATGAACAAACAGCTTCAACCGTTTATAGAAAATTGCGAAAAAATATAATATAAAGTAAAAATATCAGCACTCGATATGGCCATTTCGGTAACCATGTATCTGTATATTAAGCAAGCAGTAAAAGAAGCAAAAGAAAAAGTCAGAGTAGGTATTAAAATCCATGGAGAAGAAATAAAAACTTTAAGGTTTGCCGATGACATTGTAATTCTGTCAGAGACAGCAAAGGACTTGGAAGAGCAGTTGAACGGAGTGAACAGTGTCTTGAAAGGAGGATATAAGATGAACATCAACAAAAGCAAAACGAGGATAATTGAATGTAGTCGAATTAAGTCGGGTGATGCTGAGGGAATTAGATTAGGAAATGAGACACTTAAAGTAGTAAAGGAATTTTGCTATTTGGGGAGCAAAATAACTGATGATGGTCGAAATAGAGAGGATATAAAATGTAGACTGGCAATGGCAAGGAAACCGTTTCTGAAGAAGAGAAATTTGTTAACGTCAGGTATAGATTTAAGTGTCAGGAAGTCGTTTCTGAAAGTATTTGTATGGAGTGTAGCCATGTATGGAAGTGAAACATGGACAATTAATAGTTTGGACAAGAAGAGAATAGATGCTTTCGAAATGTGGTGCTACAGAAGAATGCTGAAGATTAGATGGGTAGATGACATAACTAATGAGGAGATACTGAATAGGATGGGGAGAAGAGGAGTTTCTGGCACAACTTGACTAGAAGAAGGGTTCGGTTTGTAGGACATGTTCTGAGGCATCAAGGGATCACCAATTTAGTATTGGAGGGCACTGTGGAGGGTAAAAATCGTAGAGGGAGACCAAGAGATGAATACACTAAGCAGATTCAGAAGGATGTAGGTTGCAGTACGTACTGGAAGATGAAGAAGGTTGCACAGCATAGAGTAATATGGAGAGCTGCATCAAACCAGTCTCAGGACTGAAGACCACAACAACAACATATCGATATGTCGGGAGTAGATACGACGCCACTATTTTACGATACATTTTGGAAGAGTGTCGATATATCGGTATTTTTACAACAGCCTAGTCCCAAGCCGTTGTTTTGGTGAGGATGACGGACCGAAGGCCAATGCGTTGGCGACAAACGCCCGGCCAAATCCAATCACTGTTGTTCGTTTGCCTTCGTTGGGCTTGTGTGTAAGTGCTTTCGCAGGAAGTTATCAGTCGATATACGAGGTTTTTCCGGAAAATACGTAGGAAAGTTGAATAATGTCTTTATGTTACAAGTTGCAGTCACCGCCAGGTGGGACTACTGCTGTAATCAATCCCATCAACGCTCAGTTCGAGTCAGAGCACTCTGCGTGGAGGTGGGAGTGTGCGGCAGCTTGTTGACAGTCACCCTTTTCCACCTGCCGTCGACATGGATCTCTCTCTGATTGAGGAACAGCGCGTCAACATCAAGTTTCTTGCAAAGCTAGGCAAGAAAGGACGTGAGATTTTTGAGTGTTTGAAACAGGTTTACGGAGACAACTCTCTGAAGGAAGCGACCGTGAACAAGTGGTTAAAAAGGTTCCGGGATGGCCGAGAAGAAGTGAACGGCGACCCTCGCCCAGGACGCCCGTCGACATCGAGTTCCGATGCAAATGTTGAACGAATTCGGGCTCGTGTTCTTAAAGACCGTAGCTTGACAGTCAGAATGATTGCTGACGAGCTGTCAATCCCCGAAACAATCGTTCACGAAATCCTGACACAAAAACTTTAAATGAAGAAATTGTGTGTGAAAATCGTACCGAAGCTCTTGACGCCAGAACAGAAAGCAAAGAGGGTTGAGTGCTGTGAGGATTGGTTGGAAGCAGAGGAACGAGGGGACTTTCTCAAGCGAGTCATCACTGGAGACGAGTCCTGGTTTTACGAATTCGATGTGGAGCTCAAATCTCAAAGCAAGAAATGGAAACTAGCAGGAGCACCGAGAACAAAAAAATCGCGAAAATCAAGGTCTAATGTGAAGACAATGTTGATTGTTTTCTTTGATTCTGTAAGGAGGCTGTTTAGGTTTTTATGTTGGTAACGCCACGTAGCGCTCTATATGAAAATCACTGACTGTGCTGTGTGAAGGCTGTGGTTGGTTTGCATTGTTGGAGTATATGCTACTGTAGTGTTGGGCAGTTGGATGTGAACAGCGCGTAGCGTTGCGCAGTTACAGGTGAGCCGCCAGCAGTGGTGGACGTGGGGAGAGAGATGGCGAAGTTTTGAGAGCGGATGATCTGGATGTGTGTCCATCAGAAAGAGTAAATTTGTAATATTGGGTATCATGGACTGATATATATATATATATATATATATATATAAATAATGACTTTTGAACAATATTAGGGTAATTACATTGCTTGTTCTCTATCAAAACCTTTCATTCGCTAACTATGCCTATCAGTAGTTAGTGCCTTCAGTAATTTGAATCTTTTATTTAGCTGGCAGTAGTGGCGCTCGCTGTATTGCAGTAGTTCGAGTAACGAAGATTTTTGTAAGGTAAGTGATTTGTGAAAGGTATGGGTTAATGTTAATCAGGGCCATTCTTTTGTAGGGATTATTGAAAGTCAGATTGTGTTGCGCTAAAAATATTGTGTGTCAGTTTAATGTTGATCAGAATAGGTAAAGAGCGAAATGTCTCAGTACGTTCAGTTCTGCTCAGCTGTTTGAAAATCAAATAAGGTAAGAGGTTTACCAGCACAATCATTCACTAACTTTTTTAAGGGGACGTTTCTAGGGGCATTGTTCACAAGGAGTTTGTCCCTCCCGGCCAGAGAGTGAACGGAAATTTTTACGTTGAAGTTCTGACACGTGTCGGAGCTCGTGTGGCCCGAGTTCGACCGGAGTTGGCAAAAGGGGGCAGGTGGATCCTTCATCATGACAATGCGCCCGCTCACACGTCGCTCGTCGTGCGCGAGTTTTTGGCCCGAAGCTCAATCACCGTGACAGACCATCCGCATTATTCACACGATCTAGCCCTGTGTGACTTCTTCACGTTCCCGAAATGCAAAATGGTGCTTCGGGGTCGGCACTTGGGAGATGTGGAAGCCATCGAGGCGGAAACGACACGCCAACTGAACAACATCACAACTGAAAACTTTCAGCAATGTTATCAACAGTGGAAGCGGCGTTGGCAGAAGTGTATCGCGTCTCAGGGCGAGTACTTTGAAGGAGACCATATTGTAATACCTGAATAATTGTAAAATAAAGTTATTATTCAACTTTTATACGTATTTTACGGAGAAACCTCGTATTACAGGAAAGATGTTGCAAGACGCGGTCAGGCCGTGTCCGTTCGGCCGCCACCTCTCCCCCGCCAGCAGTCCAGGACTCGTGGAGGGAGGGAGGGCGGGGCGAGTCACGTGACTGCAGAGGTGCTGCCGCTACAGTTCTGGAACAGTCACTTGCTTGGCGTGGCAGCGGTAGGACGTCGCAGAACAGGCAGCGCTGAGTTCCGTCTCTACAGGATAACAGAGTTTTGTGTGCGTACACGCCAGGTAGGAGCGCCGAGCCATCACGTTACTCATCACCTTCATTGATTCCGGGAGCATATTTACGAGAAATGAAACTTATGTGTACTCTCGACTGTTGCACGATATGTTGCTGGTTGTGGCTAGCCGCGAAATGTCAGAACGTCCTGTTTACATCCCACAAAGCGCGGCCACGACGTTTGGATCACGGATTTAGTTTAAATCCACAGCTCGCGGTCTAGTGGGTACCGTTGCTGCCTCTGTATCACGTCGTCCCGGGTTCGATTCCTGCGTGGGTTGGGGGTTTTCTCCGCCCGGGTGTTTGTGTTGTTTCATCATTATTTATGACAGTGGCGAGGTCGGAAAGAATGGGAATTTGTACGGTCGCCGATAACCGCGCAGTTGAACGTACCAGAAACAAAACATCACTATCACTCCAAACGTTGTACACTTTTAGTAGTTCGCTAGGAGGACAACGTAATTCGTAATTAATAAGGCGTACTGCTTACAAGGAGAGGTCCCTAGCGGTCGATCGACTTTTCGAAACTACCTATACGCTGATATAGGTTGAGATTCCACGTATCACACACGCAGACATTCACTCCGGTGGGCCCTCGCTTGCGAGTAATTAACGAAAAAAAAAAAAAATCAGAATTTTGTGTGATACTGAATAACGCCAAAATATGTGCTTTACATAGCTTGGTTGCGTGCTATAATGGATAGCATGGCAGCTTCACATACAAGAGGTTGTGGATTTGAATCTCGTCAGGTGTTCCAAATTCTTTTTTTTTTATCTTTATCGAAATGACTCTGATCATTACTTTTATTCAGTTATTTGGTTTAAATGCAATTTTTGAATTCCATTCCTTTGTCACATAATTTTGATCATAATATCCACTCGCTTGCTGTCACTTGCTGTCATTTTTCTTCCTGTCGCTCTTTGTGCGCTTGAAATCTTTGTTCATGTGCTTTTCAACAATTTTATGTATTAATTTTGTTGAAATTGCTTTTATCACCCTGCTTTTTTGTCCACATTATTGCGTTCATTATGTCTATTTATCATTTTGTTTGAATTCCGTTTCGCTTATAAACCTGTCCTTCATTTCAATTTTCGTATGCTTTATTTTGTCCCTAGGGCACTAGGTATTTAGGTATTAAATCTGTGTATGACAATTACTATGCAGAAAAACGCACATTTTTTAACGAAAATAGATATTTCACATCATTGTACAAATATAAATAGATTATTTAGTTTACTGTTTTTCAACCAATAGATCAGAGTTTTCAAATAATTGAATATTATAGTTGAATTCATATTCACAATAATTCCGATTGGAACAATAATGATATAAAGAAAAAATGAAACAAATGAAAAAGTTTTTGCAGTGATTAAAATGATGTGACAAAGGAATAGAAATGAAAACTTCATTTAAACCAGTTAATCGAATAACAATAATGATCAAAGTAATTTCGATAAAGATTTAGAAATAAAAAGAATTAGTGCAGCTGACAAAACTCGAACCCACGACCTCTTGCCTGGGTAACTGTTATCCTGTCCATAATAACACGCGACCACACTACGTAAAGCTGCGTTATTATTGTTACTGTCACACAAAATTTAATTTTTTTTATTTTTTCGTCATTTACTCGCAACCGAGGGCCCACCAGGGTGAATGGCTGCAGTATGGCAAGTGGGATCTTAACCTAAATCACCGTATATTTCAAGAAGTCTATCGCACCGCTGGGGACCTCTCCTCGTTAAAAAATTCGAGAATTTCGCAAGTGAAGTTTTAGCGCGTCGCACATGTGCCGGTGCTTTGCCATTCTGGCCAGGAAGGTGGCGGCGGTCAAGCGTTTATTTAGCGCCCAGTCTCCGAAATCCGTGAACCTCTGGATCAAGTAGCGGCCAAAATTTTTTTTTATTGCATATATTTTGCAACACTGGTCATATTACTTCACATACGACATTTGAAAGGGCAGAGAATGAAAACATTAATAGGTGTTTTTGCATGAGCTTTGTAGAGTTTGTAGGTAAGACGTGACGTGTTCTTTTGCCAGTCTCGCTACTACTGTCTCCAACGGAATATACTTGTCTTTGGCCTTCTTTTCGACTGGCTCATTATCTTCATCATCGGAAATTTTTCGGCTCCACACAATAGACTTTCATATGCTTCGTCGGAATGAATGAGGTCGTCAATAAAAGTTCATGCAGTAATAAGTATCTTTAGTCCCAGCACCTCGCCGGTACACCAATGAAGTTTTTCTGGAATCGGCATTGCATCCACAGAAAATCGTAGCTGATGATTCTATATCAGTAAGGTCCCACGAAGGGAATTTTTAAATGACGTTTAGCAACTGCATTATGCATTGAATTTTCATGACATTCATCGTCTACAGTAGTCGAAGAATCGGTTTATCAACTCCATTTTCGCAGTAAAAATATAAATTTTGTGCTTTGATTTTATCCATTCTGGATCAGAGGTCATGGTTGTGAATGTCAATGTTAAAAAAATATATCGGCTCAACCACTTGTTTATAGTGTAAAACACTAAGATTGACGCGTTTCGGGAGTCAAGCTTCCATCATCAGAATAATAAAAAGTAAAAGAACCTGTTAAAACTCGCTAAAACTCGCTGACACGGCCCGCCTAGTATCTCTAGACATTAAAAACCTTTATGCGTATGTGGTTCAAATGGCTCTGAGCACTATGGGACTTAACATCTATGGTCATCAGTCCCCTAGAACTTAGAACTACTTAAACCTAACTAACCTAAGGACATCACGCAACACCCAGTCATCACGAGGCAGAGAAAATTTATGCGAATGTGCCGGTAAATGAGCCCGTTAAGGTCGTCACAGAAAATTTGCTTAAGTACAAAACACTGTCTCAGCAAGAAATAGTCGAATTCATCGAACTGTTAGAATTCGTTCTGAAATATAATTATTTTTCTTTTAACAATAGATTTTATATGCAAAAAGATGGACTGGCTATGGGTTCCAGTATATCTGGAACCATAGCAGACATCTTTATAAATCATTTGGAAAAAAGACTCCTCGTTAACCCGCAACATCCCGTGGATAAAATTGTATATTACAAACGCTATGTAGATGATACGCTGCTTCTTATTAATGGAAAAGAAAAAGAAGTCGCAGAAACAGTAAATAAATTTAACGAGTTACACGGTAAAATTAAATTCACTGTGGAAGAAGAGAAAAATGGTGAACTGCAATTTCTCGACCTAGCTATTGGGAAACGAAATGGTAGGCATGTTTTTAAAATATTTAGGAAACCAACCACAACTGATGTGTTGATTCAAAATAATTCCTGCCATCCTAATAGCCAAAAACTTTCTGCTTTTAGATCTTTGATAGATAGAGCCTTTAGAGTCCTTATGAATGAAGAAGACAGAATGACTGATCTGAACATTGTGAAACAGCTAGCCAGAGCTAACGGATATCACCAAAACGTTGTCAATAAATCAATACGACAGAAACAGCGCGCGAATGCAAGGAAAAATACCGCAAATAATATTACGAGAGTCACAATACCATACTTCGGTGATATTTCGCAAAAAGTGGCCAACATTTTCAAACTTTTTAAAGTTGATACCGCTTTTCAGACAAATAATACGCAGCGATTTAAACTAAGAAATAATGTACAGCAGGAAAGCGATAAATATGAGAGAGCCGGGGTCTATAAAATTCAGTGTAACACGTGCAAGGCAAGCTATGTAGGCCAAACTGGTAGGTCCTTTAAAGTACCTTACAAAGAAAATGGCGATGCTTTCCGGCGTAATAATTTCGAAAAGTCAGCTGTAGCCACGCATATTTGGGAAACGGGACACCCCATGTTGGGAATAGATCAGGATCTCGTTATTTTACATAGACAGGACAAAGGCAAAAAGCTGGATCTACTAGAACAGCTGGAAATTACGATACATAGCGTGGATGATCAGAACACACTGAATGGACAGCTAACTGGTGATACAAATAACTTTTTCAAACATTTCACTGGTTTCTTTTAGCAACTACATTTTTAGCAATTGTTAGGATACCATCATGTCATGAGGTCCTTGGAAAATGTATACGTTATCTGTTTGTATCATCTCTGTGACTTCCTTGTTAACTTGCGCGTGAGCTCACTCGCGTTTGTGTCGTGTTTGGCTACTTGGTGTGTGGTATCAACGAAGACGTACGGGCGGTCTACGACGATAGAGGAGAGAGCCATGTGGTTAGATGTTGAACACCGTAGGGACACCATTTTAGAGTTTTTTATATTTCGACGACTATGTGGAGATGCACCTTGGAAGACACGGCTGCAACAAGGGAAGTAGCCACGATGTTTTAATTTTACTATCAATTTTATTGTTCCTGGTGCATGATCCATTTTAGCGAGTTTTAACAGGTTCTTTTAGTTTTTATTATTCTGATGATGGAAGCTTGACTTCCGAAACGCGTCAATTTTAGTGTTTTACATTATAAACAAGTGGTTGAGCCGATATATTTTTTAACATAAATTTTGTGACTTTAAAAAAAAATCGCACGTGTCACTATTCGTTCTTGTTACATTAGCAACGTCTCAGCTACGCAAGTTAACTGGCCAATGGCGCCCATCACAGTGTCTGCTGATCGAAGCATCGTGGCGCAAAACAGCTCTGTGTGCATTGAAGCTGTAAGGGATTTCGCAAATCACAATAGGTATACATTTTAAGGAAAACATGATACGTTTGATCATATACTTATCGATGGTTAGTAATATATTTGTTGTAATGATCAAAAGTAGCAAACAGCCAAATATGATTGGACATTCAAGTAAAGTTCGTGCAAGTACACGTGCATTTTTTATTAAGTTATCTTTGAAATGCTATATATTTGAAATAATAGGACCTGTGTTGAAAAAAAAGTACATTTAGAAAAAAAAGAGAGGACTTCCATCTTTTTTCTTTTTTTTAACGTGTGTATACTTTTTGTTACAGAATAACAAATTACGTTTTACAAAACACCATACGTGTTACGTTTTTCAGTACGATAAATTGACCTCTTGCTAGTGTCCAGGTCTTTTTTTTTTTTTCGTGGGTCTCTTTAATTTGTGAGTGTCCCTCGAACAACGTTCGTTAGTGCTTGCTTATTCAGTTTAGCACAACAACATAGCTTTTTGTGAAAAGTAGAGCAACCGTTTATACGTGTAACTAGAAAGAAATCAGAAAACATTGAAAGCAATAAGGAGCTAAATTACACAAAAGAAAAGAAAAACAATAACAACAGTAATGTCTTTTCACTCAGAATACTAGTTTGGCTATAGTGATATTTTGTGTCGTCTATGTTTTCTATTTTGAGGCCTACATAAATGGGATGGAGAGCAAATAATTATTATTTTTCGTATGGTATGGGCAGTTAAAGTTCTGTGTACTGTTTTTACAGGTTTACTAGCACATGGTTGCAGGATATTTCCTGGTTTTCACTATATGTTAAAAAAAAACTTTCAGCTTTAAAATGATGTGGTATTTTAACTATTTACATATTATGTCTAAGCAAGGGGAAGCAAGAAACACATTATATTAGGTCATGAAACAAAACACTTAGATCGACAGAGTGAGGAACAACACATTCGGAAGCAGTGGACAGAGTAAACGTAAAACAAATTTGATAAAAGTGCTGAGCGAAAGTAAAAGAGAATGAGAGAGGAGACAGACAGTCACGGTGAAAGAGAGGGCATATTTAAACATGTAAACACTGATTTCCGTGGTAAGCACTAACTGATTTCACTGCGAAGCTGTAATGATAGTCTGGTAAACAGTTTGGCACAGGTACTGTCTACACACCAGGGGAAATGAGACACTCAACAAAGATTATGATGGTACTCTGCCCATCAACACCAATATTGTACTGTTGTTGACTGGAAACATGTTCCTGGTCGGACGAGTCTCGTACGTGTACGGGTATGCGGATAATCTCATGAATCCATGGACCGTGCATGTCAGCAGGGGATTGTTCAAGCTGGTGGAGGCTCTGTAATGGTGTGGGGTGTGTGCAGTTGGGGTGATATGGAACCCCTGACACATCCAGATACGACTCTGACTGGTGACACGTATGTAAGCATCCTGTTTGATCACCTGCATCCATTCAGCTCCATTGTGCATTCCGACGGACTTGGGCACTTCCAGCAGGACAATGCGACACCCCACACGTCCAGAACTGCTACAGAATGGCTCCAGGAACACTCTTCTGAGATTAAACACTTCCGCGGTTCTAGGCGCTACAGTCTGGAACCGAGCGACCGCTACGGTCGCAGGTTCTAATCCTGCCTCAGGCATGGATGTGTGTGATGTCCTTAGGATAGTTCGGTTTAATTAGTTCTAAATTCTAGGCGACTGATGACCTCAGAAGTTGTCGCATAGTGCTCAGAGTCATTTGAACCATTTTTTTAACACTTCCGCTGGCCACCAAACTCCCCAGACATGTACATTATTGAGCAAATCTGGGATGCCTTGCAACGTGCTGTTCAGAAGAGATCTCCAGTCTCTCGTACTCTTACGAATTTATGGACAGCCCTGCAGGATTCATGGTGTCAGCGGACCAGCAGAGTCTACTCCAGTCACTAGTTTAGTCTATGCCATGCCATGTTACAGCACTTCTGTGTGCTCGTGGGGATTCCGACGCTGTATTAGGCAGGTGTATCAGTTTCCTTGGCTTATCAGTGTATGATTTTTCGTTTTCAGAGAGTTCACTTCAGTGCATTTTCTCTTATGTTAGGCGACACTGAAAAACTTTCTGCCATTACGATTTTGAGGTTTTGTTACAATCAAAACTTAACCATTTTGAGTTGTCATTCTTTTTCATGAAGTAGGCTGTTATACACTTAGACCGTTAAGTGTCATGATATTAAATTGTGAAATGAAAGAAAAATAGTCAAAGGAGGCACGTGGCATTGACAGATGTCACCAGCTCAAGGCCGTAAGACGTAGGGCATTGACCATGGAGATGACGCAATGCGGCCAAACAGGTGGAATCGTACTGGATGTAGGGTTTCAGGTGGGAGGAGGGGGGGAGGATCATCATCATCATCATCATCATCATCATCATCAGTGTTCTGCGTAAAGGCAGGTTTTCACATGGTAGTTCTCCAGGCTGTCCGGTCTTCTGCCATCGTCTTCAGGTCTGCATAATTTCCTCTTCCCTTTATGTCGTCTATCATCTTGTATCTCCTTCTTCCTCTCAGTCTTCTCCCACAAACCAATCCTTCCAAAGCATCTGCTAGCAAGCACTCCCTTCTCAACGAATGTCCCAACCAGTTCTTTTTCCTTTCTCATACAACCTTCAGCAGACATGTTCTCTCACCAACCCTCTCCAATACTCTTTCATTACTCACTCTTTCCATCCAGCTTATTCTCTCCATTCTCCTCCACATCCACATCTCAAATGCTTCTAACCTTTTTTCATCCTCTCGTCTCAGTGTCCATGTTTCTGCCCCATATAGTGCCATGCTCCAGACAAAACATTTGCCAGGCCTCTTCCTTAGTCCTTTATCTAATTTGCCACATAAAGGTCTCCTCTTTCTGTTGAATGCCTCCTTCTCTATGGCAATTTGAGCTTTCACCTCCTGGTGACATCTCAAGGCTTCAGTTATTGTGCTTCCGAGGTATTTAAATTCACTTACTTGGCTAATGGTAGATTGTCCTATTTTAATACTGGACACTCTGCGTCTTGTACTGATGACCATACTCTTTGTTTTTGCTGTGTTTATTTGCATCCCATATTCCACACAAGCTTCATTCAGATCTTTGAGCATGGTATTCACTGTCCGCTCACTTTATGCCACTAATACCATGTCATCAGCAAATCTTATACATTGTATTCTCTTTCCGCCAATACATATTCCTCTTTTCCCATCTAAACTTTTCGCAATAATCTCTTCAAGGTATACGTTAAACAACAGTGGGGAAAGGCAACAACCTTGTCTAATACCTCGTCCAATGCTGCTTCCTTCTGACATTTCATTTCCAATCCTTATCCTTACTTTCTGGTGTAAATATAGATTCTGTATCAGTCGTCTCTCTTTCCAATCTACTCCTTTCCTCTTCAAGATATCCATCAGCTTGTTCCACTGAACTCTGTCAAACGCCTTTTCCAAATCTATGAAAACAGCAAAGATTTCTCTACCCTTTTCCATATATCTTTCTCCTATAGTTCTTAGGAGGCCAGTAGCATCTCTTGTTCCTTTTCCTCTTCTAAATCCAAACTGCTCCTCTGCAATCCCTCTATCCAGCTTGCCAATCAACCTTCTATTCAACACTCTCAGCAAGACTTTAGCTGCATGAGAAATTAGACTGATGGTCCGGTGCTCTTAACATTTTTTAGTGTTTCTCTTTTTCTCTATTGGTATCATAACTGTTGCAGCGAAGTCCTCAGGCCATTCCCCTTTGTCATATATCTCGTTACAGAGGTAGACTATTTCTTTTCTTGCCTTGTTTCCCAGACTCTTCAACAGTTCTGCTGGCAAATCATCTATTCCACATGCCTTCCTATTCTTCATCTCCTTCCAGCGCCTTTTCTACTTCTGCTTCCAAGATGGTAAATCCCTTTCCATCTTCCGGCACATATTGCTCCGCTTCAACCTTAATTTCGCTTTGCATTTCATCCCCCTTATACAGACATTCAATATATTCTTGCCATCTGTTCAAAACCTCCTGTGGTTCTTCTGCTAGAATACCATCCGCTCTTTCTATTTCCATGTTATTGCTCTTTCTTTTACGTTCAAAAACTATCTAACTATCCAGTCTATACATCATTTCATACTTTCCCTCTCTCTCCATTTTCTCTATTTCGTCGCAAGGGAGGGAAATATGGAACAGCGTAGCTGACGCACATGTGGAGCTCGCAATTTCCTTGGTGCCCCACTAGGCCTGAGCGGGTTTTTCCACGCGCGTGTGTGACGTAATTTACGCAGAAGTCAAGGCACTGGTCGGTGCTGGCCACGCGGATGCGTTACTGGCGCAGCGTGGAGCATAGGGAAATCCCATCAGTAGTGCGTCTGTGAAGCTTGCGGCAACATCTCGTCATAGCTAGTTCAGTATGCAGTTGTTAGTTTCGTTCGCTGCGGACGCCCATTATAGATCTGTTTCATACCTTTTTTGAACTCTGAACTTCTGTTTCTTTTCGTATTCTATTCAGCGTCCGTGACCGGTAATGAAACTGTATTTAATAATTTCGTAAATTACATAAAATTACGTGGTATGTAATACATACATCTTTTCAGGTAACAAAACAGCATATCAGCTTACTTCACTATGTCAATAAACCGCAGACGACATTCTTCTAAAAAGGCAAAATTTTTTTATTACACATGCAAAGGAAGTGGCCAGTTTCTGTCTTTATTTGATCCAAGGTAAAAGAGCATGGTCAATGTTATGGAAGGCAGACCGACTTAACAACCGAATGAAGTCCGCATTCCACAATCAAATGTCTGGTGTCACATTTTGTAAAGAGAATACAATAACTTCTACAATATTATTTCAGTGCTACAGGGAGGCGCACGAAAAATCGGCCCCGAGTACTAGACTGCTCATTGTCGCTTACCAATCGTCATCTATTGTTTCGAAGTTGTTGTTTGCATTAGCTTATTTGTTATTTCCTCACTGCCTAATTATTACATGTTTATCTATTCTGTTCGTAGCCGTCAACAAATCCTGCATAATTGGTGGGCCGGTTTTTCGTGCGCCACCTTATATTATTTCTCTGCTATCAGCCACATAACGCTACAGTTGGCTAAACGAGAGGTTTTGCAGAATCACGAAAATTGCAATTGTGTGAGAATTTTGTTACGAATAAAAACTCTGTACTCCTGGGTGGAGGCAAGCCCCCTGTTCGTCCCCTCCATTGTAATGTTGATGCATTAAGTTGTTTTGAAAGCGGTGCTGATATTCAAGACAGTAAAATCGGGTTAAAAGCTGTGGGCTATCTGGGGAAGTTAACCTTGCATTACTGACCAACTGTTCCACCAGGTATCCAGTCTAGCTTACCAAATTCCCAACCAGACTAACATTAATTATAATCTTTTAATAGTCATCTTACAACAACTGGTGATACATATATAAAACTGGTGCCTTATTTAGTATTGTGAAAATGTGAGTTTGTAATCTTACAGAACACCTCAAATATGGAGCCAAGATTGGGAGACTGCATACAACATTGCATTCATAAAATAACACACGACGAATGTTGAAACATATGCAAGAGGAAATTAACCACAACCAACCGATTCAATTTTCACCCAAAGAAGTTACGTTCGTAGCGCAATCCTGTCCGTCATGAAATTATCACATACTGGTATACTAAATTCATACTAACTCTCTGTGAAATCTTCCCCAAAAAGAATAGCTGAGGGCTACTTTGATGATTACACCACATGTTTCACGTGGTCAACTTGATTTACACAAAGAGTGTAACTCCACAATAATTTTGATAATTAAAATAAATTACACCGAAACGCAATTTACAAAAGAAAAACCTCGAGCTGGTTACTATTGTCTTACTATTAACCTGATGGGTCAAACAACTGTATAGGCACATAGTACTGGTCTCACAAAATACACCCCACGTGGGTTGAACATAAAGAAAAGTTGCTATATTGAAAAATATTGTCAAGACGAGACGTTATAATCTCACGCACATTCCCATTTAAGATTGATGATCTTAAGAGTTACTGATAAACACGTGGTTCTACTTTACTCACAAAGTAGTCACAAAGCAACTACTGGAAGACGGTTTCAATTTTGATGACACGCTGACATGCATATAGAACAAAAGGGAATAATAGCGGCAAAAGTATCAGAGATTGTTGAGTTGATTACTTTTGCTCCCTTCAAGGATGTGTACCACGACAATATCGTTGCGCTAAATTCCTCGAATGAAGACTAGTTTTCTTAGTCTAAAAATGGAATTGTTGACATTTTATTCTTGAATATATTTCAGTGTACACTGTTTATAGATACTACTAAAATATTTACTGTCAGTGCTCGCAAATGGCTCTGAGCACTATGGGACTTAACGTCTGTGGTCATCAGTCCCCTACAACTTAGAACTACTTAAACCTAACTAACCTAAGGACATCACACATATCTATGCCCGAGGCAGGATTCGAACCTGCGACCGTAGCGGTCACGCGGTTCCAGACTGAAGCGCCTAGAACCGCACGGCCACACCGGCCGGCAGTGCTCGCAAAGATCTGACTTCTGCTTCTGTCAGACTATCCCACCTTTCTGCCAAAACGACTGCTGTAACTGCTCACCACAACTCTCTCTCTCTCTCTCTCTCTCTCTCTCTGTTTGTATACTCTTCGTCCCGTGTGTCGTACATACATGCGTGTTTCTGCGCTTCCATAATAATTAGTTCGCTGTCCAGACGATCCATTTCAGTACGTCATATAAAGCACAACGAGAAGGCTGCAGTGAAGTCAGCAAACCGAACGTCGAACTGCCGAGTTCCCACCTGCCACAAGCAACACCTGCGTACAGCGTGTTCCACAAAGTTATACTGACTATTCCGCTTGTCATATCAGTGGCGATACATTGCGCAGACACGTCTGCACTGCCTTAATGTTGTACTAAACACGTTTAATTATACGAAATGCAGTAATTACTAATGGAAATAATGAAAAAACACACGCGAACGGAATGTAGGTAAATCACCGATTGCTTGCTGTACTTGCTATGCAGGCAACAGATTCTTAGTCATCCAAACCCGCCGCTCTAGCTCAGAGTAAATATCTCTGGAGTGAGCATTGCGTTCTGCGCATGTTGTCAACATTAAACCAGGATTGTCACGTGTTTTCGGGACTTCGCTGTGCGTGTGTGCTTTCCTCAGCGTTTGAAGTTGTTTGTTGATAGTGTTACAGCTATGGTGAATTACCGTTGTTGCTACGATGGAAAGAAAAATATGCGAAAGGAGGGATAGTAACTTTTCATTGGTACTATGCATAAAAAATTCGAGACGCATTATAATTAAGGCTTTGATTCTACGATTTTCTACGATTTTATGACTATATAAGATATATTACGGCTCGTACAAAAGCATTCAAAGAATCGCTTCCTCTCGTAAATTTGCTAGTGGAACAGGAAAGGGAATGGTTAGTTGTTTCAGCAAATACTATCCTCCATGCATTTATCAGTGACTTGTCGGTTATGTATATAGATTTGAAAGACGGGAGACAGATAAAATCAATAGATTGGGAGTCTGTAATTGTCTTCGTATAATATGTGTCTCCAAACCTTTTGTTTACTATAAAGTTACAGTAGGAGACCATGTTAAGTGTGTCTAGGACATGGAGAATGATTATGTGTGATTTATATTTTAGTTTCCCGAAGGATGAACAATGAGTAAAGACGTGGCTCCAGAAAATGAGGAGTAATTTTGTCCCCACAAATTATTCCAAAGTATGTTCAAAACACTTTGAAGAGGAATGTTTAGAAAGACAAAAATTTGGACGTGTGTGGCTGAAGGTAGATGCTATACCAACTATTTTTAATTTTCCACAGCACCTACTACCAATTTCTGCATTCAGCTTAAATACATTTTCTGCACAAATCAAATAAACACAATAGTCTAGCTAATCAAAGTACACATATATCTTCTTTGCTGTATTTTGCCTTCAATTTATTTTCTTCGCCATTTGATTAAGAAGCGTAAAATATTGGTAAACATGTCCCCAAACTCTTTCATTTGTGTCACTTTCCACTTCCCTTAATGTTGTTATATACGTTGATTGTTACATGACCAACTGTATTTGCTTTACAGCACATTTATTCTCCGATCGCCCTTTTTCCCCCTTCTTACTCAGTCTACTATTTATTTAATAAACTGATAGCAAGTACGTAAAATGCGTTAAATAAACACTTCAAAGTGTCACCAGTAAGAAAAATTGTGCTTTAGGTCGCAAAAATGAGAAAATAAATACGCAGAAATAGCAGAAAAGAGGACGAATTAGCAGGGATAAAATCACTAATGTGAGGCATAGGTACACTTCTGCGAATGGTTCATCCAACAATGTGTCAATCCTCATTTCAGTGCAAATGTTCTCTTTACGGACGAGGCTTCATTCCAACGTGATCAAATTGTAAATTTTCACAATCAACATGTGTGGGCTGACGAGAATCCGCACGCAATTGTGCAATCACGTCATCAACATAGTTTTTCTGTGAACGTTCGGGCAGGTATTGTTGGTGATGTCTCGATTGGGCCCCATGTTCTTCCACCTACGCACAATGGAGCACGTTATCATGATTTCATACGGGATACTCTACCTGTGCTGCTAGAACATGTGCCTTTACAAGTGCGACACAACATGTGGTTCATGCACGATGGAGCTCCTGCACATTTCAGTCAAAGTGTTCGTGCGCTTCTCAACAACAGATTCGGTGACCAATTGATTGGTAGAGGCGGACCAATTCCGTGGCCTCCACGCTCTCCTGACCTCAACCCTCTTGACTTTCATTTATGGGGGCATTTGGAAGCTCTTGTCTACGCAACCCCGGTACCAAATGCAGACACTCTTCGTGCTCGTATTGTGAACGGCTGTGATACAATACGCCGTTCTCGAGGGCTGCATCTGCGCATCAGGGATTCCATGCGATGGAAGGTGGATGCATGTATCCTCGCTAACGGAGGACATTTGAACATTTCCTGTAACAAAGTGTTTGAAGTCACACTGGTACGTTCTGTTGCTGTGTGTTTCCATTCCGTGATTAATGTGATTTGAAGAGAAGTAATAAAATGAGCTCTAACATGGAAAGTAAGCGTTTCCAGACATGTCCACATAACAGATTTTCTTTCTTTGTGTGTGAGGAATGTTTCCTGAAAGCTTGGCCGTACCTTTTTGTAACACGCTGTATAAAATGCCGTATCATACCGAAAACTATCAAAAATCGAGTGCATCTGAATTGTGACACCTATCGCGAAGATAGCTGGCTTATTCCCAGTATCAAATGGACTGTTAAAATATCTGCGCAACATATATAAATAATCCACGACACATACGAAAAGAATCCGTCTGTACTAGGGATGTAGTGACATTCGAAATATACAGGGCGCTATGCGGACAAACACACGACGTCCCGAGAACAGGTGACCAGGCCGGCAATGTATGTTGACAACACAAAATCTGTTCTGCGCATGTGAATGCTCACTCCAGAGATATTTACTCTATGTTCTTGCTGGAAGGCTGACGGATTATAAAAACTCAGCGCGTTTCTCATTCGTGTGACCAGTGTCCAGCTTGAAAAACACGGCGACAAAATGCAACCTAGCGCGTGCGCGCCGCGTGACCGCAGAAGTCTGCAGGCAGCAGCAGCGTGCAGATGGCGTCCTCTGACCAGCCCCATTCAACAGGCAGTGGTCTAGAATGGCGGAGTGAATTACGTCACAGACGCGCGTAAACAACACACTCCTGTGGCCGTGACACACCGTAAAGTGGTCTCAGGAGCGGAAGTGTATACTTCGTTTGTCATAAGAATAAAGCGTATGGAAACAAAATACAAATGCGATGATTGGTCAGCAGCAATAGCACACGTGTACTGGTGCGGTGTGTACCGTGTTGCGGCGTGTAGAATGTCTGTCTGTATGAATCCAACATTCCATTAGAACTACTGACAACCTTGGGAGAGCCAGTCCTGACAAAACTCTACCATCTGGTGCGCAAGATGTATGAGACAAGCGCAATACCCTCAGACTTCAAGAAGAATATAATAATTCCAATCCCAAAGAAAGCAAGTGTTGACAGATGTGAAAATTACCGAACTATCAGTTTAATAAGTCACAGCTGCAAAATACTAACACGAATTCATTAAAGACGAATGGAAAAACTGATAGAAGCCGACCTCGCGGAAGATCAGTTTGGATTCCATAGAAATGTTGGAACACGTGAGGCAATACCGACCCCATGACTTACCTTAGAAGAAAGATTAAGGAAAGGCAAACCTACGTTTCTAGCATTTGTAGACTTAGAGAAAGCTTTTGACAATGTTGATTGGAATACTCTCTTTCAAATTCTGAAGGTGGCAGGGGTAGAATACAGAGAGCGAAAGGCTATTTACAATTTGTACAGAAACCAGACGGCAGTTATATGAGTCGAGGGACATGAAAGGGGAGCAGTGGTTGGGAAGGGAGTGAGACAGGGTTGTAGCCTATCCCCGATGTTATTCAATCTGTATATTGAGCAAGCAATAAAGGAAACAAAAGAAAAGTTCGAAGTAGGTATTAAAATCGGTGGAGAAGAAATAAAAACTTTGAGGTTCGCCGATGACATTGTAATTCTGTCAGAGACAGCAAAGGACTTGGAAGAGCAGTTGGACGGAATGGACAGTGGCTTGAAAGGAGCGTATAAGATGAACATCAACAAAAGCAAAACGAGGATAATGGAATGTAGTCGAATTAAGTCGGGTGATGCTGAGGGAATTAGATTAGGAAATGAGACACTTAAAGTAGTAAAGGAGTTTTGCTATTTGGGGAGCAAAATAACTAATGATGGTAGAAGTAGAGGGGATATAAAATGTAGACTGGCAATGGCAAGGAAAGCGTTTCTGAAGAAGAAAAATTTGTTAACATCGAGTATAGATTTAAATGTCAGGAAGTCGTTTCTGAAAGTATTTGTATGGTGTGTAGCCATGTTTGGAAGTGAAACGTGGACGATAAATAGCTTAGACAAGAAGAGAATAGAAATTTCGAAATGTGGTGCTACCGAAAAATCCTGAAGATTAGATGGGTAGATCACATAACTAATGAGGAGGTATTGAATAGAATTGGGGAGAAGAGGAGCTTGTGGCACAACTTGACTAGAAGAAGGGATCGGTTGGTAGGACATGTTCTGAGACATCGAGGGATCACCAATTTAGTATTGGAGGGCACCGTGGAGGGTAAAAATTGTAGAGGGAGACCAAGAGATGAATGCACTAAGCAGATTCAGAAGGATGTAGGCTGCAGTAGGTACTGGGAGATGAAGAAGCTTGCACAGGATAGAGTAGCGTGGAGAGCTGCATCAAACCAGCCTCAGGACTGAAGACCACAACAACGAACAACAACAACAACAACATGAATCGTGTTATTGTATTAATGTATTGTAAAGACATACACACGCTGTGAAATGTATCGTACGAATCTGATAAAGCTTGTTTGTCTACAGTAAATCTTTTGATGTGGGCCTACTTTATGATTGTTTGCGTGATGTTACGTGAAACTTTCAAAATATACGCTGAAAACGATTGCGAATATCTTGAATGTATTAAAATGCAGGGAAATAGCTTTATCTCTGAACTGTCCTTAACCATGGGTGACATAAAAGTAGATAATCTTAGGTGTTGCGAAACAACTCAGATCACTTCAGAAAGGTAAGTCTTCCGGTCCAGATGGTATACCAATCAGGTTCCTTTCAAAGTATGCAGACACAATTGCGCCTTTCTTAGCAATCATATACAACCGCTCACTTGACGAAAGGTCTCTTCCTAAAGATTGGAACGTAGCACAGGTCACACCAATATTCAAGAAAGGAAATAGGAGTAACCCATTGAATTACACACCCATATCACTGACCTCAATTTGCAGTAGGATTTTGGAGCGTATACTGTACTCTAACATTATGAACCACCTTGAAGAAAATGACTTATTGATACACAACCAACACGGATTCAGATTATATCGTTCTTGTGCAACACACTTTTTATTCCCATGAAGTAATGACTGCTGTCGACAAGGGATCTCAGATCGATTCCATATTCCGAGATTCCAGAAGGCTTTTTATACCGTTCTTCACGGGAGACTATTGATCAAATTGCATGCATATAGAGTACCGTCTCAGTTGTGTGCCTGGATTCGTGATTTCGTCTCAGAGAAGTCACAGTTCCTAGTGATAGACACTAAATCATCGAGTAGAACAGAAGTGATATCTGTCGTTCCGTAAGGTAGTGTCATGGGCCCTCTGCTGTTCCTGATTTACATACATGATCTAGGTGATAATCTGAGCAACCCCCTTAGATTGTTTGCAGATGATGCTGTAATTTACCGTCTAGTAAAATCATCAGACGATCAATTCCAATTACAAAATTATCTACAGAGAAGTTCTGTATGGTGCGAAAAGTGGCAATTAGCACTAAACAAAGAAAAGTGCAAGGTCATCCACATGGGTACTAAAGGAAATTCGATAAATTTTGGGTATACGATAAATCGCACAAATCTAAGGGCTGTCAATACGACTAAATACCTAGAAATTACAATTAAGAGCAACTTAAATTGGAGAGACCACATAGATAATATTGTGGGGAAGGCGAAACAATGACTGCACTTTGTTGGCAGAACACTTAGAAGATGCGACAAACCCACTAAAGAGGTAGCCTACATTGCCTACATTACACTTGTCCGTCCTCTGCTGGAATATTGCTGAGTGGTGTGGGATCCTTACCAGGTAGGATTGACGGAGGACATCGAAAAAGTGCAAAGAATGGCAGCCCGTTTCGTGTTATAGCGCAGTAGCGGTGAGAGTGTCACTAATATGATACGCGAGTTGGGGTGGCAGTCACTGAAACAAAGGCGGTTTTCTTTGCGGTGAGATCAGTTTACGAAATTTCAACCACCAACTTTCTCTTCCGATTGCGAAAATATTTTGTTGACACCCACCTACGTAGGGAGAATAATGATAGTGATAATAAAATAAGAGAAATCAGAACTCGAACGGAAAGATTTAGGTGTTCCTTTTTCCCACGCGCCATTCGAGAGTGGAATGGTAGAGAAGTAGTATGAAAATGGTTCGATAAACCCTCTGCCAGGCACTTAAGTGTGAATTGCAGAGTAACCATGTAGATGCAGATGAAGCAGCATGCACATCCGTAATAGCAGTTATCTTTGGTGGTAAGATTCTGTTAATTGTTCATCTGCTTTAGCAGAAAGTGCATCTCGCCTACAGCCAAAAGCTACAACCTAACGGTATTAAACTGTCTAGCATGAACAACTGTATGTACCATCTCGTAATATTTGAAACTTCTCTCGATAAGTATATGCTTTCTTTAAGTATTCATAAAACATCGTCTTTGCCACAGATCTATCAGCACACACACAAGCACGATGTTTCTATGTAAAATCCATTGAAATTAGGCAAAATACCTCTCCACTCTGACGGAGTATTATTAGTATTATTTTTTAAAAACAAGTGTGAGTTGAATGTTATTAATCAGTTCAGAAATACAGAGAAATAACGCTATCGGTCTTAAGATGGCCGACAACAATATGAATAGCATCTGTGTCTCTAGTATGTTATTTAAAATATTCAGAGACCTCTTAGAGCGTAGGCTGGTGACGTTAGCAAATACTGCAATAAGAGAGTAGAAAATTAGGTAAAATCTCGTCTATTGTTTGAAATTACCAAATTACACTTACAGCAATTACGTCCGGCCTCCAATACGCTCATGATACATCAGAAATCGAAGAAGAATTGAGAACAAAAAAAATTGTCAGAGCATTTGTTCTAAGAATGATAATGATCATAGATAATAGTTTCGCATGTAACAGTTGTTTGTAGGTTATGACACATTTAACTAATATTTTTCGTAATATTTTTGGAAAGAAAATTCATTGTCAGTCTTTGACCCTTTATAACTCATAACGAAGGTTTTCATGGTAAATAAAGTCCACTTTCACGAAAGTTTATGGCACAAGTGTCTTCTCTAGGAGGCAAGCAGTACACTGGTGTTATGCTCTCGGATGTAGGACCTATTTATATCTTGTTACTATGTTCCAGTAAATGAAGTTTTTAGGCATTCTAATGTATTACCTGCCATCAACGTTTTCCTCAACCACACTTTAGCTATGTAGTTTTTATTTAAAAAATCGTGTACAGTCACAGTCTTTGTACTGTTGTGCTCTGATTGTTGTGCTGTTAATACGCAGTGTCAAAATGACTGACGCTGCATCCTTTACCGCAGTGAAACACACGCGTGAAACACAGCTAAAAAGTAGCGAGAAACAGGTTGTTCTTCAAGTTTTTTTACATATTTAAAGAATGAACCAGCTTTGAAGTTTTCTGAGTTAGTATATTTATTAAAGTTAAGTGGGCTTTGAAAATCTGATGTATAACTGAATCCGTAGCTTTGTAGAATGATAAAGCGATACAACCCATGAATCGACAGTGCAAATCTCCTTTCATTTTCCTTTTTTTCCACGCATTTTGGAATACCTAGATATTTTAAATGTATAATTCATCAGATATATGCTAATTAAGATATCTAATCATCATGTTATTGAAAAATGCACGTCTTTTTGTTTCTAACAATATACTGCAAGCAAAATTATACCGTTCCGCTGCAATATGAACACAACAGAACACAAGTGATCTGGAGCAAAGTTAAGGGATTTGTCGCGATAAATAAGAAGACACGTAAGCTGCCACGAAGCTTATGTCACTGGTGAACGCTGGCGGAATAAAAAATGTCGTCTCATAAAAGAAGAGCGGAGAATGTGGCCTTTGGGTGGCTTCATGGATTCCGTTGTTGATCGACTCGTTATCAACGTAGCAGATGACAGTTCTAGTACAAATATGTATTTCTCGGATTCGGATATGGCTTCAATATGTAACTATACGGTGAAAGCCCTGCAATATGCTTTTGCGTTGCACGTAGGTCGATCAGAAAAATTACGCCACGTTTATCTCAAGAATTTCCATCAGTCCTGTTTTTAATTACAATACTATGTTAGCTAAGAACGAGAGCATGTTATGCTTTCCGCCTGGTCCCCTAAGAAGTGTGCGGTATTGCTGGAGTTCTGACACATATTATTTCATTCTGCTTAAAAATTAAATAACATTCGTAACTACAATGTTTCTCTGTTCGTCTCTTTTTACGTGTTACCTGCTACTGCCCACATGTCTGCAGGTTAGTCTGGACCAGCCGGCTGGCCACTGCCGTGGAAGTTAAATGCGCTGGTAAAGCTGGGTCGCCGTATTATCGCTCACTCGATATGCGCGTATCGCACGGTATAAAACGTACTATCGCAACTGACTATATTCGAGACGGCTTGGCTTCCACTCCACGTTAAACGAAATCCAATGAGTTCCCAGCAAACGCAGAATAATTCATGGTGTAATGTTTACATCAGATTTATTCTTATGATCAACACATTATATGGAAGGTCATTTATTTGTTTTTGCCATACGCTCCAACACAGTATTACTTTTGTAGTACTTCATATTTAGTAAAATATGATATATGGCGTTTCAGTCTTCGATCGCTATTCTTTATTTTCAATTACCGGTTTCGGGCTAGCTGCCCATCTTCAGATCTGTTAGACAAAGTTCAAAATATAATTAATAAGAGAGATACAGTTCGTGATAGAAATATCTTAGTTTACAAAAGAAATTTTGGAACGTATTAAATGCCAAAATACCATATATTGTAGTTATAGAGTAACTTCTCCGTACAGAACATTCGGTTCCCTGTCATAAGTAAAGTAAATTTCGATCTGTTAAAACCTTATATCGCAGTTTTTAAGAGTAACCTGATTGGTAACAGTAAAAAGTGCCCTCTACCTATAATAATTGTGCATCTGTTATTATTTCACCGTATATATTAATGGCGAATATTCTTTTTAATAAAACAGTTTTTAAGGTAATAACATATGAATAATATTTATTGAGTGGACCATGAAACGAAAAATTTACACTAATTTAAATTTCTTTATAAAGAAACATAAAATATAATTAAAATGTAGATATTCTTTCTAAAATGTGCGTTTCCTCTTCTTTGTTTTGATTGGTGGTGGAGAGAATTTCCCTACGTCAGAACGTATACAACGCCACGCCGAGTCCTCTTCCGCCGCGCCCAATTCACCTAACCGCCAGTACGCTGAGGGCCGTTCCGCTGCAGCTGTTTCTTACTGGAGCGTGCTGTTGCATTCAAGAATAATTATAGATAGAGGGCACTTTTTACTGTTACCAATTAGGTTTCTCTTAAAAACTGCGATATAAGGTTTTAACAGATTGAAATTTACTTTACTTTTTATGGTATGTTGGCAATTAATACGTTTCAAAATTTCTTTTTGTAAACTAAGATATTTCTATCACGAACTGTATCTCTCTTATTAATTACATTTTAAACTTTGTCTAACAGATCTGAAGACTGAAACGCCATATTTTATTTAATGACCGATCGCGGAATCCCCAATCAGACAATCATGTCTAATTTTGACTTCATATTTAGGTTTAATTTTTATCCAAGATGTGTCGTGGTTAAGACCAAGCTTAATGAATTATGAACATGTGGATGAGAGCATACGGTTATATCGATAACACTGTGTCTGATACGCTTCATATCGTTTTCAAGGTTTTTTTTTTTTTATTCTGATGTGGAAACTAATGATGCATAAATAATGTGAGCAGCTGTATGCCACATAAGCTTTTGTGACAGAAAAATGTTTCCTTTAGCTTTGACAAATGATATAATTATTCATATGTCCAGATAGTGTATTTAGTCTCAGCAGAAGTGATCTGTCGTCTGACGAGTTGCCTGCCTCTCCCATTACAACTTCCTTTGCGCGTCTCCGTCGTTGCTGAGTTCGCGGCACACACATTAAATTCCATCTGCTGTTAATCAATCATGGTCGCATATCATAGAGTAAATATCTCTGGAGTGAGCATTGCGTTCTGCGCATGTTGTCAACATTAAACCAGGATTGTCAAGTGTTTTCGGGACATCGCTGTGCGTGTGTGCTTTCTGCAGCGTTTGAAGTTTATAATATCAAGAGTTTATGTTATGTTTTACCGTTTGTTGATAGTGTAATAGCGATGGTGAGTTACTGTTGTTGCTACGGATGCAAAGAAAAATATGTGATCGGAGGGATAGTAACTTTTCATGGGTACATACCATGTAGCTCTAATTATAGTTATCATATTAGTAAGACACACTGTATATGTTTAAAAATTTCGAGACGCATTATAATTAAGGCTTGATTCTGTAGACCTTTTTTTCTACGATTTTAGGACTATAGAATATATATTACGTCTCGTACAAAACCTTACAAACAATCGCTTCGTCTCGTAAATTTGATAGTGGAACAGGAAAGGCAATGATTAGTTGTTTCAGCAAATACTATCCTCCATGCATTTATCAGTGACATGTCGATTATGAATATAGATTACTCAGTCTATTACTTATTTAATATACTGAAAGCAAGTACGTAAAATGCGTTAAATAAATACTTCAAAGTGTCACCACTAAGAAAAATTGTGCTTTAGGTCGCAAAAACGAGAAAACAAATACGCCAAAAAAGCAAAAAAAGGACGAATTAGAAAGGATATAATCGCTAATGTGTGGCAAATTCGGTATTTTTCGGACACTTGCAAAAGTACTAGAGTACTGTCAAGTCGTGTTGCAAGACTATCGCTGCAAAAATGTACGTCAGGCTCTGTAGTACTATACAGTGCTGTATCATACCGGAAACTACCAAAAATCGAGTGCATCTGAATTGTGACACCTATCGCAAAGATAGCTGGTTTATTCCCGGTATCAAATGGATACTGTTAAAATGTATAAATAATCCAATACACGTACGAAAAGAATCCGTCAGTACTAGGGATGTAGTGACATTCTAAATATACAGGGCGCTATACGGACAAACACACGACATCCCGAGAACACGTGACCAGGCCGGCAATTATGTTGACAACACAAAATCTGTTATGCGCATGTGAATGCTCACTCCAGTGATATTTACTCTATGGCGCATATGTACGAAGGTCATACACAAAGTAAATTCCGTTTCTATTTCTGTCCGCGGCAGCGCTACGATCGCAGTTCCGAACATGCGCGGCAGTTACTCTGACTCAAGGAGAAGACACGTACGCCATTTTCAGATCGCTGCTGCCGACGTGCGCTTTGTAGTGCTTCTTTATGAAGTCAGCCGTAATTGAAAATGCCGCCGCGTGTGAAATCAGAGCTGTGATTCGTTTTCTAAATGCAAAGAAAGTTAAACCAAAGGAAATTCATCGGCTAATCTGCGAAGTTCACGGACAATATGCTGTGGGTGATTCTGTGGTTAGAAGATGGATCAGACTCAAGAAGCTAAATCGGCTGTGATTGGCTGGCGCAGTGACGTCTCTGTAGGAGCAAAGCGAGGTAGTGGCTACCGCAGAGAGCGACTCTTACTAAAGACAGGCAACTACTTAGAACAACAATGGTTGGTTGGGTGGTTTGGAGAAGGAGACCAGACAGCGTGGTCATCGGTCTCATCGGATTAGGAAGGATGGGGAAGGAAGTCGGCCGTGCCCTTTCAGAGAAACCATCCCGGCATTTACCTGGAGTGATTTAGGGAAATCACGGAAAACCTAAATCTGGATGGCCGGACGCGGGATTGAACCGTCGTCCTCCCGAATGCGAGTCCAGTGTCTAACCACTGCGCCACCTCGCTCGGTAGAACAACAATAAGTACTCAGGAAATTATTTGAAACAGTTGATTTGCCTGTTTTCATTTTTGTAGTGGAAGAAGAGTGCCACTGCCTTAATTTCCGCTTATGTACTGATGCTGCTTTCTGCATTTTATGCTTCGTATTGAGGCAATACTGACCCTACAACTATCTTAGAAAATAGATTAAGGAAAGGCAAACCTATGTTTCTAGCATTTGTAGACTTAGAGAAAGCTTTTGACAATGTCCACTGGAATACGCTCTTTCAAATTCTGAAGGTGGCAGAGATAAAATACAGGGAGCGAAAGGCTATTTACAATTTGTACAGAAACCAGACGGCAGTTACAAGAGTCCAGGGACATGAAAGGGAAGCAGTGGTTGGGAATGGAGTGAGACAGTGTTGTAGCCTTTCTCTGATGTTATTCAATCTGTATATTGAGCAAGCAGTAAAGGAAACAAAAGAAAAATTCGGAGTAGGAATTAAAATCCGTGGAGAAGAAATAAAAACTTTGAGGTTCGCCGATGAAATTGTAATTCTGTCAGGACCTGGAAGAGCAGATGAGCAGAATGGAGAATGTCTTGAAAGGAGGATATAAGATGAACATCAACAAAAGCAAAACGAGGATAATGAACTGTAGTTGAATTAAGTCGGGTGATGCTGAGGGAATTAGATTACGAAATGAGACGCTTAAAGTAGTAAATGAGGTTTCCTATTTGGGGAGCAAAATAACTGATGATGGTCGAAGTAGAGAGGATATAAAATGTAGACTCAATGGCAAGAAAAGCGTTTCTGGAGAAGAAAAATTTGTTAACATCGAGTATAGATTTAAGTGTCAGGAAGTCGTTTCTGAAAGTATTTGTATGGAGTGTAGCCA
Source organism: Schistocerca nitens (assembly GCF_023898315.1). Classification (NCBI taxonomy): domain Eukaryota; kingdom Metazoa; phylum Arthropoda; class Insecta; order Orthoptera; family Acrididae; genus Schistocerca; species Schistocerca nitens. The sequence continues at coordinate 53,303,130 of NC_064624.1, read as the reverse complement.
TGTATGGAAGTGAAACGTGGATGATAAATAGCTTAGACAAGAAGAGAATAGAAACTTTCGAAATGTGGTGCTACAGAAAAATCCTGAAGATTAGATGGGTAGATCACATAACTAATGAGGAGGTATTGAATAGAATTAAGGACAAGAGAAATTTGTGGCACACCTTGACTAGAAGAAGGGATCGGTTGGTAGGACATGTTCTGAGGCATCAAGGGATCACTAATTTAGTACTGGAGGGCAGCGTGGAGGGTAAAAATCGTAGAGGGAGACCAAGAGATGAATACACTAAGCAGATTCAGAAGGATGTAGGTTGCAGTAGGTACTGGGAGATGAAGAAGCTTGCACAGGATAGTGCAGCATGGAGAGCTGCATCCAACCAGTCTCTGGACTGAAGACCACAAAAACAACAACAACATTGAGGAACCACATACGATTGAAAAGTTGTGTTATGACATAACAGTGAAGAAAACTCCGGAAATTTAGTTTGGACAGCAGTACATATTGGTTTAACTATATTTTTTTCGTTGGAAATACTGTCCAATCCATTAAATCCATTAAAAATTAGTTCCAACTAAGACACCTTATGTAACCACTCAACTGTTGGAACTGTAAGCCCACTGCAAGATAGATCTTCAATCCAACCATAATTTTCATTTGTTGGAGAACTTAAAATATCACCAGAAGGCTTTCCCAGTGTCTTGTCACAGTTCTTTGCACGATATGCAATGTAGCCAGCTAGGTAGCGGAATCCTTCTGCAGAGCAGGATTTTGGAACATGTATTACATTACCTCGAAGAAAACGGTCTATTGACACACAGACAACATGGGTTTAGAAAACAACTAGCTCTTTACTCACATGAAGTGTTGAGTGCTATTGACAAGGGATTTCAGATCGATTCCGTATTTTTGGATTTCCGGAAGGCTTTTGACACTGTACCACACAAGCGGCTCGTAGTGAAATTGCGTGCTTATGGAATACCGTCTCAGTTATGTGACTGGATTTGTGATTTCCTGTCAGAGAGGTCACAGTTCGTAGTAATTGACGGAAAGTCATGGAGTAAAACAGAAGTGATTTATGGCGTTTCCCAAGGTAGTGTTATAGCCCCTTTGCTGTTCCTTATCTACATAAACGATTTGGGAGACAATCTGAGCAACCATCTTCGGTTGTTTGCAGATGACGCTATCGCTTATCGACTAATAAAGTCATCAGAAGATCAAAACAAACTGCAAAACGATTTAGAAAAAAAAAATCTGAATTTTGTGAAAAGTGTAAGTTGACCCTAAATAACGAAAAGTGTGAGGTCATACACATGAGTGCTGAAGATACTCGTTACACCAAAAATCAGTCTAATCTAAAAGCCGTAAATTCAACTAAATACCTAGGCATTACAATTACGAACAACTTAAATTGGAAGGAACACACTAGAAAATGTTGTCAGGGAGGCTAACCGAAGACTGCGTTTTACTGTCAGGACACTTAGAAAATGTAACAGACCTACTAAGGAGGCTGCCTACACTACGCTTGTCCGTCCTCTTTTAGAATACTGCTGCGCAGTGTGGAATCTTATTCAGACAGGGCTGACGGAGTACATCGAAAAAGTTCAAAGAAAGGCAGCACGTTTTGTGTTATCGCGAAATATGGGATAGTGTGTCACAGAAATAATAGGCCTACAGGATTTGGGGTGGACATCATTAAAAGAAAGGCGTTTTTCGTTGCGATGGAATCTTCTCACGACATTCCAATCACCAACTTTCTCCTCCGAATGCGAAAATATTTTGTAGACACTGACCTACATAGCTAGGAACGATCACCACGATAAAATAAGGGAAATCAGAGCTCTTACGGAAAGATATGAGTGTCCATTCTTTCCACGTGTTATGCGAGATTAGAATAATAGGGAATTGTGAACGTGGTTCAGTGAACCCTCTGCCAGGCACTTAAATGTGAGTTGCAGAGTATCCATGTAGATGTAGATCCCTCTTTGACAGCAGATTCTTCTGATCCAGGTTAAAGAGGAAAGTTAATATCTTGTAGCTCTTTTTCACCATCTATCATTTGCAGTGCTTCGCTCACGTCGGGAAAAATTCCTGTGAACAGATGTGACATAAAAAATCCGTCGCACTCATTAATCTGGCTCTACTGATGTCTCACTTAACAAAGGAATATCATGAGCATTGTGACCCAGCAGGAACAGCCGTAATCGATATTTTACTTCTGTTGGAGAAGGGTTCAAACGCAAATGACCAATTGCTCTGATCTGCGAGAAAAAATTTTCCAGTGCATCCAGGTTCAATCTTGCAGTTAAAATATACAGGGTGAAAAGTATTTAAACCGACAAACTCTGGGAGGTTGTAGGGGACATCAAAACAAATATTTTCCCTAATGTCATTTTTTAGCTATGAGGAGTATTTAAACCGGTAGAGGAAGATTTATCTGGCGGCAAATTAATTAAACCAACAAATACTTCTCCATTTTTTTATGACCAAGAGACAACACATTAACACAACCCAATTTCAATTACAGTAGGTTTTCAAAAATGCCTTCTCTTGACACATAAACAAAGGTTACACCGTCGGATCATGTTCTTTCTGACACGGGCAAAAACCCCTGGAGTATCCTGAATTGTTCCTGCTGCTGTTACCATCCGGGCAACCAGATCCTCTTCTGATGCAACAGGAGTTGCGTAAACAAGGTTGCGCATCTCTCCCCACACAAAAGAGTCCAGAGGGGGCATACCTGGGGATCGAGCAGGCCATGGTGCAGGACCACCTCTGCCAATCCACGTTTCTGGGAACCGTCGGTCCAGGAATCGACGCACACGACGACTGAAATCCGCCGGCGCCCCGTCATGTTGGAACCACATGCGTTGTCTTGTAAGTAGCGGGACGTTTTCCAGCAATTCTGGCAATGCTCTGGCGAGAAAATTGTAATAGTTCCTGCCATTTAATAGCCTAGGTAGCAGATACGGCCCAGTTAAACAGTCCCCAACAACACCGACCACACATTAACGAAGAACCGCACTTGATGAGCGCTAGTAACTGTGACATGTGGGTTATCCTCACTCCAAACATGCGAATTGTCCATGTTGAAGACTCCATCACGCCCGAACGTTGCTTCATCGGTAAACAACATAGGAGATGGTAATGTAGGATGCATTTCACACTGTTCCAGGTAACACTGCGAAAAACGTGCTCTGGGTGGATAATCAACTGGTTCCAGGTTGTGGACACGCTGTAAGTGAAATGGACGTAACAGTTGCTCTCGAAGGACTGTCCTACAAACGTCTGATTCGTCCCCATGTTACGTGCAATTGCACGATTGTTGACTGAAGGATCCCGCTCCACATGCTACAAGACAGCTTCCTCAAATTGCAGTGTTCTTACCGTGCGACGGCGTCCCTGTCCAGGTAATCTGCTAAATGACCCGGTCTCACGCAGACGTTGGTACACAGCAGCAACGGTCGTATGATGCGGGATACGGCGATTAGGATATTGTTGTCGATAAACCCGCTGTGCAGATCGTCCGTTGTGGTGCGCTGCGTAGTACGCACCAACCATATCAGTGTACTCACTCCAGGTGTATCGATCCGTTAGTAAACAGAGACAATGCACTACTACACTGGTGGACAGCAGTTGCCTACAACTGAAGAGCATAATACGCCCTCTAACAACTGAAGATCGTAATACGGCCTCTAACAACTGAAGAGTGTAATATGGCCTCCACTGGTTTAAATAATCCTCATAGGAAAAAATGACATTAGGGAAAAATATTTTTTTGATGTCCCCTACAACCTTCCAGAGTTTGTCGGTTTAAATACTTTTCACTCTGTATATCATTTGTAGTGGCTGAAGGTCTGAAAACAGTCGAAATAATGACCGAACAGTTGTCATTGTGCCTTTCTGGAATGGGAGCAAGTGATTTGTATTGCCTATGCGCATTTTTTCGGCGCACGTGTACAGTTCTCTTAATATTCTTTCTTGAACATCCTTATGTATCCCATAACCACATGATAACGCATTCTTGTTGTATATCCGAGCATTCGGAATGTCAAATGCGTTGTTTGCTAACTGAAAAAAAATTTGCTGCTTCCTCTCCTTCAGGCATTAGGTACTTTATGGCTTTACCTGCGGTACTCGAAAACAGTTGCATTGCCAAATAAACCCTCTGAAGCTTAAACTGGTTCAAATGGCTCTGAGCACTATGGGACTTAACATCTAAGGTCATCAGTCCCCTAGAGCTTAGAACTACTTAAACCTAAGGACATCACACACATTCACGCCTGAGGCAGGATTCGAACCTGCGACCGTAGCGGTCGTGCAGTTCCCCTTTGAAGCTCTCTCCCCTTAACACTGAGGTGAAGCTGTGACAGTTTAGGACACAACTTCATTTCACTCCTATCTAATGCGAGCAGTCTTTCTATAATAGATTTGTTAACAATTTTCCCACTTGGCAGCTTTAGTCCGTCACCCAGAAAGCGGTTCCTCGTTAATTTAAACGAATGTGGGACACCTGAAAACACCCAGATTCGTTTCTTTTCATATTGCGGATTTGAAAAGCAGGAATTTGTTGCTATCACATTAAAATCTTTCCACACAGATCGATTTGTTGTTCCGAGGTCCCACACCACCGCAACATCATCTTGTACAGAGCAGGCAATACTGTTTAACCGATCAGCTGTTGTTTGTGTGTCAAAATCATAGTGAATGGGTTGCTTGCATCCAGAAAACAAACCATGTACCATAACAAATAGCACGTTACTGAGTGGCTCTACAACAAAATCTTCAAAAGGATCATAAGTAATACTGCTGTCTACATTCATTTCGTCGAATGATAGCGCACTCTCACACACACACACACACACACACACACACACACACACACACACACACGTTCGGTTTTTTGTCAATACGGATGAGTGGACTTTCTATAGTTGCAAAACATCTGTGAGTACACCAGGAAAGCATCTGAAAGAGCGTGACGTCCATCTCTTAACTGTTGACAGTCCTGGAAGTGGGAAATCGACCTGATTCCTTAAAAACAAATAACACTTCCTAGACACAGCAGGAAGTGTAACCGCTTTACAAATATCTTCCCTTTGCCACTTTGCTCGTTTCTTTCCACTCAACAAGCCGGCCGAAGTGGCCGTGCGGTTAAAGGCGCTGCAGTCTGGAACCGCAAGACCGCTACGGTCGCAGGTTCGAATCCTGCCTCGGGCATGGATGTTTGTGATGTCCTTAGGTTAGTTAGGTTTAACTAGTTCTAAGTTCTAGGGGACTAATGACCTCAGCAGTTGAGTCCCATAGTGCTCAGAGCCATTTGAACCATTTTTTTCCACTCAACAAGCAGTTTATCTCTTTTTTTAAAACAGTTAGCCTGAAATTTGAGTCATTTTCTCCTGCACTTGCTTCTTTTGACACTTTTGTTGATATTTTATTTTCTCACCACAAGCTTTCACTTCGAGTTTCAAGCACTTCTCACTATACATGAGGTTTGAACACACAGCTGTCAGTCTGTGGTTCCTGTATTGTAGTTCTTCTGTACGTTTACAGAGTCCACTGATCTGTTTACTATCAGTGTCACAGTCATCTGTCGCTTTTGACTGGTCTATTTTTCTTTTTTTTTCGCAGATGCAGTAGCCAGGTGCTCAGTTGCCTTTTTCATTGTCTTTCTTGCCTGCAACCTGTCTGCCCTATTCGGAGAAACCATGTCAGCAGCGCCTGAATTTCCACTAACACTGGGAACACTTCCAGGTATATTTACACTCGGCAATGCGTCTGGTCCATGTGTTTTCTTCGGCGGTAGATTAAGGAGTTCTGCTCGAAAGTCACGGAGATAATCATCTGATGCAAAGCTGGTACTTTTTGCCGATGATACAAGTATAGCTATCATACCCGACAGACAAGAATTAACTGGTGAAATTGTAAACGATGTTTTTCAGAAAATCATTAAGTGGTTCTCTGCAAATGGGCTGTCAAAAACTTTGACAGAACACAGTATATACAGTTCCACACAGTAAATGGAATGACACCATGAATAAATATAGACTTCGATCAGAAATCGGTAGCTAAGGTAGAATATTCAAAATTTCTAGGTGTATGCATTGATGAGGGGTTGAACTGGAAAAAACACACTGAGGATCTGTTGAAACGTTTGAGTTCAGCTTCTTATGCTATTAGGGTCATTGCAAATTTTGGCGATATACATCTGAGTAAATTAGCTTACCACGCCTATTTTCATTCTCTGCTTTCGTATGGCATCGTATTCTGGCGTACCTCATCATTGAGTAAAAGAGTGTTCATTGCACAAAAGCGTGTAATCAGAATAATTGCTGGAGCTAATCCAAGATCGTCCTGCAGACACTTATTTAAAGAGCTAGAGATCTTCTCTAGCCTCACTATATATATATATATATATATATACTTATCGCGAATGGACCCAGAAGGATCACGCAAAGCTTTCTGACGTCGTTTCTTCCATACTTCTTTCATTCGTTCTCCATGTTTTCTTTTTCTTTCTTCTGTCCATTTTGTTCCTGGTCTCTTTAGTGCTTCCTTCTCCGACAATACATTCCACTTTTCCACCTTATTTCTAAAAGTTTTTCTATCTTTGACATCTTTAATTTCAATATTTGCTTTTTGTAAATCTAATTTTACTTGGCTAATCCATGGTGTTGTTGATTTGACTTTTTCTATGTAAGTGAGAATTCTGTTGGTGAGTCGTGTGGGGGGAAGTCTAGTGACGTGTCCATACAATTTTAATCTTCGCCTTCTTATGTCTGCTGCCAGGTTTGATATACACTGCTGGACACCGTAAATGCAACACCAAGAAAGACAAGAGGTAGCACAACAAAATTTATTTTGTAGATAACATGTTGACCAAGTATCAAATGATTACGTGTACAGACGTCTGTGACATGTGGTTCCTGCCAAAATCAGTAGCCAGAGTATCCGCCATTGTTGGAGATCACCGCTGCCACACGTCTCGGCATTGAGTCAAAGAGACGTTGGATGGGTTCCTGGGGTACAGCAGCCCAAGCAGCTTCCACACGTTGCCAAAGATCATCTGGTGTGGCAGCTGGGGATGTAATCTGGGTCACGCGTTGAGCAACCATGGACCACATGTTTTCTATCGGCGAAAGATCCGGAGAGCGAGCCGGCCAGGGAAGCAATTCAATCTGGTTATTGACGAAGAACCTTTGGACAATGCATGCCACGTGTGGTCGCGCATTATCCTGTTGAAATATGGCTGTGGCCGAGCCCTGAAGGTAAGGAAGGACAACTGGCTCCAGCACCTCGGATATGTAGCGCCGGCTATTTAAAGTACCGGCAATGCGTACTAGAGGCGTGCGAGAGTAATATCCAATACCGCCCCATACCATAATACCCGGTGCAAGACCAGTGTGGCGGTGCATAATGCAGCTGTCCAGCATCCTCTCTCCACGGTGTCTCCACACTCGAATCCGACCATCGTGGTGCTGCAGACAGAAGCGTGCCTCGTCAGTAAAGACAACGTCATTCCATTCTGCCGTCCACATTCGTCTGTCATCACACCATTGGCGACGGAGACGTCTGTGGTTCTGCGTCAGTGGTAGACGAAGCAATGGACGTCTTGCGGACAGACCACTCTGCTGTAAACGGCGTCGAATGGTACGCGCAGACACTGGATGATGCGTTACAGACGCAATGTGCTGTGCTATGGTTCGGGATGTCACTGAGCGATCCGTCACTGCCATGCGCACAATTTGCCTATCAGCATGTGCAGTGGTGCACCGAGGTGAATGCGATCGACCACGTCGGTCCGTCGTACCCTCCTGCATCCAACGGTCACATATCCGCATTACAGTTGTTTGGTTTCGTCCAACACGACTAGCGATTTCTTTGTATGATAATCCACAATCTCGGTAAGCCACTATCCTTCCTCTGTCGAACTCGGATACTTGATCAAAAGATGTTCGCTGTTGTCTACGAGGCATAACTGATCGTCTTGTGAAACAACCACAAGGTAAACACACGTGCCGAACGTACACTCGTCAAAATCGCCAAGCCTTAAATGGCGCTTAGAGGTGGCGCCACAGGCGCGCGTGATGTGCGTCTGCGCTGAAATTCTAATCAGTTGCATATCTCATCGCTGCAAACTCATGGTGTAAATTTCACTTGATTCGGAGGCTTCCTTCAGGGTGTTGCATTTACGGTGGCCAGCAGTGTAGTTTCTGTGGTTCTTCTTGATTGTATCCGGTATCCTTCTTCTGTTAATTTTGGACCTAAAATCTTTCTCATAATTTTTCGTTCTTCTTTTAGTATTTTTTCTAAATCACATTTTGTGTGGAGTGTGAGCGTTTCACTAGCATATAGTGCTGCTGGCTTAATTACTGCGCAGTAGTGTCTGATTTTTGTGTTCGAGGAGATGCATTTTTTATTGTATATTTCATGTGTCACACCATATGCTCTCTTCATTTTCTGTTGTCTGATCTTCTGTGCAACTTTCTCTCCTCCGGTTGGCTCCAAAATTTCACCTAGGTATTTAAAATGTTTTACTCTATTTACACTCCTGGAAATTGAAATAAGAACACCGTGAATTCATTGTCCCAGGAAGGGGAAACTTTATTGACACATTCCTGGGGTCAGATACATCACATGATCACACTGACAGAACCACAGGCACATAGACACAGGCAACAGAGCATGCACAATGTCGGCACTAGTACAGTGTATATCCACCTTTCGCAGCAATGCAGGCTGCTATTCTCCCATGGAGACGATCGTAGAGTTGCTGGATGTAGTCCTGTGGAACGGCTTGCCATGCCATTTCCACCTGGCGCCTCAGTTGGACCAGCGTTCGTGCTGGACGTGCAGACCGCGTGAGACTACGCTTCATCCAGTCCCAAACATGCTCAATGGGGGACAGATCCGGAGATCTTGCTGGCCAGGGTAGTTGACTTACACCTTCTAGAGCACGTTGGGTGGCACGGGATACATGCGGACGTGCATTGTCCTGTTGGAACAGCAAGTTCCCTTGCCGGTCTAGGAATGGTAGAACGATGGGTTCGATGACGGTTTGGATGTACGGTGCACTATTCAGTGTCCCCTCGACGATCACCAGTGGTGTACGGCCAGTGTAGGAGATCGCTCCCCACACCATGATGCCGGGTGTTGGCCCTGTGTGCCTCGGTCGTATGCAGTCCTGATTGTGGCGCTCACCTGCACGGCGCCAAACACGCATACGACCATCATTGGCACCAAGGCAGAAGCGACTCTCATCGCTGAAGACGACACGTCTCCATTCGTCCCTCCATTCACGCCTGTCGCGACACCACTGGAGGCGGGCTGCACGATGTTGGGGCGTGAGCGGAAGACGGCCCAACGGTGTGCGGGACCGTAGCCCAGCTTCATGGAGACGGTTGCGAATGGTCCTCGCCGATACCCCAGGAGCAACAGTGTCCCTAATTTGCTGGGAAGTGGCGGTGCGGTCCCCTACGGCACTGCGTAGGATCCTACGGTCTTGGCGTGCATCCGTGCGTCGCTGCAGTCCGGTCCCAGGTCGACGGGCACGTGCACCTTCCGCCGACCACTGGCGACAACATCGATGTACTGTGGAGACCTCACGCCCCACGTGTTGAGCAATTCGGCGGTACGTCCACCCAGCCTCCCGCATGCCCACTATACGCCCTCGCTCAAAGTCCGTCAACTGCACATACGGTTCACGTCCACGCTGTCGCGGGATGCTACCAGTGTTAAAGACTGCGATGGAGCTCCGTATGCCACGGCAAACTGGCTGACACTGACGGCGGCGGTGCACAAATGCTGCGCAGCTAGCGCCATTCGACGGCCAACACCGCGGTTCCTAGTGTGTCCGCTGTGCCGTGCGTGTGATCATTGCTTGTACAGCCCTCTCGCAGTGTCCGGAGCAAGTATGGTGGGTCTGACACACCGGTGTCAATGTGTTCTTTTTTCCATTTCCAGGAGTGTATTTGAAACTCGCCAATTTGTTGTATAGGAGATCTCCATGTCTTTTGTTTTCTTGGACATTTTCTTAGAGATGTTGACATTATCTTCAGGTTATTCTGCTTACATAGTTCGACGAGCCTTGTACCATTTTTATTGGTAAATTTATGTGCAGGATATTTGCCTACGGTTTTTTGGTGGATTTTCTCTCTACCAATTTGGGCATTAAAATCGCCGAGTAGAACTTTTGTATCATCTTTTGGAATCTTTCCATTATATTCTCCAAATTTTCCCAGAACTTTTCTGTTTCTATGGGGTTTTTCTTGTTGTCTCCGTTTGTGGGAGCATGAACATTAACCATTGTGTATGTTTTGTTGGCACATTGTAAGCGCATCGTCATTATCCTATTATTTACGGGAGTAACTTCCTTGATGGAGCTGAGCACGCTCTTGTGTATGATAAACGCCATCCCGAGATGGGGGGCTCCTCTTCTGATTCGTTTATCCGTCTTGCTCTTAAAGATGCGATAGTTGCCATAATCTGATGTTTCTTCATCTGTAAAACGTGTCTCCTGTAAAGCTAGTATTACTATCTTTTGCTTTTCAAGTTCTGTTGTAAGGTTTAGAAGTTTTCCTGGTTGGATTAATGTATTTATGTTAAAGGTTCCAATGTATGTAGGTGTTTTAAGTGGAAGTTTGCCAGAGAGCTCCGACTTTCTCTGATGTAATCGTGTAAGTCCAGGTTCCCCAGAATCCGAATTCCTGGTTGCCATCTGTTGATGGGTGGATTGGTTACCACCTGGGGTAATGTTGTTATTACTTGCACGAGTCATACTTGCTTGTAATCAAGTTGGTCCAGTGTTTCCACTGGGTGTTTAGAACCAGGGATTGCTAGTTCCTGGAGCATTATGACCAGCCGCACATTGTGTGAACAGACGCTGACCAGGATGCCGATGGTTCCCACTTCAGACGCGTCCTGGATTTGGGTGTTGACGGTGCTTATTGTAATGGCGGCACTTACTCGCCATGACACAGCAACGTCTTCGGGTTCTGTGGTTTTTGAATGAGTGTGACCCTTGCCAAAAGTCACACTCCCACACCCTCGTGATGCTGCCGCCTCGGTCCGGGACTGCTTATTTGGGTTTCCCCTTATTCGCAGCTGTCCACCATATCTGATGGATCGTTCGCTATCCGCCACCTGCGACCCGCCCTGTACCTGAGGCTCGGATAGGGTATATATATATGAATTCAAAAGTAATAGCAGTGTACATGGCTAAAACACTAGGAGAAAGGATGATCTTCACTACTCAAGGTTAAATATAACTTTGGTTCAGAAGGGGGTAAATTAGGCTGCCACAAAAGTCTTTGGTCACTTACCTAATAGCATCAAAAGTCTGACAGATAGCCATATAGCATTAAAAGGAAATTGAAAGAATTTCTTAATGGCAACTCCTTCTACACATTAGATGAATTTTTGGATATAGTAAGTGGGTAATTTCCCAACCACAAAAAAATTATTGAGTGTCATGTAATATTTTGTCTAATGTAATATCTTGTATAGACACCTTTTATTAACCTGACACATTCCACATCATTACGAAGTGTCGTATTCATGATCTATGGAACAAGTACTAATCTAATCTAATCTAATGTGAAATGTAACGAACTGACAGTTGAAGTCACAACATTGAAACAATCTTTTCGGTGACACTTCTGCACTTTAACGTCTTTTGGGAACGATTGATAAATTATATCCGTGCCTTTTGTGTTTCTGCTGTACGACAGACGCACTGTTACACCACACCTAGGCATTTTAAAGCAAAACTTTTGCAAAACACCGCAACAACACCACAAACTAAAGCAAAACGACTGAAATTTCCCCTTTGAAAATTAAGAATGAAAGTGCTGGAAAAACTCTTACGTTATTTGATACAGAAACTGCTGAGTAAAACTCAACGTACTTAGACAGTTTTATCTTTACTTATGATCATCACTACACTGACATACAATACAGGGTGATTCAAAAAGAATACCACAACTTTAAAAATGTGTATTTAATGAAAGAAACATAATATAACCTTCTGTTATACATCATTACAAAGAGTATTTAAAAAGGTTTTTTTTCCACTCAAAAACAAGTTCAGAGATGTTCAATATGGCCCCCTCCAGACACTCGAGCAATATTAACCCGATACTCCAACTCGTTCCACACTCTCTGTAGCATATCAGGCATAACAGTTTGGATAGCTGCTCTTATTTCTCGTTTCAAATCGTCAATGGTGGCTGGGAGAGGTGGCCGAAACACCATATCCTTAACATACCCCCATAAGAAAAAATCGCAGGGGGTAAGATCAGGGCTTCTTGGAGGCCAGTGATGAAGTGCTCTGTCACAGGCTGCCTGGCGACCGATCCATCGCCTCGGGTAGTTGACGTTCAGGTTTCATAACTAACCTTTTTCGTAGGACTCTCCATACAGTTGATTGTGGAATTTGCAGCTCTCTGCTAGCTCTGCGAGTCGATTTTCCTGGGCTGCGAACAAATGCTTGCTGGATGCGTGCTACATTTTCATCACTCGTTCTCGGCCGTCCAGAACTTTTCCCTTTGCACAAACACCCATTCTCTGTAAACTGTTTATACCAACGTTTAATACACCACCTATCAGGAGGTTTAACACCATACTTCGTTCGAAATGCACGCTGAACAACTGTCGTCGATTCACTTCTGCCGTACTCAATAACACAAAAAGCTTTCTGTTGAGCGGTCGCCATCTTAGCATCAACTGACGCTGACGCCTAGTCAACAGCGCCTCAAGCGAACAAATGTACAACTAAATGAAACGTTATAGCTCCCTTAATTCGCCGACAGATAGTGCTTAGCTCTGCCTTTTGTCGTTGCAGAGTTTTAAATTCCTAAAGTTGTGGTATTCTTTTTGAATCACCCTGTATTTTAGCGCAGCGCAATCTGACTTTCAATAATCTCTACAAAAGAATCGCCTTGACTAAGAATAACGTATACCTATCATGAATCACTTACCTCACAAAAATCTTTGTTACTCGAACTACTGCAATACAGCGAGCGGCAATGCTGCCAGCTAAATAAAAGATTCTAACTACTGAAGGCACTAACTACTGATAGGCATGGTTCGCAAATGAAAGATGTTGATGCAGAACAAACAATGTATTTACCTTAATAGTGTTCAAAAGTCATAATTATTATTATTATTCGTGTTTTGCCCTTAAAGAGCGCAGTTGGACTAAACTACATGGTCAATTCCTTTTGCTGCCTTCCTTGCTGCCCAAACTTCCGTCATTCGCTCACTGTTTTTGTGTTTGCGGTCTTCTGCCCATGCTTCTTGTCAGCTTTGTGTCTTGGGCTTCACCTTGATTGCCTTTTTGGTTACCCATATTTCTTTCATCTTCCGGCTGTGATCTCGCTTGCGTTCTTCGGTCCACTTAACGCCTGTTCGTTTGTCACAGTGTATCTCATGTAGTTTACGTTTCTTAATGATGTTTCTGAATTTTATTCTGTCGTTTATTGTGTCTGCTGTTATGTTGAGTTGGTTCAGGTCGTTTCTTACCTCTGCCACCCATTTGTTATTTCTAGTGGTTACCAGTCAAAGATTTGTTTGGTCAGTCTGTGTGATGGCATTCTGTATGGGTATCCATAGAATTGTAGTCTGCGTTTTCTAGTGTTTTCTGTGATTGTCTCTGTATGTTTGTATAGTTCCTCTGTAGGTTTCTTGAGCCATATTCCATTGTTGTTAGTTGCGCCAAATATTTTCCTAAGTATTTTCCGTTCTACTTTTTCTAGTTGTCTGATAGATGTATGCCCTACGATTAGTGTGGTCTCTGCTGCATATAGTGCCTCGGGGAGCACAACCGTGTCGGTGGCGTAATATGGCTTTTTGTGAGATAGACTTCTTGTTGCCGTCCAGTGTGGCCGTGCGGTTCTACGCGCTTCAGCTTGGAATTGCGAGACAGCTACGGTCGCAGGTTCGAGTCCTGCCTCGGGCATCGATGTGTGTGATGTCCTTAGGTTAGTTAGGTTTAAGTAGTTCTAAGTTCTAGGGGACTGATGACCTCAGATGTTAAGTCCCATAGTGCTCAGAGCCATTTGAACCATTTGAACTTCTTGTTGTAATGATTCCACACTACTTTGTATGCCTTGCGCAGTTTAGGTTTTCTTTCTTCGTTTGAGTCTCTGTTATGTCCACTCATTTGTAGTGTTTCACCGAGGTATTTGACGTTTGCTGTTTTGTAAATCGTGCCGTACTTTGTATTCAGAGAGGAGAGTTTCTTTGTGCTCATAATATGTGTATCAGTTCATGACATCCAGTCTTACAAATTTCCTTTTTCTGACGGACACACGTCCAGATCGTCCGCTCATAGTAACCTATCTCTGGCATCTCACTCTCCACATCCACCACTGCTGGCGGCTCACCTCCAACAGCCCAACGCCACGCGCTGTTCACGTCCCACCGCCCAACACTACAATGGCGAATAATCCGACAATGAGTCCAACCAGCCACAAACTGCACACAGCGCAGTCAGACTACCATCTGTTCCTACACTTGAAGAAACACCTGGGCGGTCAGCGTTTTCGAGACGATGAAGAAGTCAATAGAGTGGTGATGCAGTGGTTAACAAGTCGGGCGGCAGACTTCTATGAGGCGGGAATTCAAAAACTTGTACAGCGTTATGACAAGTGCCTCAAAATTGACGGAAATTATGTAGAAAAGTAGATTAAGGTACAGGCTTTCATGTAAAAATAAAATTATTGGGATATCTTAGCACGTCTTTTTTTAATTTCAGAACGGTACTTGCTTCAAAAACGCTCCTCTTCTAAGTGAAACTCATTCGCAGTAGCAAATACGAACAACCAGCAGCTGTGTAAGGGAATGACGACAATGAAAATGTGTGCCTCACCGCGACTCGAACCCGGATTTTCGGCTTTACGAGGGCGGTCGCCCTTAACCTCACAGCCTGCACTCGTACACACGCAACGTTCAGCCCACGCAGTGGTGGAGATTTTAATTGAAAGTCGTTGCCAGGTCTCGGCTGATAAATATGATATTGCGGTGCCCGCCTTGTAACGAGGAAAGATGCAAGGGGGACCATCCCATCGTTCTTCTTAACAACACAGGCACTGCAATATTGTTAAAGAAAAAGGAAGTTAAAATCCCATTCAAATGCTATATCATTACATGTGTTATACAATTTTATGTTATTAGCATTGACTGAAAGATCAAAAAATATTTTACCATCACAAATCTCATAAATTTAGACAACATTGTCGATTGAGTGCAGCGATCTGGTGGTATACTTAGGTTAAAATCAATAGTCGAGATGGCAATAGCATTTGTTTATCCATCGGTTTCGGTTTATGTTAAAGCCATCTTCAGAATTTTTGGCCCCTGTGGCTGTTGTCGGCCGGTCCTCGGTTTTCTCGTGGTAACACGATCGTATACTGTGCGATTATACAGTTTATTGTCGTGGAACCACGAGAAAACCGACCGAGCAGCCGCCAGCACCAGCCATAGCACTCCGTCTTCAGGCCACAAGAGATCCATCGGGACCAACCGACCGCCGTGTCATCCTCAGCAGAGGATGCGGACAGGAGGGGCGTGTGGTCAGCATATCGCTCCCCCGGTGGTTATGACGGGAGGCCGAGTGCACCCCGAAAAATGGCCAGAGCGCGTGGCGGCCCGGATGGTCACCCATCCAAGTGCCGGCCACGCCCGACAGCGCTTAACTTCGGCGATGTTACGGCAACCGTGTATCAACTGCGACAAGGCCGTTGCCTCCGTAAGTGGCCAAAAATTCTGAAAATGTCTTTAACATAAGCCGAAAGGGGGCAAATAAACAAATGATGTTGGTTCATATTTACTAAGATGTCCGAAAGAACAGATACCATCTTAGTAAATATATAGTTAAGGCTCACCGGCCACTTGACCATCTTGATCTTCTATGCGAAAGCGCTAACAATGCCCGAACTCTTACAGGAATCGGCAACGCGCCGCGAGTAATGAGTATAATGGGCGGGGGCACTACGAATGTAGTGCGGGACAATACGTTGAGAATGTGAGTTTCGCGGGAGGCGTGCCACACATAAATCCCTGGAGTCGCGCTATCCTGTGTGTCCTCGGTGGCTCAGAGGGATAGAGCGTCTGCCATGTAAGCAGGAGATCCCGAGTTCGAGTCCCGGTCAGGGCACAAATTTTCATCTGTCCCCGTTGACGTATATCAACGCCTGTAAGCAGCTAAGGGTGTTCACTTCATTGCTATTGGTTCAAATAGCTCTAAGCACTTTGGGACTTACATCTGAGGTCATCAGTCCCCTAGAACTTAAAACTACTTACACCTAACCAACCTAAGGACATCACTCACATCCATGCCTGAGGCAGGATTCGAACCTGCGACCGTAGCAGCAGCGCGGTTCCGGACTGAAGCGCCTAGAACCGCTCGGCCAAAGCGGCCGGCCAAATGCTATTGGGATACCGCCTGTTGCTTGTAACCTAAACATCACGAATCTTGAAACTCCCTGCCAGATTAAAACTGTGGCAGACCGAGACTCGAACTCGGGACATTTGCCTTTCGCGGGCAAGTGCTCTACCATCTGAGCTACCCAAGCACGTCCTACGACCCGTCCCCACAGCTTTAATTCCGCCAGTTCCTCGTCTCCTACTTGTGCGTGGGTAGCTCAGATGGTAGAGCACTTGCCTGCGAAAGGCAAAGGTCCCGAGTTCAAGTCTCGGTGCGGCACGCAGTTTTAATCTGATAGGAAGTTTCATATCAGCAGCGCAAACGCCGCTGCAGAGTGAAAATTTCATTCTAGAAACATCCCCCAAGCTGTGGTTAAGCCATGTCTCCGCAATATCCTTTCTTCCAGGAGTGCTATAGTTCAATTCTTTTAACTTCGCGCATGCCCACCCAGGCGCGGGAGATTTCTGCATTGTCAGTTGTACGCACCAAGAGAAGCAGTGCCATAGTATAGTTCGCAAACTTACGTTTAGGGGGGAGCGCGCAGTTTATGAAGTAAAGCCACCACGACCGCATTAACCCTTTCGCTGCTACAAAGACGTGCTCCCCGCTTTCCGCGCTGTGCGCGATTTTGTCATCACTGCACTGCTCGCCTGTGCAGACACATTGTGTTCCGACTGCTTTGACACACTTATCATTCGATTTCACAAAAACTATTTGGCCCAAAAATTTGATTTTTAAACATCATCTTGACTGATACCTTCCCCCCATAAATGACTTAATTTTGTTTCGATGCTCAACGCAGTTATTGTGCAGCATTAGATGTAGTAAACCATTGCACGAAATTTTGAAGAGTTTGCAGAGGTAAAAGTTGATAGCGTATACTTTCCGTATGGTCGATTTTAGTTGCCACTAGAAATTTCAAAAAATTACGTTCAAACGAATAAAATTCATGAAGTAAGACACTTCGATATTGTTTTAAATAAACAAAATATTAAGCACCAATCAAAGTTTGAACTCAGAACCTTTCGCTTAGCAACCCTACACTTTAATCATTAATTATTTTTTTTTTAAATCGTTGTGTTTGGTCGTTGCGGACGTCGCAAGACATCCTGTTCAAGTTCGGTGGTTGAGCCTTCGATTTCAGTTTTTTTTTATTACAGAGGCCAACCGGATCTCTGACCGAACACGCTGAGGACTTTAAAATATCACGCAAAATACCGACAAACACTGCTGGTATGATTATGAATTACTCACGTTTGGTCGAAGTACAATAGGAAATAAGCAAGTACCGCTGTTCTTTATTCCGAAAAAGCGGTTCGTGGGAATGATACAAACACCTTTCCTTGCTATCGCCTGAATTAGGAGGCTTATTGCTTGTTTGGTTTAATTAATTAATAGAATATGAAGCAATTGGTATAAAGAATGCTTTTTCCAAACTTTCTATAAAAGAAAGTCTGCTATCGAGACATTGCTTTTGTTCAATTACTTTATTTATGACTGAACGTTTCTAAAACTGAAGACACTCGTCTGCTCTGCACTGCAGTCGAGCTCTGGCAACGTCGTTCTCTGTTCATTGGCTGACTGTGTTTTGTGACGTCAGATGCGCAGAACGAACCTAAACTCGGCCACCGTCATAAATGACGCGCACTTTAGATCTGCAAGGTACGCAGGAGAGCTTCTGTGAAGTTTTGAAGGTGGGAGACGAGGTACTGGCGGAATTAAAGCTAGGGGGACGGGTCGTGAGTCGTGCTTGGGTAGCTCAGTTAGTAGAGCACTTGCCGCCGAAAGGCAAAGGTCCCGAGTTCGAGTCTCGGTCCGGCACACAGGTTTAATCTGCCAGGAAGTTTCATATCAGCGCACACTCCACTGCAGAGTGAATATCTCATTCTGATTACTAATCTTATGTAACTTTATACTATTAAAAGTAATTGAAAAATAAAATAAAACACACAAATTCTAGAACTTCCACTCCCTTACGCGATGGCCTGTGTGTCTATAAAATCAGAATACTGACGTGTTCGTTAACAGTAATTTGACTAAAGTGCACGCCATTGTATCAACCCTGCGACGCCAGGTGAATAGTTACATTCGCTGATTACTGCCCTGTTCTCATCGCACAGCAAATGGGAGCTGAGAAGTAGGAGCGTTGGAGTCACAGTATACCCTTTGATCCCTCATCAGATTCTGGCTCCAGCTTTCGAGAAAATGCCTTTGTATGCGTTGTGGTTTGCCGCGAAACTAACGCCTAACCGCGAGGTATTTATTAGCGTTAACGAGGCTGATTTTCCTAATGGTTTTCAGTTGTCAGACTAAAAAATACGACCGCGACATATGCGCCTTCGCACGTTGCCCGTAGTGTTCAGAACTGTTATGCTTTCAATGTCTTTATGACTGCTGTGGTCATAGGGGAGGCAATGGTTATCTACAGGTAAAAAGTAGAAATGGAAGCAAAAATTGAAATATTAGACTTTGTTTTTATTTTCAGTTACCGTTAGAATATAAAATGATGTAAATTCTGTAATGATAAAATGTGTTAACAATAAGAACTCAAACACTTACTTCAGTTGTCGATAATTTCACTGTATTTCACGATGCCACAACAATATTCATGTCACGTACATCCTCAACGACAAAATATGAAGGGAGAGCAGCATTGGACACCAACTAGACCTCTTAATCACTATGCAACCGTTCAGACGGTCTCATTATTTGCCAAGTTTCGTCCGTGTCCTAGAGCGACCTTTGGCGGGTTCCCCTTGTAAGAGTACAATGATAAAGGTTTGAGTAAGGTTTTAAAAACTGCTCGCAAAACTGTTTCAGTTGACGACGTATTAACTTTTAGTCTGAGACCAAGCATTCTTGCTAACATATTTTTATTTTCAGGCCTCAGAAATGTTTTTCATTGTGTTGGCCTGGAAAAATGAGTTCTGGCATACTCTCTCTCAATCCTGTCGTGTGGTATAATGTTCTGGGATCGTGGAGCTGAGAGAAGAAAATATTTGCTCTACAGATACCAGTTGTCCAATATTACGGTTACCAGCAACCATTAGTATTTCTATACGTACCTCTGGAAATAACCAGTTATTCCGGCAGTTATTTCCATGGAATTCCGATCAAGAATAACTGCCAAGATGTGAAACATAGAAACCGGCCGCTGTGGCCGAGCGGTTCTGGTCGCTTCAGTCCGGAGCCACTCGGCGGCTACGGTCGCCGGCTCGAATCCGGCCTCGGGCGTGGATGTGTGTGATGTCCTTACGTTAGTTAGGTTTACGTAGTTCTAAGTGTAGGGGACTGATGACCTCAGATGTTAAGTCCCATAGTACCTAGAACCATTTGAGAAACATAGAAATAGATATCCTTGGTGTCGCAAAGTCGCTTAAATCACTTCATAATAGGAAGGCTTCCGGTACAGATTGTATACCAGTCAGGTTGTTCTCAGAGTATGCTGATACAATAGCTCCATATTTAACAATTATATACAACCACTCGCTCACAGAAAGATCCGTACGTAAAGGCTGGAAAATTGCTCAAGTCACACCAATACCCAAAAAGGGAAGTAGTAGTAATCCGTTGAATTACAGGTCCACATTACTAATGTCGATTTGCAGTAGGGTTTTGGAACATATGCTCTATTCGAACATTATGAATTACCTCGGAGAAAACTATTTATTGACACATAGTCAGCACGGATTCAGGAATTATCGTTCTTGCGGAACACAAATAGCTCTTTATACTCATGAAGTAATGAGTGCTATCGAGAGGGGATGTCAAATTAATTCCATATTTTTAGATTTCCAGAAGGCTTTCGACACCGTTCCTCACAAGCGTCTTCTAACCAAACTGCGTGCCTACCGAGTATGGCCTCAGTTGTGCGACTGGGTTCGTGATTTCCTGTCAGAGAGGTCAGTTCGTAGTAATAGACGGAAAGTTATCGAGTAAAACAGAAATAATATCCGGCGTTCCCCAAGTAAGTGTTATAGGCCCTCTATTGTTCCCGATCTATAGTAACGACATATGAGGCAATCTGAGTAGCCGTCTTAGATTGTTTGCAGATGATGCTGTCATTTACCGTCTTGTAAAGTCATCAGAAGACCAAACGAATCGCAACATGATTTATATAAGATATCTGTATGGTGCGAAAAGCGGCAATTGATCCTGAATGAAGAAACGTGTAAAGTTATCCACATGAGCACTAAAAGAAATCCGCTAAATTTCGATTACGCGATAAGTCACACAAATCTGAATGCTGTAAATTCAAGTAAATACTTAGCGATTTCAATTACAAATAACCTTAATTGGAACGATCACATAGATAATATTGTGGGTAGAGCCAACCAAAGACTGAGATACATTGGCAGAACATTTAGAAGGTGGAACAGGTCTACTAAAGAGACTGCTTACATCACGCTTGTCCGCCATATTCTGGAGTATTGCTGTGTGGTGTGGGATCCGCGTCAGATGGGACTAACGGATGACATCGAAAAAGTGCAATGAACGGCAGCTCGTTTTGTATTACGGCGACGTATGGGAGATAGTGCCACAGACATGATACGTGAATTGGAGTGGTAATCATTAAAACAAAGGCGTTTTTCTTTGCGACGGGATCTTCTCATGAAATTTCAATCACCAGTTTGCGAAAAATTCTGTTGGCAGCCACCTACATAGGGAGAAATGATCATCACGATGATATAAGAGAAGTCAGGGCTCGCACAGACAAATGTAAGTGCTCGTTTTTCCCGCGCACCGTTCGAGAGTGGAACGGTAGAGAGACAGCTTTGACGTGGTGTATTGAACGCTCTGCCAGGCACTTTATTGTGAATAGCAGAGTAATAACGTAGATGTAGATCTTAACGTCATTGTCATTTATTCATGATCAAACAGAGTTAGACCTAACCAGAAGTACATTCGTCGGTAAATAGACAGCACCCAGTATTAACAGTTACTCACCAGCTGTTTCCGTGGTACTGCGAAGGTAACGTGGTCAGGGCATTCATTATCCGTGGTAAGACAGAGCGAGACCAGAGGGGAGGTAATGGCGTGTGCTCAAGTTGACATAACAGACGACGTGCGCGGAATTGGCTGTTGTCGAAATGCCGGCCCGTGTGGCCAAGCGGTTCTAGGCGCTTCAGTCTGGAACCGCGTGACCACTACGGTCGCAGGTTCGAATCCTGCCTCGGGCATGGATCTGTGTGGTGTCCTTAGGTTAGTTAGGTTTAAGTAGTTCTAAGTTCTAGGGGACTGATGACCACAGATGTTAAGTCCCATAGTGCTCAGAGCCATTTGAACCATTTTTTGTTGTCGGAATAACTACCTGGTACTGGTGAAACAGGTTATTTCGCCAAAAGTGAGTACTCAATAACCGGTTATTTAATCCAGTTAAGCTGTTTTCTGCCACCGCTAGTTCGCTAAAAAGTTCCAGAATGAGATTTTCACTCTGCAGCGGAGTGTGCGCTGATATGAAACTTCCTGGCAGATTAAGACTGTGTGCCGTTGGAAGGTAAATTTGGAAGGTAGGAGACGAGATACTGGCAGAAGTAAAGCTGTGAGGATGAGGCGTGAGTCGTGCTTGGGTAGCTCAGTTGGGAGAGCACTTGCCCGCGAAAGGCAAAGGTCCCGAGTTCGAGTCTCGGTCCGGCACACAGTTTCAATCTGCCAGGAAGTTTCGCTAAAAAGTTGTTTACCGATCCCACCCCGCGTGAAGCGAGGCACGCTGCTGTGCGGAAAAGTCGAAAATGAGAATACTCTGTCCACCTCATACACTGAGATGAGGAACGTCATGTGATGCCTGCAAATAAAGTGTCAGATTTCCTTTTTCCCGGCGGAGTGCAACAACTAGACTCAACCAATTGTTGGAAATCCCACACAGAAATACTGAGCTTGTGGATAGTATACCACGACGAATACAGGCAGCCATCAATGCAAGAGGAGGTGCTACTGGGTATTAGAGGTACCGGTGTGTACAGCAATCTGGACGACCACCTCTGAAGGTCTCGCTGTATGATGGTACAACATGCAGTGTGTGGTTTTCATGAGCAATAAAAAGGGTGGAAATGATGTTAATGTTGATCTCTGTTCCAATTTTCTGTACAGGTTTCGGAACTCTCGGAACCGTGGTGATGCAAGACATTTTTTTTTATCTTTGTATTTGACTAACATTGCAGGATCACAGGTTAGTGCAAGACCGAGATAACCCATTGAAAATGTAAAATGCTGTAACCTCAATAAGCGGTGTGACCGCCAGAATGTTGGATGTGAGCATGCATATGTTTCATGCATTGTGTTGCACAGGTGCTGGATAGAACTGTGTGCCTGTTGCACTTGGTCAGTCAGTACATGGATGGGTAATGTTCTTTGTGGATGATGCTGGTGCCGTCGTCTGATCGTGTCCCATATGTGCTCAGTCGGACAGAGATCTGGTGATGTAGCAGGCCAAGTCAATATGCCGATTCTGCGAGACTGTTGGCTTACAACAGCGGTATGTGAGTCAGCGTTGTCCTGTCGGAGTGCTATTCGTGAATGGCAGCACAATAGGTCCAATTACCAGAGTGAGGTATAGTTTTGCAGTCAGGGTGCGTGAGACAACCACAACAGTGATCCTACTGTCACACAAAATGGCACTCCAGGCTATAACTCAGGTGTAGGTCCAGTGTGTGCCTAGCATAAAGACAGGTTGATAGCAGGCCCTCAAGTGTCCTTCTGACCAGCACACAGCCAAGGCAGAACCAGCTTTCATCAGAAAGCACAACTGACCTCCAACCATCTCTACAATGAGCTCTCACTGACACCATTGAAGCCGCAAATGGCGACGGTTTGGTGTCAGCAGAATGCACGCTACAGTGCGTCTAGCTCAGAGCTGTCCTTGAAGTAGCCGATTTGTAATGGTTGGTTGTGTCACTGTGGTGCCAACAACTTCAACTGTTGCTCCAGATGCGCTAGAGCCATTTGCTGAACACGATGGTCTCCCCTTCGGTAGTGTCATGTGGCCATCCAGAGCCCAATCTTTTTTTGGCCACACATTCTCATGACCACTGCTACCAGAGTGGCTACATTCCTGCCATGTCTTTCTGTAGTATCGCAGAAGGAACGTCCAGCTTTTCGTAGCCCTATTACATGATCTCGTCCAACCTCAGTGAGGTGTTCATAATGGCGTCATTGTCGCCTTCACCAGCTCACCATTTCCAGTCTAAAATGTAACTAACCGTCACGACCGCTACAACGTGTATTTAAAGCAAACCTGATTTGCATCGCCAACAGCCTTGTCGCAGTGGCTACACCAGTTCCAGTCAGATCACCGGAGTTAAGCGCTGTCGGGCTGGGCCAGCATTTGGATGGGTGACCATCTGGTCTGCCGCACACTGTAGGCAAGTGGGGTGCACTCAGCCCTTGAGAGGCAGACTGAGGCGATACTTGATTGAGGTGTAGCAGCTCCGGTCTCGTAAACTGACATAGGACCGGGAGAGTGGTGTGCTGACCACGTGCCCCTCCATATCCCCATCCAGTGATGCGTGTGGGCTGAGGATGACACGGCGCCCGGTCGGTACCGTTTGGCCTCCCAAGGCCTGTTCAGACGGAGTCTGAGTGATTTGCATCCTCATAGTTGCGCTACTAGCGCCACTCTTACCTGACTGGTGCGATGTGTGTACTAGACACCATGTAGGAACACGGCTGACAATTTTCGTTATGTCACACAACTCCATCCTGGTAATGCGATTTCTTCCCGGCAGATTGTATTTGTATATAAGGATAAAAATTGCCACTGTGAAACAAGCTACTGCTGCTTCTACAGTACTACTCACCTGCTGTTTTTACCTAACACTTCAACCAAAGCATTTATGTAAACTTCCCACAGAATACAATTACCTGCCCACACGCTGGAGAAGTAAAGATCTCCAGTACAGATCAAGGTCACGTGACACTGGCGACGCTGAGTCGATATACGCAGATAAACTGCAGTAGTAATCACTAACATCATACTCTTACCTCTGTTTTGTATATTTGGACGATGTCTGTCTCAAGTCTACTAACTACCTGCAACATATTTGATGCAGCTGTTACCAAACTACATCTTGTCACCCCAAAAAAGTCATTAATCTAAATGGTCTTCATCACATGTCCACTTAGAAATAGAGAAAATTACTACAGAGTGTCCCAGAAGAACACTTTTCTTGTGCAGTATAACACGCCACTCTCATCCCTAGATAGTGGTGTATGGTGTGCATAGGACTTTTTTTACATCTAATATTGTAGTTAGTTGTAAAATGACCCTTAATGTTTATGATATACTGAGGTCATTCCACTTTGCTCATTCCATCGTTGAGACCTCTTATGACCTTAGACATCCTTAAGACTATATGTGACAGCTCTATAATTAGAAAGGAAACACAGTGGAAGGGTATGGTAAAGAAGTGCTACACACGAGGAAAGACCAAATGTAAATGATGAATTTATAACTGTAGAATTGTTTTTTGACGGACTTGATGCGCTCCACTGTGTTTGGGGAAAGTGTTGATGGCAGTGGGTCACACATTGCACTGTGATTGCCATTGCCTCCAGCAGAAATCTCCAGGATGCCTCCCTGACACACCCAATGGGAAATCCTCTTATTGGAATTTAATTTGTGTCATTTGTATTGACACTGTACAGAGTTTGTTTAAAGATTCTGGTATCTGGTTTTTAAACATTGGAGTCGGTGGTTATATGCTAATTGACAGCAGTCATTGATGACCACCAAGAACAGTGAGTCATGCCAGTAAAATATAGGAAGACCAGTTACTTAGTAGTGTATTGACACCCCCCCCCCCCCCCCCAAGAGTCTATGCTGGTATTGTGTCTGTATGAAGTGGGAGTGAGTGTTGGGCAAGCAAAAGGTTGTGGTGCTGCAATGGAGAAGTAACTCAATAAGTAATACCCTGTTATCAGTATCATCTCAAAAGCTGTGATAATCTGAGTTTACTTCCGGAACGATTGCATCGTCTTAGTACAATGGATGGCATGTTCAGTATGATTCACTCAACAACATTTCGTGTGAACATGGTTGGCCGTCGTCATTTTGGAATATGGGAAGCATGTTGAGGAGTAATTTGTCTGACTGTAGCAGTTTCCCAGAGCTAACGTTTCTCAGTTAGCCCCTCCCTCCCATACTTTGGTAGCATATGACCAGTAAGCTTCGTGAATCAGCTCCTGCGTGGCAACATATGGGAGTAGCAATTAACAACAGATTCCAGTCGCAAAATATCGTTGTTTTCCTAAATTTCAAGAGAGAGTAGAAGTCGCTTAGTAAAACATTTGTCTCTTGTTAGTATTGTCCTACGTCAACATTTTGAAAGACTTAATGTTCAAGTAACACTGGAATGTGTATAGAAGTTAAAGAAATGAGGTTTCTCACACTTCTATGGTGATGCAGTATATAATCAGGATGTCACTGGTCAGGTGCATAATGAGGATATTGAAATAATAAGGTTCAAATGGCTCTAAGCGCTATGGGGTCATCAGTCCCCTACACTTAGAACTACTTAAACCTAACTAACCTAAAGACATCACAGCATGGGCGTACCCCCCCAGAAGATATTCGAACTCGTTCACGCAGATCCGGGAGTAATTTTTTCGTCTTCGGCACGTTACTGTCTGCAGGGAAGTTTGTAGAAATAATAAATTGAGCGATAAGCAATCCGCTCTGCTACTCGCAGGCATGTTATGTCGCCAAGGAACAGCGTATTCACTTGTAGGCAGTAAGGGATCATGACTATGTGAAGTTTCTAACGAACAACATCGTTTCGCCTACCATATTTAAATGCAAAATGCTTTTCTGCTCCCAAACTATTAATTTCTTAGTTACAGGTGACGCTAACTGTAGATTAATAGCATTTGACGTGCATGTTATGACAAGCAGTAGATGAGACATTTAGTGCAACTGATTTATAAAATAATTTTTAGAACGTTCCACAAAACTGGCCATCACCGAAAATACAACCGGGCACTTCAGTAAAAGCCCCATTAGGGCTGCCTGAAGCCCTTGCTCACTTGCATAATTTAATGGGTCCATTTTCTGGATTGTTACTAAGTGACGAAGAAAGATTATTTACTAAAAAATTATCGGCGGCTAGAGTTCTAGTGGAACACACATTCGGATTTTTGACGAGCAAGTTGCATATTCTCCCAAAGAAAAACAACTCCTTTAGAACACGAAGACATTGTTATTCAGTACATCTCCTTCTTTTACAACATATTAATCGATAAAGGCAGACCCAAAATCTCCCTTGAGTTGAGTTCTTACCAGGACATATTCGAAAACAGCGCTTTGGAGCATGCTTTCAGAAGCAAAGAGTGGAGCTTCAAGAAGGATGAGGAGAGGTGTTCAAAACCTGTCAACTGTCATTATTGCAAATTTACCTCATAAATCGTTTATTGAGTACTGTAACTACTGGGGCTATGATTTCTTTATTAAAATGATAAAATTTGTACATAACTCAAATATACCAAAGTTTATGCGTTTCTTGTCTGTAGTATTTTTGGTAGTTATTTATTTTATTTTTTTGTAGGTATACAGTTCATTCCAAGCTTGGCATACCAGGCCTCTGTCGTGGCAGTGTTTTTTTTTTCTGATCCCACAACACGGGATGTTGACGTACATATGGGACTTTCGATGTCCATCGCAAGAAATCGCATCCACCGATCGCACGAAACAAAACTCGGAGCTACCGTGCAGCACTGTTCTGCATCGCTCTGCTCAGCCCGCAGTCTAAACAGGCACCTCGCTATGCTACTGTTCTTATATTTAAAATGTTTATTTAAAGCAGTTGTTCACTAGTTTACTGTTTTATTTAATAAGAAATGCTGCACGTTTTCTCGGATTGTACAAGTGCATTCTTGCATTTAAAATTTTTATTAAAAGCAGTTTTCCACTGGTTTACTGTTTATTAAATAAGAAGTGCTGTATGTTGTCTCGAGTCCTTGTTTCCTGAGACTAGTATCACCTGCCCCCCCCCCCCCCCACTTCAGATCCTGGGTACACCCTTGCATCACAGACATCTATACCCGAAGCAGGATTCGAACCTGCAACCATATCAGTTGCGCGGTTCCGGACTGAAGCGCCTAGAACCTCTCGGCAACAGCAGCCGGCTAAACAATAAGGGAAATACAGCTATTGTGCTATAGAAGAAATGCAGCTATTAACTGTGTGAGTCAGCAAGGATAAATAAATGGTTCAAATGGCTCTGAGCACTATGGGACTTAACATCTGAGGTCATCAGTCCCCTAGAACTTAGAACTACTTAAACCTAACCAACCTAAGGACATCACACACATCCATGCCCGAGGCAGGATTCGAACCTGCCACCGTAGCAGTCGCACAGTTCCGGACTGAAGTGCCTAGAACCGCTTGGCGACTCCGGGTGGCTTTTAAAATCTGTTTCTTGACAAAGCTTTTCCTCTGCCTTGTAAAAGTGCTGAGGGTGCTGTGAAAGGGCAAAGGCCTGCTCAGTGGTGCCGTGTTTCAGAATCATCCTGAATGGAAACCAAGGCTGAGGACACCGTAACCGAGGACCTGGCTGCAGTGCTGGACGCCTCGGACGGCGCCACCGTGGTGCTGGTGGCGGGGGAGATGCGGCTGGCGGCGCACCGGGCGGTCCTGGCAGCCAGGAGCCCCGTGTTCGGCGCCATGTTTCGCCACGACACGCTGGAGGCCAGCAGTGGCGTGGTCACCATCAGCGACGTGGAGGGCCCAGTCCTGCGCCTGGTGGTGGGCTACTGCTACAAGCTGAAGTCTCCACAGCCATCCAGCACGAGCCTTCAGCTCCTGGAGGCTGCAGACAAGTACGGCTTGCTGGAGCTGAAGGCTGACTGCGAGAAGCAGCTGGCTGCTCGGCTGACTGTGGAGAACGCAGCGGACACAGCTGTGTTCGCTCTAAGACACCCTTGTCCTACCCTCAAGTCGGCTGCCATCAGCTTCATATGGTCCAACCCCCAGGTGTTCGCCACGCAGGGCTGGGCTGATGCGGAACGCGAGCAGCCTGAAGCAACAGGTGAAGTGAATCGGCTACTCGATGAGCTACGTGCAGAAATCAGGTAAGGACAAGACAAGGCACTCCTCTGTGTTTCCCGATGGTGTGTGTGTGTGTGTGTGTGTGTGTGTGTGTGTGTGTGTGTGTGTGTGTGTTAGCCGAATGGTCTAAGGCACTGCAGTCATGGACTGTGCGGCTGGTCCCGATGGAGGTTTGAGTCCTCCCTCGAGCATTGGTGTGTGTGTTTGTCCTTAGGATAATTTAGGTTAAGTAGTGTGTAAGTATCTGTTATTCAATCTGTTGTAAAGGAAACAAAAGAAAAATTCAGAGTAGGTCTTGAAAGGAGGATATCAGATGAACATCAACAAAAGCAAAACGAGGATAATGGAATGTAGTCGAATTAAGTCGGCTGATACTGAGGGAATTAGATTAGGAAATGAGACACTTGAAGTAGTAAAGGAGTTTTGCTTTTTGGGCAGCAAAATAACTGATGATGGTCGAAGTAGAGAGGATATAAAATGTAGACTGGCAATGGCAAGGAAAGCGTTTCTGAAGAAGAGGAATTTGTTAACATCGAGTATAGATTTAAGTGTCAGGGAGTCGTTTGTGAAAGTATTTGTATAGAGTGTAGCTATGTATGGAAGTGAAACATGGACGATAAATACTTTGGACAAGAAGAGAATAGAAGCTTTCGAAATGTGGTGCTACAGAAGAATGCTGAAGATTAGATGGGTAGATCACATAATTAATGAGGAGGTATTGAATAGAATTGGGGAGAAGAGGAGTTTGTGGCACAACTTGACAAGAAGAAGGGCTCGGTTGGTAGGACATGTTCTGAGGCGTCAAGGGATCACAAATTTAGCATTGGAGGGCAGCGTGGAGGGTAAAAATCGCAGAGGGAGACGAAGAGACGAATACACCAAGCAGATTAAGAAGGGTGTAGTTTGCAGTAAGTACTGGGAGGTGAAGAAGCTTGCACAGGATAGAGTAGCATGGAGAGCTGCATCAAACCAGTCTCACGACTGAAGACCACAACAACAACAACAACAACAACAACAACAACAGTGTGTAAGCTTAGGGACTGATGACCTTAGCAGTTAAGTCCCATAAGATTTCACACACATTTGAACATTTTTTTTTGTGTATGTGTGTTTTTGTTTGTTTTTGTCAAGCCTACAATATTTGCTACTGAGTTTCTGTTTGGTGTATCTCTGTTACGGCTACGGCAATTCTCTACACTATGTGGTCAAAAGTATCCGGACACCTGGCTGAAAATGACTTAAAAGTTCGTGGCGCCCTCCTTCGGTAATGCTGGAATTCAGTATGTTGTTGGCCCACCATTAGCCTTGATGACAGCTTCCCCTCTTGCAGGCATACCTTCAATCATGTTCTGCAAGGTTTCTTGGGGAATGGCAGCCCATTCTTCACGGAGTGCTGCACTGAGGAGAGGCATCGATGTCGGTCGGTGAGGCCTGGCACGAAGTTGGCTTTACAAAACATCCCAAAGGTGTTGTATACGATTCAGGTCAGGACACTGTGCAGGCCAGTCCATTACAGGGATGTTATTGTCGTGTAACCACTCCGCCACAGGCCGTGCTTTATGAACAGGTGCTCGATCGTGTCGAAAGATGCAGTCGCCATTCCCGAACTGCTCTTCCCCAGTGGGAAGCTAGAAAGTGCGTAAAACATCAACGTAGGACTGTGCTGTCATACTGAAACAGAAAACAACAAGGGGTGCAAGCTCCCTCCATGAAGAACATGACCACACCATAACACCACCGCCTTCGAATTTTACTGCTGGCACTACACACGTAGGCAGACGATATTCACCGGGCATTCGCCATACCCACACCCTGCCATCGGATAGCCACATTGTGTACCGTGATTCGTCACTCCACACAACATTTTTCCACTTTTCAATCGTCCATCGTTTACGCTCCTTACACCAAGCGAGGTGTTGTTTGGCATTTACCGGCGTGATGTGTGGCTTATGAGCAGCTGCTCGACCATGAAATCAAAGTTTCTTCACCTCCCGCCTAACTGTCATAGTACTTGCAGTGGATTCTGACGCAGTTTGGAATTCTTGTGTGATGGTCTGGGTTGATTTCTGCCTATTACACATTATGACCCTCTTTAACCGTCAGCATTCTCTGTCAGTCAACAGACGAGGTCTGCCTGTACACTGTTGTGCTGTACGTGTCCCTTCACGTCTTCCCTTCACTATCACATCAGAAACAATGAACCTAGGGACGTTGAGGAGTGTGGAAATCTCGCGTACAGATGTCTGACACAAGTGACACCGAATCACCTGACCACGTTCAAAGTCCATAAGATCCACGGAGCGTCCCATGGTGCTCTCTCACGATGTCTAATGACTACTGAGGTCGCTGATAACGAGTACCTGTCAGTAGGTGGCAGCACAATACTCCTAATATGAAAAACGTATGTTTTTTGGGATGTCCGAATATTTTTGATCATTTAGTGTAGCTCTCAATGCTTTCATTGCCTTTTCATAACTGGTTCGATGGATCACTACATTGAACTGTTCTGTGGTTATTAGCAAATAAGTTAGATAACAAAGGTCATGAATGAATCAAGATTTTCATAGCTCCAACTGTTCAGTATATAACAGTGACCTGTGCTCT
Organism: Schistocerca nitens; assembly: GCF_023898315.1. NCBI lineage: Eukaryota > Metazoa > Arthropoda > Insecta > Orthoptera > Acrididae > Schistocerca > Schistocerca nitens. The sequence goes on along the minus strand of NC_064624.1, from coordinate 53,272,063 downwards.
TTGCAGGCCAGTAGAAGAGTGCTCAGCTCTTGGGTTGCACGATGCAAACGTCTGTACAAAAAGTAGCTTCGCTGCTTCTACCAATAAGACAGCAATGCAGCTTAAACAGAAACAGAATATGAGCAGGAAATGTCATTTTTTACCAGCACCAGGAACTCTGGAGTATGCTGTGGTACCATACAAGGATGGCAGTCATGTATCTATCATTTTCCATTTGTGGTGTTGTCATACTATAAATTCTGACCTTTTGCAGTTTTTAGACTTGAAGCATATCACTATGCCGATATCACGTCTCACAGTACACAATTAGCAGCCAGAACGACACCTTAAAGCTAACAGGTGGACATCTTCACAAGTCAGCGGCCTAAAGCATGACAGTCACAGCTTTCACAAACAGCCCACCGAGAAGTGGGGAACCATGGGTTAGTGTTCCTGATGGCGCAGGAGGATATTAAAACTCTGTGTGGTATAAGCGTAATAAGCTTACATAGGAATGTGATGCATTATCAGTGTGTGTAATTAAGAGCAGACGTTCCATGCACCCTGCCACAATGTGTGTCTGCCACAATACAGACATCACTACAGTTTCACCAATTTAAAGAGAGAGGACATCATTCAGGATGCATTCCCAGTAGGTTACTAAAAAGTGACAAGGGAACAATCCGAGGAGGAAATAAAAGAGCAGAAAATAAAGTCAACTAGAAGAGCACTTTAAAAAAAAGGTGGCCAAAAGTTCGTTGGTAAGGAGAATAAGAAAACCGTACTGGAAAGCAGAATGTGTCTCGAGACAGAGTACTATTAGGTATGTTTGCCAATAACCAATAAGAACAAAGACGTGCAGGTCAAAGAAAGTGAAGGCGTCTCTCTTTGGTGGACATCAGATGGTTTTGAGGACAAATAAAAGACCTTATAAAAAATAACACGTCATAAATGAAAATATATAGACTTTTAAAGACTAGTTTTACACAGCAGAGTGAGCTATAATTTCCTTATAGGAAGTAAAATCTGATAAAAAATAAAAATTCCGATATGACACATTGTGTAATGTAGGCGATACAGTTGGGTACACAACTTTATCTAGATATGGAGTAAAATGTAATACATTCGGTTTGAAATGATTGAAGGGCCTTAGTGGTATAGCTACAGGATCTGTTATTTAATATTTATGTATCCTCCATAAATGAAAACAGAATAAGCAGAAACACTTTCTTCAGAGAATATGTAGCTAATTTGTTTGCCAAAGCACTCCCATTATGGGAACATTATAAATGAGTGGTTTACAAAGAGGTCTAGAAGCCAAACTTTAATTTTACCGAACAGGTAAAAACTTAGGATATGTACAGTTCTTGCATCGCTTTACACTTACCCAGGAGCCAACTGCAAGTATATACGAGCATGTGGATGCAACGACAAGAAGTCATGCTGGAGCTTATCACAGAGCTGCATAACATCCACATCCCAACAAATGTGCGAAGTGGCCCCTGTGGGATTGCACGCAATTGGGATAGTAACAGCTGTCATGCAGGATACACATAATTGTACTTTGGCTTACACCATGTTGGAGAGCACTTGCCCATAGCTTGTACAAGGGTTCGTTTCAATATCTTCCAGACCTGGTCTATGCAAAGTCCTCAGTTTCCCTTCACATTCGTCTGTCTGAAAGGACCCATGATCACACAAACACCCAAAACTAGCTTAAAATGTTATGTGGTGTGGTTAGTGTCTGTGAGGGTTATTGTTTTGGTATAGCCGTACTGCCGCTCTACTGTTCCCATCTGCTTGGCTGTACACAAATACAATCTCAACTTGTTCATGATATGAAAGGGAGAAACTGATACTGTTACAATAGCACAAATTTTGTGGTTTTCTTGGTTTGATTGTAAGAATGTATGTTTCAAAAACGCGAACTTCACAACATTATTTTGTAAAAGATCATTTCTCATTCTAAGTTTTATCACAAGTATACAAAAACAGAAACTTGTTATCTTTAGCTGGCTGAGGTGGCCGAGCGGTTCAAGGCGTTTCAGTCTGGAACCGCGTGACCGCTACGGTCGCAGGTTCGAATCCTGCCTTGGGCATGGATGTGGTTCAAAATGGCTCTGAGCACTATGCGACTTAACTTCTGAGGTCATCAGTCGCCTAGAACTTAGAACTACTTAAACCTAACTAACCTAAGGACATCACACACACCCATACCCGAGGCAGGATTCGAACCTGCTACAGTAGCAGCAGCGCGGTTCCTGACTGAAGCGCCTAGAACCGTTCTGCCACAAACGTCAGCTCACACACACACACACACACGCACACACACACATACACAGCAAGTATTTCACCAGGGGGAATGACTACTTAACAATTGCATCTTGAGATCAAGTGAACTTACTCTTAGGAATCAAAATGACAAATGAATTTCTTGAGATGTGCAATGTAAAAATTTTAATGAAGAGTGTGAGTACTTGGAGATCATGATGCAAGTATATATCCAAACCTCAATATGCAGAAATACTTTCCCAGTGATCTGTATCATAGGAGAGTACTGTATATTTTTAATTTGTCATTGTACATACGTCTTTTTATAACTGGTCACAGCTCAGCTTCCATTATAATTTAGTTTATCAGAAGTGTGTGTTTGGAGAAAAGTGTGAGAATTTCTTTGTTTTGACAGAAGGCTTCCTGCAGAGGAGAAGAACAGGAGGCTGATCGAGGCAGCTAAGGTGGGCGCTGTGGAGGAGCTGAAGGAGCTGCTCACGGCAGGGGCGGACGTGGCAGCTAGGGATGAGAGGTGGTGGACCCCCTTGCACTATGCAGCGTGCAATGGGCACCTGGAGGTGGCGCGGTGCCTGGTAGCAGCTGGAGCCGAGGTGGATGCCAGAGACCGGGGGCAGAGCACGCCTCTGCACGAGGCCGCGTTCAATAGCTGCACGGATGTGATGCGTCTGCTGTTGGCCAATTCCGCCGACCCCAACGCCATGAATCAATTTGGGTGGACGCCAATGCACGAAGCAGCATCCGGTGGCTTTGCCGAAGCGGTGACGGTGCTGCTGGAAGCGGGGGCTAACAGGCAGGTGAGGACTGGCTGTGGGGAAACGGCGCTGGACATCGCCAGGCAGAATCACCGCCTGCACTTGGTAGACATGCTGAGATAAACAAGCATTCCAACAGATAACCCTGGAGCAAGACTAAAACTGCTTCTCTACCTAAATTTTTATTTTTTTAAAATAAATAATACAAAAAAGTTAATCCTGCAGTCATTCTTTCTACCCATATTTACGAACTACAGGGCGACACAGAAAACAGGAACATTTCCACAATCCAATAAAACTAGACGTGATGAAGGAAAGAAATTTCATTCATAGTAATTGAAACCTTACAACTTTGCCATTTACAAAACATTCATGGCATTTATCATTTTTAAAAAACTACGTTCCTCAAACGGCTTCCTTCTGTACAAATACACTACTGGCTATTAAAATTGCTACACCAAGAATAAATGCAAATGATAAACGGGTATTCATTGGACAAATATGTTATACTAGAACTGACATGTGATTACATTTTCTCAGAATTTGGGTGCACAGATCCTGAGAAATCAGTACCCAGAACAACCACCTGTGGCCTTAATAACGGCCTTGATACGCCTGAGCATTGAGTCAAACAGAGCTTGGATGGCGCGTACAGGTACAGCTGCCCATGCAGCTTCAACATGATGCCACAGTTCATCAAGAGTACTGACTGGCGTATTGTGACGAGCCAGTTGCTCGGCCACCATTGACCGGACGTTTCCAGTTGGTGAGAGATCTAGAGAATGTGCTGGCCAGGGCAGCAGTCGAACATTTTCTGTATCCAGAGAGGCACGTACGGGACCTGCAACATGCCATCGTGCATTATCCTGCTGAAATGTAGGGTTTCACAGGGATCGAATGAAGGGTAGAGGCACGGGTCGTAACACATCTGAAATGTAACGTCCACTGTTCAAAGTGCCGTCAATGCGAACAAGAGGTGAGCGAGACGTGTAACCAGTGGTACCGCATACCATCACGCCGGGTGATACGCTAGTATGGCGATGACGAATACACGCTTCCAATGTGCGTTCACCACGATGTCGCCAAACATGGATGCGACCATCATGATGCTGTACTCAGAACCTGGGTTCATCCAAAGAAATGACGTTTTGCCATTCGTGCACCCAGGTTCATCGTTAAGTACACCAACGCAGCACTGCTGCAAACGTCGTCGAACGGTTCGTGCAGATGGTTCTTGTCTTGCAAACGTCCCCATCTGTTGACTCAGGGATCGAGACGTGGCTGCACGATCCGTTACAGCCGTGCGGATAAGATGCCTGTCATCTCGACTTCTAGTGATATGAGGCCATTGGGATGCAGCACGGCGTTCCATATTACCCTCCCGAACCCACCGATTCCATATTCTGCTAACAGTCATTGGATTTCGACCAGCGCGAGCAGCAATGTCACGATACGATAAACTGCAATCGCGATAGGCTACAATCCGACCTTTATCAAAGTCGGAAACGTGATGGTACGCATTTCTCCTCCTTACACGAGTCATCACAACAACGTTTCATCAGTCGGCTGCTGTTTGTGTATGACAAATGGGTTGGAAACTTTCCACATGTCAGCACGTTGTAGGTGTCGCCACCGGCGCCAACCTTGTGTGAAAAGCTAATCATTTGCATATCACAGCATATACTTCCTGTCGGTTAAATTTCGCGTTCCACAAACGGAATGACACCCTTTCAACAGAGAGAACATGTATACCTCAATACACACTAAAACTAATTAAAGAAAACTTACTGACATACAAAAAACTAGCTGCAGACAATATTAATAAAATAACTGAAGCTCTCAAAGCAATCACATCCCAAAATTACTTCCAATTTGAAAAAAGAATTTTAATTACAAGAAGATGGGCTTCCAATGAGATACCCAATATTGGGAACATTGGCAAACATGTTCATCAACCACATAGAAAACACAATCTTTGATACAGTCATCACAAAGAAAGGATACAAAATTGTTTACTGATACAGATATGTGGATGACATAATCTGTATGGTAGGCAAACTAGCAGTTAATGCAGACATTAACGATATACATAAAAATGTTCAGTTCACCATGGAGGAAGAAACACAAAAGGAAATACGTTTTTTGGATATAACAGTAAAGAGAGGCAACAATAAGCACACACTTGACATCTTCAGAAAGCCAACAGCTACAGATACAATTATACATGCTTCGTCCAACCACCTGAAAAATCGAAAATTAACAGCCCTACGATACATGTTACACAGACTAAATAATATTCCACTCAGCAAAGAAAACTATGAAAAACAATTACAAACATTACAGCTCACAGCCACAAACAATGGTTAAAACACTCATATAGGATAGAAGCTCAACCAAAGAATCAAAAACACAAAGAAAAATGAAAACAAGCAGAGAATACAAACACCACAGAACCTCACAGATACCACACCACACACACAGTAAAAGAAAACATTAACGCCCATAACATGACTAACGGAAGAAAAGAGTCGTACACTTTGACGTACAAACGCAAAGCAACACACAGGATAGCGAATACATAAAAGAAGCAGGGATTACGCATTGCCTACAGAATAAGAAACACGCACCTATCACGTTAACAAACAACAGACAAACCAGATAAATACCAAGATGCAGATGTACTGGGTGAGTCACCTATAATACACTCCTGGAAATGGAAAAAAGAACACATTGACACCGGTGTGTCAGACCCACCATACTTGCTCCGGACACTGCGAGAGGGCTGTACAAGCAATGATCACACGCACGGCACAGCGGACACACCAGGAACCGCGGTGTTGGCCGTCGAATGGCGCTAGCTGCGCAGCATTTGTGCACCGCCGCCGTCAGTGTCAGCCAGTTTGCCGTGGCATACGGAGCTCCATCGCAGTCTTTAACACTGGTAGCATGCCGCGACAGCGTGGACGTGAACCGTATGTGCAGTTGACGGACTTTGAGCGAGGGCGTATAGTGGGCATGCGGGAGGCCGGGTGGACGTACCGCCGAATTGCTCAACACGTGGGGCGTGAGGTCTCCACAGTGCATCGATGTTGTCGCCAGTGGTCGGCGGAAGGTGCACGTGCCCGTCGACCTGGGACCGGACCGCAGCGACGCACGGATGCACGCCAAGACCGTAGGATCCTACGCAGTGCCGTAGGGGACCGCAACGCTACTTCCCAGCAAATTAGGGACACTGTTGCTCCTGGGGTATCAGCGAGGACCATTCGCAACCGTCTCCATGAAGCTGGGCTACGGTCCCGCACACCGTTAGGCCGTCTTCCGCTCACGCCCCAACATCGTGCAGCCCGCCTCCAGTGGTGTCGCGACAGGCGTGAATGGAGGGACGAATGGAGACGTGTCGTCTTCAGCGATGAGAGTCGCTTCTGCCTTGGTGCCAATGATGGTCGTATGCGTGTTTGGCGCCGTGCAGGTGAGCGCCACAATCAGGACTGCATACGACCGAGGCACACAGGGCCAATACCCGGCATCATGGTGTGGGGAGCGATCTCCTACACTGGCCGTACACCACTGGTGATCGTCGAGGGGACACTGAATAGTGCACGGTACATCCAAACCGTCATCGAACCCATCGTTCTACCATTCCTAGACCGGCAAGGGAACTTGCTGTTCCAACAGGACAATGCACGTCCGCATGTATCCCGTGCCACCCAACGTGCTCTAGAAGGTGTAAGTCAACTACCCTGGCCAGCAAGATCTCCGGATCTGTCCCCCATTGAGCATGTTTGGGACTGGATGAAGCGTCGTCTCACGCGGTCTGCACGTCCAGCACGAACGCTGGTCCAACTGAGGCGCCAGGTGGAAATGGCATGGCAAGCCGTTCCACAGGACTACATCCAGCATCTCTACGATCGTCTCCATGGGAGAATAGCAGCCTGCATTGCTGCGAAAGGTGGATATACACTGTACTAGTGCCGACATTGTGCATGCTCTGTTGCCTGTGTCTATGTGCCTGTGGTTCTGTCAGTGTGATCATGTGATGTATCTGACCCCAGGAATGTGTCAATAAAGTTTCCCCTTCCTGGGACAATGAATTCACGGTGTTCTTATTTCAATTTCCAGGAGTGTAACTACGAAAGTATGATAGGAGCTGAAAAGTTTGTGGGACAAAAGTTGCATGGGACAATGGGCGCCATAATATGACGTTTGTTTCTTGTTGCTAGTTGCGGTCACGACAAAGATACGAACGTAAACTTTTTTTTTTTTTTTTTTTTTAATGGGATGCTACGGTTTGGTATTTATTTTCTGATAGTGGCTATCGCGGCGAATCCAGTGATGTGTAAAAGTAAGGTCTTTGAAGGTCAAAGAAGGTAACAAAGGTGGCATGAACGTCCATCTACAGAAGGTGGTCGAAGTGACGACCATAGGTATCAATGCAGTGCTGCAATCTTCTTATGGATTGAGTGGTACTTCTTATCACATCGGCACTCATCGAAGCACATGCTCTGACAATTCTCTCTCGTATATCTTCAGGTGTAGTTGGAACGTCTTTATAAACAATGTCTTTTACGAATCCTTACAAGAAAAAAATACAGAGGCGTCAAGTCTGGCGAACGAGCCGGCCACGACACATCTCCTCCGCGTCCAGTCCAACGATTTGGAAATTCCAGAATGAGAAGTTGTTCTCAATTTGTCACACACATATTTAAATGTACGACGTGTCGGGTGAGTATGCTGAAGATATGTTTCAGCATAAAAGTCTATAGCTCTCACTGAATTTCGTTGGCATTCTACGTAAATGAGAAGCATATCGACTTGTTCTTCGAAGGAATATATCATTCACATTCGCTTGATTCGACGATACTAGTCTTACTGTTCCTATTAGTATTGTATTGCGAAACCGTCGAACACTGTTTACATGTCAATGGCACGTTATATGGATACGCCTTATTCGGCGAATATTTACTATTTGCACGATACGCGAGAGAGATTTGTCAGAGCATGAGCTTCGATAAGTGCCGATGTGATGAGGAATACCACTCAGTCCATGATAAGAAGATTGCAGCACTGCATTGATACCAATGGTCATCATTTCGAAAACTTTCTATAAATGGACGTTCATGCTACCTTTTTGACCTTCAAAGACCTTACTGTTACACATCACTGGATTCGTCTCGATAGCCGCTATCAGAAAATAGCTGTGGCATCCCATCAGATGAAATCATCGTCTCGATAGCCAAACTATAACATTCCACTAAAAAAAAGTTGACTTTCATATCTCTGACGCGACCCCACCTAGGAACAAAAAACTAAAGTCATATTATGGCCCCCGTTGTCGCATGCAACATCTGTCCCACAAGCGTTTCAGCTACTATCATACTTTCGGAGTTATTCTTGGTGGCAATAGTTAGTGGCTCACCCAGTTACTTTGTCACGAATGTGAATCAGTGTATCTCAGGAATACAGGAAAGAACTTCAAAACAAGACATATAAAATATACAGGGTGTTACAAAAAGGTACGGCCAAACTTTCAGGAAACATTCCTCACACACAAATAAAGAAAAGATGTTATGTGGACATGTGTCTGGAAACGCTTAATTTCCATGTTACAGCTCATTTTAGTTTCGTCAGTATGTACTTTACTTCCTCGATTCACCGCCATGATTTCATACGTGATGCTCTACCTGTGCTGCTAGAACATGTGCCTTTACAAGTACGACACAACATGTGGTTCATGCACGATGGAGCTCCTGCACATTTCAGTCGAAGTGTTCCTACGCTTCTCAACAACAGATTCGGTGACCGACGGATTGGTAGAGGCGGACCAATTCCGTGGCCTCCACGCTCTCCTGACCTCAACCCTCTCGACTTTCATTTATGGGGGCATTTGAAAGCTCTTGTCTACGCAACCCCGGTACCAAATGTAGAGACTCTTCGTGCTCGTATTGTGGACGGCTGTGATACAATACGCCACTCTCCAGGGCTGCATCAGCGCATCAGGGATTCCATGCGACGGAGGGTGGATGCATGTATCCTCGCTAACGGAGGACATTTTGAACATTTCCTGTAACAAAGTCACGCTGGTACATTATGTTGCTGTGTGTTTCCATTCCATGATTAATGTGATTTGAAGAGAAGTAATAAAATGAGCTGTAACATGGAAAGTAAGCGTTTCCGGACACATGTCCATATAACATATTTTCTTTCTTTGTGAGTGAGGAATGTTTCCTGAAAATTTGGCCGTACCTTTTTGTAACACCCTGTATAAAAAGCTGGAAGGAAGAAAATAGTCATTCTACCTTCGCCGAACACCTGATATAGCGTGGACATGTACCATCCAACTTGGGACAAGACATGAAAGTTATTAGAGTGAAAAAATTCTGATATTACAAGGAAACTTTCACATACAAAGAGTCCTTGCATTCAGAAATAAAGTAGTTAATGACCAACTGCATATAAGCAGTGTAAGCAATACCTCTCTGATCATGTTAGCCACTAAAACAAACAGAAATCTGAATCAGCGGCCTATGAATGCTACCAACTGCTCGTCGATGGACTCGTTTTCCCTAGATTATACAGTGTGGAGAAAAACCGTGTCACAAAATTTTTATCCTGGATAGCTGATGCCAGTAGGAACCAAAACTACTAATGTTGTGCAGATCAACAACGCACAATTTTGAAAGTACGGAAACTTGGCGCCACGTTCTCCGATTGGCCGCGAGATTGCCCTGTTGCCGGATGCTCTGGACAACGCAGAACCGCGAATTCTTTGTCTGCCAGAGATCGCTATGTATCCGAGGCGGCCCGCACGCTCGGTGGAAAGGCGCCGGCGTTCCACTCTGGGGGCCTGGGGGCGAATCCCCACATACACTGTAGTTTGATGATAAAACATACTCGAAACAAACCCGTCAACACCAGTTAATTCGCGTACAGAAATGTTTTTTACAAATTGTGTCGGCCCTAGAAAGGTCCTTTTTTTGTAGCTAGGACATTGTTCACTTAAAGCAGTTGCTCGGTGACCCTCCGACGGAACACAAGCTTGGTAACGCCGAACGGTGTTTTGTCAAACTCTTTCAAAGATTTCTGGCACTGCCCTGATGTGGTTAACGGCATGTTGAATGCGATCTATTAATTACTCCTCGTTTCTAGGTGGTTCGCGTCTGGGTAGGTAAACTAGAACCTTGAAGAATCTCGACAGGTAAAAGTCCGGTGGCGTGAGGTCTGGTGATCGAAGAGGCCATGTCCTACGAGCACCCATGCCAGTAACCCCGCCGTCGAAGAGTTCATTTACATATCCGTGCACAGCACGAATGTTATTTGCGGGTGTCCCACCATGTTGCAACCGTATGTGTAGCTGTATCTCCAGGGGAAGATCTTTCAGTCAGGTAGAGTTTCTAGCAAAAAGTGAAGGTAATTTCTCCGGTAAGTCGAGGAGGTAGTTGGACTAGTCCAATCAGATGGCCAACCCACAATGCCTGCCCAAATGTTGAGCGAAAATCGTTCCTGGTTTCCCTGGACGCATGTGACATGAGGATTTCCCCTTGTCCAGTAATGAACGTGTTGAGCGTTGTAAAGGCATCCCGATGGAAGGTGCACTCGTCGGTGAACTTCACAATGGCGGGGAAGTCGGGATCTCGTGCAACACGTTCAGAATCCACCGGTAAAACGCTAGCCTGTGTTCATAGTCGTGCACAGGATTTAGGTCTTGGACAGGGTGGGAACTAAATGGATGCTGTCTGCCGTCCCTCCAAACCTCCCAGACTAACCAATGAGCCATCCCAGTGTCGTGTCCAGCCACTCGAGATATTGTCGTACGTGCTTCCTCGAAGTGCCTGAGAACAGACTCTCCAAATGCAGCATCCCGTCGTGTTCGAGGTCTTCCAGCATCACCATGATATCACGCTAATGAGCCTGCTTCACCAAGTCGACGGTGAACTGCTGTAAGCGTTTGGAGGTGTGGGTGGTGGGCTGTTGGGTACCGTTCCTCATACAACCGTCGAGCTTCATGTGCATTACGTTCGGCTAGTCCATAAACAAAAACCTTATCTCGTTGTTCTTCAAACGAATGTTGTGTCGCCATGCTTACTGTATGACTAAATCGCAGGTGATGTGTGTGTGCTCTGACGTGAGGTAGAGACAAACAGGTAGACCTATTCGACACATGTGCGTATCACGTTGGAGCAGTGACGAGGCGACAGATGTTTGTATGGGTGAACCGACAACCATAGCGACGAATGGCAACAGGGCAATCCCACAGCCAATCGGAGCGTCTGGCGCCAAGTTTCCGTAGTTTGAAAATGGTGCGTTGTCGACGTTTACAACATTAGTAACTTAGGTTCCTACTGGCATCAGCTATCCAGGGATAAAATTTCGTCACACATTTTTTTTCCATCCTGTCTAGTTTGGGAAGGATTTCTAACCCCTTAGTCCAGATACTACACATTGTGACAAGTTTACCAGCACATCGTCTTTCCTCTCTTCTGGATTTCTTATCAGATTGTAAGACGCAATATTTTCAAAGGATATGGTTAATCAAAATATCTCCCCCCCCCCCCCCAGTATCCATGTCCGCCAAACTTTTTGTACATTCGACATGTGATGAATATACTACCACAAGCAATGACTCCCAAGCGTGTGTGGGAAACAGAAACATCGATGTTTGTCCATTATTGACCATAAGCTCATCGACCCTCAATATTTGACAGCTCTATAATGACATTCTGAAGCATTGTACACAATACTACTTCAAATGACCTTTTTACATCACTTATTCGGTCACTTGCATACCTGGTAACTCTCATAGTATTCTTGATGATGTTTGAAGAATGGAGTCAGCCATGGTGTGCCGGTGGTTGCAACTGCCATTCTTTGTTCCAGTTTTTAGAAACAGAAGTCTGTATACTATTTTGAACATGTTGACATCATACAATTCTTTTTTAGGTGCATTACTGAGATGATCTCCGAAATCGGAAAGTGGTCCTTCATCTGTTAAGGTATTTACTGGTTCTTCCAACTCAGCATCAGTCAGTGATGTCCATGATGTCACACTCCACACTGATCACAAAGGATGGAGAATTCCATGTCACAGTTTAAACTGAGTAGAAACAATGGATAATTAGAACAGGATTCGAACCTGCAACCATAGCAGCTGCGCGGCTCTGGACTGAAACGCCTAGAACCGCTCGGCAACAGCAGCCGGCTAAACAATAGGGGAAATACAGCTATTGTGCTATAGAAGAAATGCAATTATTAACTGTGTGAGTCAGCAAGGATAAATAAATGGTTCAAATGGCTCTGAGCACTATGGGACTTAACATCTGAGGTCATCAGTCCCCTAGAACTTAGAACTACTTAAACCTAACCAACCTAAGGACATCAGACACATCCGTGGCCGAGGCAGGATTCGAACCTGCGACCGTAGCGGCCACGCGGTTCCAAACTGAAGCGCCTAGAACCACACGGCTACTCCGGCCGGCTTCACCTACTACGATAACTGCCACACACATTATATGTCATTTACTGTCTGCTGTCAAGTCTGCTCTACAAGGATTCAAAAGATTGGGGCAATGCCCTACAAAAACTTTCAGTAGTCTCCTGCATACGAATTACTAAACAGGTGCACCACACTTTTTAGAGGATCCACTTAAGAAATGTAAGTTCAAAATGGTTCAAATGGGTCTGAGCACTATGGGACTTAACTGCTGAGGTCATCAGTCCCCTAGAACTTAGAACTACTTGAACCTAACTAACCTAAGGACATCACACACATCCATGCCCGAGATAGGATTCGAACCTGCGACCGTAGCGGTCGCGCGGTTCCTGACTGTAGCGCCTAGAACCGCTCGGCCACTCTGGCCGGCAAGATATGTAACTATACCATATAGATACAGACAAACTAGGTACCGTTAATTCATAGTCTGATATCAACGAGCATACCACAATATTGTCATAATGTTGATCACTGTAAAAATTTGAAAGGTAGGAAGTGAAAATGTATTGAAAGGTGCAAAGAACCAGATGTATAAGATTTTTGCGCAATGCATTGTGACATGTGTAGCAGATATGTGAAGACTAACAAAGAAAGTACACTGACGAAAAAATTCGCAACACCACAAAATATGAGGGTGAGTCAAATGAAAACCTTAAATTTATAATAACAAATTGAAATTTCGCGCCGTTATCCTGTAACTTGGTAAGCGTGCTACAAACAGCGTGCAGAATGGCCTGTAGGTGGCAGCATACTGCAGATGCACACATACTGTCGCAGTATCAGTATAAAGATGGCAGCCCCACTTGCGACTTGCACCAGGGAAGAACAGCGTTCTGTTATTCGGTTTTTCCGTAGTGAAGGTGTGAAACCTATTGAAATTCATCGACGAATGAAGGTTCACTACGGTGATGCATGTTTGTCACAGCAGCAAGTCTACGAATGGAGTAGGAAGTTCGCGGCCGGCCGAAGTGGCCGTGCGGTTAAAGGCGCTGCAGTCTGGAACCGCAAGACCGCTACGGTCGCAGGTTCGAATCCTGCCTCGGGCATGGATGTTTGTGATGTCCTTAGGTTAGTTAGGTTTAACTAGTTCTAAGTTCTAGGGGACTAACGACCTCAGCAGTTGAGTCCCATAGTGCTCAGAGCCATTTAGGAAGTTCGCAAACGGTGTGACTTCAGTGGAAGATGCTCCTCGTCCAGGTCAGGCACAACGAGTTGTGACTCCACAGAACATTGCAGCAGTTGAAGCCATAGCGAAGGAAAACCGCCGAGTGACACTGAATGACATTGCAGCATGTTTACAGGTTAGTCATGGGTCAGCACACCACATTGTGCATGATGTGCTCCAGTTTCACAAAGTGTCTGCAAGATGGGTGCCACGGCAGCTGACTCCTGAAATGAGAGAACGACGTGTTGATGCTTGTGAAGAATGCTTTGAACGAGAAGATAATGGCTTCCTTGCGAGAGTCGTTACTGGGGAAGAAACCTGGGTTCACTTCCACCAACCGGAAACGAAGAGAGCGAGCAAGGAATGGCGCCATTCCTCATCACCAAAACGAAAGAAGTTTCGAACAGAACCATCAGCAGGGAAGGTTATGCTGACATTACAAGATGACAGGTTAATGTCAGCACGAGATGAGTCATTGCAAATGTGAAATGCTGGTATATTAATAACCGGCATAGCCGCCAGAGCGCTGAATGCAAGCATGCAAACGTGCATGCATTACGTTGTACAGGGGCATATGTCAATGGGATGCTTGTTGCACTTGGTCGGTAAATACAGGGAGGTTAATGCTGTTTGTGGATGACACTCGAGTTGTAGTCCGGTGATGTCCGACATATGCTCGATTGGAGACAGATGTGGTAATCGAGCAGGCCAAGGCAACATGCCGACGCCCTGTAGAGCATGTTGGGTTAGGTTACAGCAGCGGTTTGTGGGCGAGGGTTATCCTGTTGGAAAACACCAACATCTCCGGGAATGCTGTTAATGAATGGCAGCACGGCGGGTCGAATCACCAGACTGATGTACAAATTAGCAGTTGGTGTGCACCCCAGACGAAAACTCGAGGTGTAGGCCCAGCGTTTCTAGCACACAGACAGGTCCGTTGCAGGACCTCAACTGGTCTCCTCCTAACTAACACATGGGCATCACTGGCACCAAGGCAGAGCAAGCTTTCATCGGAGGAAACAGCAGGTCTCCATCTTGCCCTCCAATGAGTCGTCGCTTCACACCACTCAAGTCGGAAATGGCAGTGGTCTTGGGTCTGGCTTGGAGCTGTCCTTGAAGTAACCGATTTTTAAAAATTATTTCTGTGACTGTGGTGCCAACTGCTGCTAAAACTGATGCTGTAAATGGAGTACGGTGCACCAGACCCATACTTCCCTGTCAGAAGTTCTGCACGGCCGTCCAGAGTCTGGTCAGTTTAATGAACAAAGTAAGAGCATATGGACTATCAGACCAATTGTGTGATTGGACTGAAGAGTTCCTAGATAACGGAACGCAGCATGTCATTCTCAATGGAGAGAAGTCTTCCGAAGTGAGAGTGATTTCAGGTGTGCCGCAGGGGAGTGTCATAGGACCGTTGCTATTCACAATATACGTAAATGACCTTGTGGATGACATCGGCAGTTCACTGAGGCTTTTTGCGGATGGTGCTGTGGTATATCGAGAGGTTGTAACAATGGAAAATTGTACTGAAATACAGGAGGATCTGCAGCGAATTGACGTATGGTGCAGGGAATGGCAATTGAATCTCAATGTAGACAAGTGTAATGTGCTGCGAATACATAGAAAGATAGATCCCTTATCATTTAGCTACAAAATAGCAGGTCAGCAACTGGAAGCAGTTAATTCCATAAATTATCTGGGAGTACGCATTAGGAGTGATTTAAAATGGAATGATCATATAAAGTTGATCGTCGGTAAAACAGACGCCAGACTGAGATCCATTGGAAGAATCCTAAGGAAATGCAGTCCGAAAACAAAGGAAGTAGGTTACAGTACGCTTGTTCGCCCACTGCTTGAATACTGCTCAGCAATGTGGGATCCATACCAGATAGGGTTGATAGAAGAGAGAGAGAAGATCCAACGGAGAGCAGCGCGCTTCGTTACAGGATCATTTAGTAATCGCGAAAGCGTTACGGAGATGATAGATAAACTCCAGTGGAAGACTCTGCAGGAGAGACGCTCAGTAGCTCGGTACGGGTTTTTGTTAAAGTTTCGAGAACATACCTTCACCGAGGAGTCAAGCAGTATATTGCTCCCTCCTACGTATATCTCGCGAAGAGACCGTGAGGATAAAATCAGAGAGATTAGAGCCCACACAGAAGCATACTGACAATCCTCCTTTCCACGAACAATACGAGACTGGAATAGAAGGGAGAACCGATAGAGGTACTCAAGGTACCCTCCGCCACACACCGTCAGGTGGTTTACGGAGTATGGATGTAGATGTAGATGTAGATGTAGACGGTACATTCTCGTGACGACTGCTGCCACCAGTTACGTACAGTGGCTACATACCTGCAAGATTGCAGAAGGAATAGGCAGCTCCTCGCGGCCCTATTACGTGACATCATTGTAACTCAGTGAGGTGTTGATAACTGCGTCTTTGTCACCATTGTTGTTCAATATAGCACTGGACGAAGTGATCAGGCAGTGGAGAGCAATAAACCCAAAGACCGATGTGGGGGACAAAAAGGACAACAGAGCTCAGGTGGACTGCCTAGCGTTTGCAGATGACATAGCAATAGTAAGTGAGACGGAAGAAGACGTAAAGACACAACTCGACAACTTCAGTAAGGTAGCGAGAAACGTGGGACAGAGGATCGCCTATAACAAGACAAAGACATTAAACCCCACTGCAAACTGAGAAACACCGGAAGGCACTGTGCAAATGGTGGACACGTTTAATTACCTGGGAGAATTTATAACAGGAAGGAACAGGAGCAAGGAGGGAATAACAGAGAGGATAATGAAGATGAGTTCAGACTTCCGCATGACGAGAGAGGTATACAATAAAATAAATATATCCACAGAGGCGAAGATAAGCCACTACAAGGCAACAGTGAGGAATGCAGTATTATATGCTGCTGAGACGATGACACTAGGAAGAAATGGGGCAGAGCAACTAGAGAAAGAAGAGAGGAAAATACTGAGAAAGATACTAGGTCCCAAAAGAGGTGGAGAGAGGTGGATGCGAAGACCTAGGAAAGAATTGCACCGGAACATGAGAACAATATCTGGGGAAATCAGACTCAAAAGGACAAGGTTTGCTGGACATGTAGTTAGGATGAGTACGGACAGAATGACGAAGAGGGTGTGGGAAACAACAGGGAGGACAAGGGGAAAGACAGGAACCAAGTGAGTTGTTGAACATCGGAAAGATGGTTGGAATTGGGGATCAAGGTCGAAGGAAAGGAAAATTGGAGGAACAAATATACAACGACAAATATGACGGAGATCAATGACAGAGAAGAATACAGGAAAAGATTAGAATGTCACCAGTGGAGCCGCCAGGAGAAACGGAAACTGAAGATCTCGGAAGAAGAGCGGGAGAGGAGAAGAAAAAGAATGAAGAGCTTCTGGGAGAAGAAAAGGAAAATGCAGTCCACGAAGGGGCTACCTGTGGTCCTACAGAGGCCGTAACGCAAGAAGAAGAAGAATAAGAATAAGAAGAACTGCGTCTTTGTTGTCTTAAAGGCATTCCTGAATAACATCAGCTCACCAGATGCAGTCTCAAACATAGCTAGCGTTAAGGCATGTATTTAAAGCAAACCTGATTTGCATCCCCATAGTTGGGCTGCTAGTGCCACTCTTCTGCAACTCAACTCGCACGAAGTTGGAACAGACATCATCTTTCAGATGTGGAAACATGCCTACCAACTTTCGTTTATGTCACACACTTCCTTCTTGCTGTTGCGATTTTCTTTTTTATCTTTTTATTTATTTTTTTCTGTCAGTTTAGAAGAAAGGTTAGAATCAGTAAAAATGATATATGGAACGATATTGCTCAAGCCAGAATAAAGCACTGAGCATGAAATGGAGACATTAAACGAATGATGCAAATAGTTTTAACATTGGTGCAATGGGTAGAAAGGTATCAGTTGGAGCCATATGACCAGGTGAGACCTGTGAATTGGCAACATGTAGCATGGTGAGCTGGCCTATGTTTCCTCTACTTACGGGCTCTGAGCACTATGTGGGGACTTAACTTCTGAGGTCATCAGTCCCCTAGAACTTAGAACTACTTAACCCTAACTAACCTACGGACGCCACACACATCCATGCCCGAGGTAGGATTCGAACCTGCGACCGTAGCGGTCTGGCGGATCCAGACTGAAGCGCCTAGAACCGCTCGGCCACTTCGGCCGGCTCCTCTACTTATCGTCTCTTACTTTTATATGTTTCTGAAATCCGATACCGGGTCTAGGGCGACGAACAATGTAACACATAACAGGAAGCACTCCGCCTTCAGGCCACAAGTGGCCCATCGGGACCATCCGACCGCCGTGTCATCCTCAGCTGAGGATGCGGATAGGAGGGGCGTGTGGTCAGCTCACCGCTCTCCCGGGCGTTACGATGGTTTTCTGTGACCGGAGCCGCTACTATTCGGTCGAGTAGCTCCTCAACTGACATCACGATGCTGAGTGCACCCCAAAAAATGGGAACAGCGCATGACAGCCTGGATTGACTTCCATCTAAGTGCCGGCCACGCCCGACAGCATTTAACTTCGGTGAACTGACAGGAACCGGTGTATCCACTGCGGTAAGGCCGTTGCCCAAATAACAGGAAAGTTATACATAATTTGACAGAAATTTCCCTTTCCCAAAACTGCGTAATGTTGAGCGTTGTTCTGCTGTAGGTTTTGTTGTGCACGTCAGATCTAAGTTCACTAGGAAACTGAATTATGTTCCTTAAAAAATCAGAAATACTGCCACCAGTTTGGTGTGACACAGTAATTGCATATGGTTCAAATGGCTCTGAGCACTATGGGACTTAACATCTGAGGTCATCAGTCCCGTAAACTACTTAAACCTAACTAACGTAAGGACATCACACACATCCATGCCCAAAGCAGGATTCGAACCAGCGACCTTAGCAGCCGCATGTTTCCGGACTGTAGCGCCTAGAACTGCTTGGCCACGACGGCCGACAAGTGCATATGTCCAACACATTGTTTTTGTTATAAATAGTAATAATAATTTGATTAAATGACATTTTTCACAGTATTCAATGACAATATTTCCTATAGAAGATATTTCAGTTCCTTACTTTACAGCGAGCTACAATCTCAAAACTGATAGAGTAATGCGACTTGTGGAAAGGACAACGATTCTGGATTTGGCTTTCAAGTACCGTCAGTGAAATCATCGAAACTGGGCATTCGTGATTATACGCTCATCAGGCTGACTTTCGTCACACTGTGGTTCACGCAAGTACATGATTGAGCATTTGCCTAATATTTTCAGAGCAACGACAGACTCATCGTCCGTCTATAAAAGTTTTATCCCAACTGTAGAATTGGCTGTTTTATAAAAGTCCTTTCATGCCTGCATGTATTTAGATACCACCAAATTTAAGATTAATTCTTCAAAACACTCTTCAATCAGTATCCTACATATTATGGGAGGATATCCAACGTCCTGACAAAACTCTACCATCTGGTGAGCTAGATGTATGATACAAGCGAAATACCCTCAGACTTCAAGAAGAATATCATAATTCCAATCCCAAAGAAAGCAGGTGTTGACAGATGTGAAAATTACCGAACTATCAGTTTAATAAGTCACAGATGCAAATTACTAACGCGAATTCTTTACAGACGAATGGAAAAACTGGTAGAAGCCGACCTGCGGGAAGATCAGTTTGGATTCCGTAGAAATGTTGGAACTCCTGAGGCAATACTGACCTTACGACATATCTTAGAAGAAAGATTAAGGAAAGGCAAACTTACGTTTCTAGCATTTGTAGACTTAGAGAAAGCTTTCGACAATGTTGACTGGAATACTCTCTTTCAAATTCTGAAGGTGGCAGGGGTAAAATACAGGGAGCGAAAGTCTATTTACAATTTGTTCAGAAACCAGATGGCAGTTATAAGAGTCGAGGGACATGAAAGGGAAGCAGTGGTTCGGAAGGGAGTGAGACAGGGATGTAGCCTCTCCCTGATGTTATTCAATCTGTATATTGAGCAGGCAGTAAAGGAAACAAAAGAAAAATTCGGATCAGGTATTAAAATCCGTGGAGAACAAATAAAAACTTTGAGGTTCGCCGATGACATTGTAATTCTGTGAGAGACAGCAAAGGACTTGGAAGAACTGTTGAACAGAATGGACAGTGTCTTGAAACGAGGATATAAGATGAACATCAACAAAAGCAAAACGAGGATAATGGAATGTAGTCGAATTAAGTCGGGTGATGCTGAGGGAATTAGATTAGGAAATGAGACACTTAAAGTAGTAAAGGAGTTCTGCTATTTGGGGAGCAAAATATTATGGTCGAAGTAGAGAGGATATAAAATGTAGACTGGCAATGGCAAGGAAAGCGTTTCTGAAGAAGAGAAATTTGGTAACATCGAGTATAGATTTAAGTGTCGGAAAGTCGTTTCTGAAAGTATTTGTATGGAGCGAAGCCATATATGGAAGTGAAACGTGGACGATAAATAGTTTAGACAAGAAGAGAATAGAAGCTTTTGAAATGTGGTGCTACAGAAGAATGCTGAAGATTAGATGGGTAGATGTCATAACTAATGAGGAGATACTGAATAGGATTGGGGAGAAGAGGAGTTTGTGGCACAACTTGACTAGAAGAAGGGACCTGTTGGTAGGGCATGTTCTGAGGCATCAAGGGATCACAAATTTAGCATTGGAGGGCAGGGTGGAGGCTGAAGATCGTAAGGGAGACCAAGAGATGAATACACTAAGGAGATTCAGAAGGATGTAGGCTGCAATACGTACTGGGAGATGAAGAAGCTTGCACAGGATAGAGTAGCATGGAGAGCTGCATCAAACCAGTCTCTGGACTGAAACCACAACAACAACGACAACAACATTGGGAATGACGTATAATGTGACTTTTGTAGCATTTATACATTTTTACCTCTTTTATCAAGAATTTAAGAATATAAAATTTTGTTTCATTTTCTTTCTTCGTTAAAACTGATTAATATTATGACTAATTCTTGCAACAGGCTGCACTGTAGGTTTGTAGATGTCTCCGATTCCTCATGCCATGGGTTACAACTCTGTATTTTCATATGTTTTTGGTCAAACTACATGGTATGACAATGTGATCACATGCTAGATAGGTCTGGATCCATGGAACAGCTCCTAGCCCTTCCTATCTCCACTGCCAGAGGTACTTTATTTCTTATTCTCTGCAGTTCTCTTTCACAAGACGGAAAATTTTTGCGCAGGGACATAAGCATACTGTAGTATCACTGCGTATACTGCATGTCTTTACTGAGTCCTCCCTCTGGTGCTCAGTAGAAGCTTAGGTTCCATGGTGTGTGTGTGTGTGTGTGTGTGTGTGTGTGTGTGTGTGTGTGTGTGTGTGTGTGTGTGTTGTGCAGTGTCAATGCCACACTTGGACAACTCAATCTACAATAATTTGGCCAAAGTAGTTGAAATACTTTCCATGGAAGTTGTGTGTTATATATCATTGTCAACAGTTCAGTCTTGGTGATTTATTTGAAAGTGATAGTCCTAAAATCATGAACTGTGTCACAAGAACATCATTCAGCTGTGTCACGATGGTTATTGGACAGATAATGTATACTGGACAATTACCTGTGTGAACAATGAAACTGAGAGAGAGAGACACATCTAATCAGTTTGACAAATATGAAGAGTGTAGATACTTTTCGTTTCATATTGTACTACGAAGTATTCAGAAAGCGACATCTCAATCTGTCACACATACACTCATGAAAATAAGTAGTAAAACCACTAGAATGGATTCTTACCAATTCAAAGAACTGTGGCACTAACCTAATCTTATAACAGCCTGTTTTAACAGTGGCTTTCATGTGTTTCTGCTCCAGGTACCTGAACTGAGCGGTTAATGTTATAACAATAGACATGAGTACATTCCAGTGGATTACACACTGCCGGCCGGAGTGGCCGAGTGGTTCTAGGCGCTACAGTCTGGATCCGCGCGACCGCTACGGTCGCAGGTTCGAATCCTGCCTCGGGCATGGATGTGTGTCATGTCCTTAGGTTAGTTAGGTTTAAGTAGTTCTAAGTTCTAGGGGACTGATGACCTCAGATGATAAGTCCCATAGTGCTCATTTTTTTTTTTTTTTTTAGATGTGAGCCCCTCCACGCTCGCAAAAGCATGGTGACCAACTCAAAAGGTCTGCTGTCACCTCTGCATTGTTAGTAATTACATCGAGGAGATCGCAGGAGCGAGGAACTGCGATGTTATCCGTACGTCAGGGTAGGGTTGCTACCCATTAATACGGGCGCATCTGGGTGATAGAAGTGGTCGAAAAAGCTCGACAGAGTCAAGCTTGAAAGAAGAGCGGTTTTAAGGGCAGAGGGAAAAAAGTGCCAAGGCAAGTGCCAAAGGAAAAGAAAACCTCCGCGACAGTGTCAGGTTGGGTAGCAAGGGCAGTAGCGGTTTCTTGCTATCTGCGACAGATCGTGCAAGGTAAGGTTGTGTTAGTGGCTGGGTATCATGCATCAGTACCATAGAAGCGATGCCAGATTGTGATGGAACGATCACTCCTGTCGAGGAGGTGAGCGCTGCTCCTGCTGGGCCGGCGATGTCTCCTGGGCCAGCTGCTGCTCCTGCCGCTCCTGTAATATAGCCATGTCGTCGTAGGTTTGTCAGTTCGATGGTCCTGAAGGAACTGGCAGTGTGATATGTGTTGGGGGTTTGTTTGTGAGTCGTGTGTGGCTTCCCTGCGATTGCCAGTTCTCTTGGCAGAGGCTCAGCTAGCAAGCTAGTCAGTGGCTGAAGTGCAGGGGCTCGCCTCATTGTGTCGTTTGCGTAGTTACGAAGTTACCATAGATGTTCAGTCCCTAAGGAGTGTCTTTGGGCGCTTGTGTTTCCGTCTATGGTTGTGATCGTAGTTGCCCAAGTGTAGGATGTGAGGATTGTTCGAGTGACTTGATTTCTTGTACAGTCGTGTGGCGAGTTTTGTGAATACCTCCTGGAGAGTCTCCAGTCGGTATTCTCGGTGAAGGTCCGCTGTCGGTGTGTATCGGGGAGCATTGCTTATGATACGTAATACCTTGTTCTGTATTGTCTGGAGGCGGTCCAGGTGTGTGGACGCTGCGTATCCCCAGACAGGAGCTGCGTATGTCATCTCATTCCTGTGTTTACCGAACTTTGTGCAGGATTCGAAGTGAGAATGATCAGATATTTTAGGATGCTTTAACACCCAAGTGTGTTACAATCGCAGAATGTTTGCAGTCAATGAAGTTATTTATGCAGAAATGTCTATGCACAAATGTCCAGTCACGTCTTGTTATTAGCATAATGTCGTGCAAAAATGGGTAACTTGCTTTGAATGGATAGATATGTAAAATTATGCACCTTAAAAATGCAAAAAGGTGGTGTCTGATCACTACAATAAACAGTTACAGGCAACTACTACAAATACCTGGAATGTGGCAGTTTCTAAAGGTACGAAATGCAATAACCGTAAAGGGTCAAGTAGCAGTAAAGCAGCTGGCACGCTTCAATTAATTGGCAGGTTAATAGAGTAATGTCAGTCTACAAAGAGATTGGAAACCACTATAAAGTCACTCGCGCATCCTGTTTTGGAATATTGTATAAATGTGTGGGGCCATGTCACTCAGAAATTGTAGGGAACACTGAGAATATACAAAGCTGGGCAAATTGATATTTCATGACATTAACAATTTTTTGTAGTAACAATTTTTCGCAGCAGCTGTAAATAACTGAAGTAGTTTACTGGAAAAAGAGATTTTGCATGTTGCCATTTTTTAAAAAAAAAATATTTAGAGAGCTAGATTAGGCATCTTCTGTGTGATTCTCAGAATATTACAAAGGTGTGCTGAAAAGTAATGGCTCTAAATTTTTTGTGTGAAGATCTCAACATAGTCAATCTGGTAACGTACACATTTCTCTCAACAGGAGCCAAGTTAATTGATACTGTCAGTGGCGAATGTTTGTCTTTGTTGACAGAGTTTGCACCATTCCTGCACTGTCAAAGTGAAGTACTCAGCGGTGTTCTTTACGATCAGGTGGGCCCAAGTGGGGCTGTATGAAGGGTGATCACTGGCAGTGAAAGCAAGCCTTTGATTCCTGCAGGCATCGCAGCATCCGTGTGTGTTCTGGCATTGTCTTGCTCAAGGAGAGGAACCTCACTCAGTGTCTGAACAAACTGTTCAAATTTGAAACTCGACTAAAGCTAGCTGTTTCTCGCGCACTGCTGTAGTTAACTTACACACCGTCATGTTACACACTTTAATTCGGAGCCCTCTAGCAGCAGAGGGCTGGCCGGTCGGAGTGGCCGATCGGTTCTAGGCGCTATAGTCTGGAAGCGCGCGACCGCTACGGTCGCAGGTTCGAATGCTGCCTCGGGCGTGGATGTGTGTGATGTCCTTAGGTTAGTTAGGTTTAAGTAGTTCTAAGTTCTAGGGGACTGCTGACCCATAGTGCTCAGAGCCAGCAAAAGGCTGTAAATACGTAGGCATGAAGAATAAAGGTGTAGAATGTTAGTCACGTTTGTTTTATTTAAAAAGCTTTACGAGTTTTCACATAAAAAATTCGGAGGCATTACTTTTCAGCGTGCCCTCGTATATGAATTTCTTCATTGTCACATTACGGTAATTGATCTAAAGCAGTCAATGAATGATTTTGAATAATAAAGTGGAGAGGTACTTACTGTCTAGCATCTGAGCCGTGTATCGACTCGTGCTACACCTTGTATTTAGATCGCACTGGTTTTCGTTTTCTTCCCCTGACGTGTTTGTTTGATATGTTGTCTGTCATTAAGTGGCTGCTTGGTTGCCTTTTCTATCTGCTATCGATATCTGCGTTTTTGCTTCCGGGAAACTGCTATGGAGGAAGTGAGATCTTTGACCGGTGGTTACTTCGTGTGGTGGCGCGGAAGTAGGGGCGTGCGCTCAGAGAGTCTGGTGGACAGAGGAGGGCAGTGTGGCTCGCCAGCGCGGACCAGGCGTGGTCGGCTGTACCGAGTCGCCTCGTGATGTATGTCGGTTGTGTGTAACGAGCGGGCGAGTTGACGGAAGAGCTCCCTGCGGGTTGGCTGTACACAGAATCGCCCCACGAGTAGCTGCTGTTCATTTCACCTTGGTGGGACGTTAACAAGCTTCTTTAAGTCCTCCGTTTCAACACTGGAGTTTAAAAGGAGACACCTAACATGAAGTGTTGTGTTGGCCGGAGAGCCAACACCGTGTTACTAGTGGATGCCGAAACGCATGCGTTTAGCTCACGCAGGCTCGCGTGAGGAGGGAAGGACTATACTGACGTGAGGTCTGGAACATGACAAGGAATTAGAATTCAGAAAGCGGACGTCATTAGTTTGATATTTAACTTTAATCCATTAATGATGCACGTCGCTCTTGACGGTACATGATTCACAATATTATCTGTTCAGGATACATAGTAACTGAATATGGCGCCTTGCTAGGTCGTAGCAAATGACGTAGCTGAAGGCTATGCTAAACTGTCGTCTCTGCAAATGAGAGCGTATGTAGACATTGAACCATCGCTAGCAAAGTCGGCTGTACAACTGGAGCGAGTAGTAGGGAGTCTCTCTAGACTAGGCCTGCCGTGTGGCGGCGCTAGGTCTGCAATCACTGACAGTGGCGACACGCGGGTCCGACGTATACTAACGGACCGCGGCCGATTTAAAGGCTACCACCTAGCAAGTGTGGTGTCTGGCGGTGACACCACATGAAGAAGCGGTCAATACGCGTCAACGTTGCAGAGAAGACGTGAACTCCGGTGAGAGAGCGTGTTGACGCGTGACCGTGGCGTGTTGGGTACGCTGGCGACGCGTGCGCGGTCGGATGTGTGGATCCTGGCCATCGGAGGTCGTGTACTGCCTGTTCGAGCATAATTGCAAGTTAAGTTAGTGGAAGATTGTAATCATTAAGTAATAAGTTTGCGTAACCAGTGTCTCTTCTGCCTTGTGGCCTCCGGCGATCGGGTTTCTTGTCCCCACCACCGGTGTAATTGAAGACAGCGATCTTTCCTCCTCCTCTTTTTACTACCCGATGCGATGTGTAGTTTTAGCAGTATAATTGTTTCCCTATTTTGTCGTGTGTTATGAGTAAATTCAGGCTTCTTGTTGGTTGATCATGTGGTCGCTCATTCAGGACTTTGTAGAGTAAGGTTTCCTTGCACGAGGTTAGCTGTAATTCTGTCAGCAAGTTAATCCATCTTATCACAAGTTTTCGCTGGCTAAAAGTCGGTGCAGTGACCAGCCTGAGAGTGGCATTTGTGTTTACGGGCGTATTTAAATAGGTCAGTACTCTGTCTAGCCTGAGCATCCCTGAGTGGGTGATTTGTGGCCGCCTTACACGTGTCCGTCATATCTGTTGTGTTCTAATGATATTCCAGTAATCGTGTGTTTGCTGAGACCTTTGATTTTCTTTAATGGCGGTAGTAGCTTCACTACCTCACCGTACTTTATTAACAAAGTTGTGTGTTTACTTTAGTAGCCTGTTTACTAATGTTCTTTAAATTTTTTTAACTGTTGTATTGCTATAAATGATTTGATTGTCGTTAGCGGCGTGTTTAAAATGTTGTTTATTGCCGTACTGTTAGTTTATGTAAGATATGAATAAAACATTTGTGTGTGAAAATCTCAACTCGACAGTAAACTAATAGAAATTTGGTCCCGTTTCCCAACTTGTGGTGTGGCTTGTAGTAACCATAACCACTGTGTGTGTCACATCCAATTCATTATTTGAAAACAACAAAGATTTTCTTCATGTGGAAAACCAGTTGAAAACCTTCAATCTTAGTTTGGTCATTGAGTTTCCTAACATAAAACTTACCTGCAGTTATCAGTTCCTAAAGTGTTATCTGATTTGTTAGCATTGCCACCGTCTCTAGTCCTCGCCATCCCTTGGTTATGGTCTGACTGTATACATGTTTATGTTAGAGAGGGAGAGAAAGGAAGAGAGAGAGAAAGGAAGAGAGAGAGAGAGACAGAGAGAGAGTGTGTGTACCTTTTAATACTTAGGAGATGAGTGGGATTGGTGTTCATTTATTGGGATGATTGTCTATTACGTAATAAATTACTGTAAGCAGTGATTTGTTAGTCACATTCACTTAATTTATAAGTACTTTTTTATGTATTTTTTTAATATGTGACAAATTTTTGTTGTCAAGAAACAGGTGCCTTTTGACATTTGTTCTAAAAATTATCATGTCTTTCAATCAAACCGGTTTGAACAACAAGGTATAAACATGAAGACATATCATTCAGTCTAAAAGTACATTGCAAAAACAACAGACATGTACATCTACCAGAAAGTAGCAGTACATCCATTAAAACGTAATACATGTAATGGAAAGTGTGTAGTGGAAGGCAGCAAACATTTGACACCCAACACAAAGAACATATCAGAGTCTGGAGAAATGGAACTAGCCCCTCAACTTCTGCAGAAGATTTAAGAAAAGTGAATAACACTCCAACAACAAGAGAACAATATATGATAACCGAACAAGTTAAGAAAGTCACCTGCTAACTTTACAAGGAAATTCCCTTTTCGTCCTAAAGCACAAACGTTTCGCAGTCTTTTTCTTATGCCTGTCTGCTCCTCAGCGCTTCCTTTAAGTGGCGAGTAGCAGTCTATCCTTTTCATAATACTGTTCTTCCAGCCTGGACTTTCCACTGCAAAATCACATCTATCCCATTCATAATATTGCTATTCCAGCCTGGACTTTCCACTGCAAAATCACATATACAAAACAGAGGCAGAAAGGAAACTACAACTAAACGACCATGTGAATACGACTAACTACTTTCTGTTCACACCAATCGATTATGTAATAGATAAAGAGCCCAACAGCTGATCACAAATCCCATCACACACACACACACACACACACACACACACACACACACACACACCACACATACACAGACTCATCCAAAAACAATGGGAAAGAAACAGTCAGAGAAGTTTGCAACACTTTCAAAAATAGAGGAATCACTAGAGGCTGAAAATGGTAGTTAAAATATTGTATTACAAAATCACAACAACTAAAAAGAATTCTGAATGACAGAAAGCTGCATGCTTTTAAAATTGTGAATTATATGCTGGTCTGTAAGTACCCTTTCTACTTTATTACTGAAAAAAAAACCATGACCTGCCATGTTTGACAACTAACCCCAAGTTCCCTTATATATTACACAAATTACAACATCATTGATGCTTTTCCTCCCATCCGCCTCCTCACAGGCACATACAGTGAGAATTCTAAGGTATATGTATGCAACCAGATCCACTACAGACAAATACTGTATTCCTAAGCACAAACGGTTCAAATGGCTCTGAGCACTATGGGACTTAACTCCTAAGGTCATCAGTCCCCTAGAACTTAGAACTACTTAAACCTAACTAACCTAAGAACATCACACACATCCATGCCCGAGGCAGGATTCGAACCTGCGACCGTAGCGGTCGCGCGGTTCCAGACTGTAGCGCCTAGAACCGCTCGGCCACCCCGACCGGCTAAGCACAAATGATTGCTTTAGATTTCACAGATTTTTAACTTCAGAAAATCTCTAAGAAATGTGGGAATATAGAAGTTAATGTAACAATACTTAAGGATTGCACCAGATAAATTTATTTTTGCCAAAATCGGAAATAGAGCCTTTATTCCCTGTATTTGTGAGTAATCACTTTAGCCTTTAGGCATGTGCATTGTGATCATGACAGTTTGACATCTGACTAAGCCTAAGTGGCAGGTGTCAACAGTCTCGCCATTTAGGCGACTGCTCACATCCTGAGATGACAACAGTTGTGATACGACGTTCTACTTCTAAAAGGTCTCCAGGCACATATGCCCAAATTATTTCACCCACTCATAATAATACTTCAGTCCATATAGTGTAAAGCCTAAAAACGGATTTTGCCTTCTTCTCCTTAGTTTTTGCTAGAGGCACATTATGTTACTATCAGTCTCTCATCATTACAGCCAATACAAGGGAAGGCTGCTAAACCACAGCTACAATATTTGTTGTCCATCCCACTACATTCAACACAACATATCACAACACATCACAGTATAATTCTGTATACACAAATAATTTTTTGTTTACCTCTTGATTCACCTCCTCCTGCGATTTTTCTTTCACTTTCATGCTGAACGAATAAATCATGACCGAGGGTGAAAAAAATTAATATAGTGTAGTAAGTACTTTTATGCAGCATGACCTCTGCATTCAATGATACAATATAAAACTTTCATAAGATCAATTATTTTATAACTAGCTCTGGGTAAGTTTTCTTTTTCGAGGGAAGTTAGCCACAACCTCAGTAGCTCACGCGTCGCTCAAGGACGGATTACGTCATCTTGAATTCTCTCGTTATAGGAGAAGATATAGACGTTCGCGTCTTGCTGTTTACAAGGCCACAGATGATTTGGAATTTAAAGTTGCTAATAAGGGAGCACAGAGTTTTCTGCAAGGGCCTTCTATGTTTTGTGGATGTGTAATTAATTTTACACTTACCCAAGAAGATTCAAATGTGTCTGGTAATGGATGGATTACTGTTGCTGTAGTGCGTTATCCAAGTACTACTGTGAAAGGTGTGACTTCTTTAGAAGCATTTAATAACAGAGATGTTATAGCTCATCGTACCTATCATGTTGGAGAAGTTTTCAACAAAGATATGGGTTCATCATATTTTACCTCTACAATGCCATTCACGATAAGGACAAGAAATCGTAGGAAAATAAATGAGCAGGAGAGTGTTTCTGTTTGGGCTAAAGGTGGTGGAAGATGTGCTAAAGTAAAACTTGTTTGTGATATAACACATTATTATAGAAATTAATAAAGTTAATCCTTTCCCTTATATCCCGTGAAATTTTTTTAAAAAACAGTAAAAAAACTACACATTGATCTTTTGTGACATTCTGAAACTAAAGACAGAAACATGCAACGAATAGTGCTGCACTTCTGTGAATCCTTTATCTTTCATTTAATCTTATTTTGTAAATGTTCTTGACTTACAAATGATACCCAAGAATCAAGTGGACACAGTTTTTGTAACTGATTTCCTTTGTACACGACATTACTCATGCCTAGGAAGTTACCAATTCATTAGTTTGCCATCGTAGTTAATCCAAAGTATCAGGAAGGTGGAGAGCGAGGCATTACTCTTTCCATGGACATGGAAATGAAGTCCGATGCTTCTTGACTGAGCGTAGGGGAACGATGGGGAGACCCTCACTCCCGTATCCTAATGGAGGTGGTCTGCTGTTGGCTTCCTCTGACACTCTTTCCATAGGAACTACAACATACGTAAAAATTTCTTTTGGCTTCCAGTCTACAAGAGTCAGTAGTAACATCTATCTGCTTAGAGACTGCATCATGAAATACTTCTCAAGGCAACAGTTTTCACATGTATTAATGCATCAGTGGTGAGAATGTTCTAATGTATCTACTGACTACACAAAACACACTGACTGAAAAACATATTCTATTAACTTATGCAGTGTAAGTGGCTTTGACGTTTAGAAATGTCACAGAAACTATTCAGCACATCAACTCAAGTTTCACATGATGTGAGAGAAGATACATAGGTTTTAAAGTTCGCCGCGCGGGATTAGTCGAGCGGTCTGGGCGCTGCAGTCATGGACTGTGCGGCTGGTCTTGGCGGAGGTTCGAGTCCTCCCTCGGGCATGGGTGTGTGTGTTTGTCCTTAGGATAATTTAGGTTATGTAGTGTGTAACCTTAGGGACTGATGACCTTAGTCATAAGATTTCACACACATTTGAACATTTTTTTTTTTTTTAAGTTCGCTTCTAAAGTTAAAGCAGTATTTAACTTTTCAGAACTGGGTTTCATCCATTCTAGAACTTCCCATTACTTTTATACCACCATGATAAAGGAACCTCGAGTTTAGAATGTTTATATTATAAATTCATTTATGGTGAATATCGAACCTGCCAATCCCATCTGTTCTGACTGACCTGTGATGTTATCAAAATGGTAGACATGAATCTTAGGATATAGTCCTCATCTGTGTAAAATACACTCCTGGAAATTGAAATAAGAACACCGTGAATTCAGTGTCCCAGGAAGGGGAAACTTTATTGACACATTCCTGGGGTCAGATACATCACATGATCACACTGACAGAACCGCAGGCACATAGACACAGGCAACAGAGCATGCACAATGTTGGCACTAGTACAGTGTATATCCACCTTTCGCAGCAATGCAGGCTGCTATTCTCCCATGGAGACGATCGTAGAGATGCTGGATGTAGTCCTGTGGAACGGCTTGCCATGCCATTTCCACCTGGCGCCTCAGTTGGACCAGCGTTCGTGCTGGACGTGCAGACCGCGTGAGACGACGCTTCATCCAGTCCCAAACATGCTCAATGGGGGACAGATCCGGAGATCTTGCTGGCCAGGGTAGTTGACTTACACCTTCTAGAGCACGTTGGGTGGCACGGGATACATGCGGACGTGCATTGTCCTGTTGGAACAGCAAGTTCCCTTGCCGGTCTAGGAATGGTAGAACGATGGGTTCGATGACGGTTTGGATGTACCGTGCACTATTCAGTGTCCCCTCGACGATCACCAGTGGTGTACGGCCAGTGTAGGAGATCACACCATGATGCCGGGTGTTGGCCCTGTGTGCCTCGGTCGTATGCAGTCCTGATTGTGGCGCTCACCTGCACGGCGCCAAACACGCATACGACCATCATTGGCACCAAGGCAGAAGCGACTCTCATCGCTGAAGACGACACGTCTCCATTCGTCCCTCCATTCACGCCTGTCGCGACACCACTGGAGGCGGGCTGCACGATGTTGGGGCGTGAGCGGAAGACGGCCTAACGGTGTGCGGGACCGTAGCCCAGCTTCATGGAGACGGTTGCGAATGGTCCTCGCCGATACCCCAGGAGCAACAGTGTCCCTAATTTGCTGGGAAGTGGCGGTGCGGTCCCCTACGGCACTGCGTAGGATCCTACGGTATTGGCGTGCATCCGTGCGTCGCTGCGGTCCGGTCCCAGGTCACGGGCACGTGCACCTTCCGCCGACCACTGGCGACAACATCGATGTACTGTGGAGACCTCACGCCCCACGTGTTGAGCAATTCGGCGGTACGTCCACCCGGCCTTCCGCATGCCCACTATACGCCCTCGCTCAAAGTCCGTCAACTGCACATACGGTTCACGTCCATGCTGTCGCGGCATGCTACCAGTGTTAAAGACTGCGATGGAGCTCCGTATGCCACGGCAAACTGGCTGACACTGACGGCGGCGGTGCACAAATGCTGCGCAGCTAGCGCCATTCGACGGCCAACACCGCGGTTCCTGGTGTGTCCGCTGTGCCGTGCGTGTGATCATTGCTTGTACAGCCCTCTCGCAGTGTCCGGAGCAAGTATGGTGGGTCTGACACACCGGTGTCAATGTGTTCTTTTTTCCATTTCCAGGAGTATATATGCCACTACAAAGTTATTCTCGTGAAGTTCCATTTATTGGTTTTGCTTACTCAAACTCAAACAGTCAGTGTCAATCTGCAATGACAGCTTTGACTGCAAAAGAGAATATAAAAGCAAAATAAAGGAAAACTATTCTTGTCCCTCTCTCTCCCTCTCCCTCTTTCTGCACACAGTAATTCACATGCCACAATATTATTACAATAAGGTTGAAAACCGAAGCCTTGTATTAGGAGGGTGTACTTACTTTATTAATGTTGTTAATAAATTTTTGTACATTTTGGTTTCTTTCATTTTCCAACAGAGCTGGTTTAGGATTACACATATGATACTGCTGATTAAATTAATCCCAAACTGATCATTTACTTTGAACAAACTACACTGCTCTGAAGAATGCAAGGACACCTTAGATGAAGTGACGTAACTGCTCATTGGAAACGAATCAAAGTATGGGAGCATGTTTCCAGATGTCATCCAGTCATGCACAGACAGTTGGTCATCACATGGTGTGATGTCACTGTGGCCATAGCACCAAGTGGAGATGGGCGCATGATACAAGGCACTTGAAGGAATAGGAAGAGACTGTGTCTGACACACAGGGGGCAGTTACGGTGCACCGTGGTGGTGTTTTTCATTACAATGTGCCCCAGAGACAGAATTTGTATGGATTAAAATGGCGAGGAATCATTGGGAAACTGGAAGGAAGACAAAGTCTGACGAGTGTAGCCCAGGAGGTTGCTATTGCTCAGAGCATTGTTTCACAGGGATGGGCAGTGTCTGAACCACAGGTACTAGGGCGCAAAGGAGAGGAATAAAATAAAATGAATGAAAATAATGGTAGTGTTTAAGACATGGGCCAAAGTAAGAGATCGGAATGCTGGCCAATGTGCCACAATTTCGAATGACATTATCGTGTGCTAAAAGGCATCGAAAATAATTTCGAAAATTGTGACCGTCATTTTCTCAGTAACATATTCTGTAAATTGAAGTGGGTGGGGGAGAGAGGAAAGGAAAGGAAACTGCTGGTATAAGCTGCACCAGGACATAACGCGGAATCAGCGGCGACGGGTGCAAACGTGTGCCGGTCTACGATTGGAACCCAGGATCGCCTGCTTACCAAGCAGTTGCGTTAACCACTCGGCCATCCAGACACTGTTTATCGCCATTGCGACACGTCTCCCACATTTCCACCTGGCGCCACTTATCCGCCGTCATCGTCCATGTCCTCTGTGTTCGCTACTTTAAAATTCCCACACGAACTGTGCATCCACACTGAAGGTTGTGAATTCATTGCCCATCGAGGCGAATCGGTTATATGAATGCTCGGTGTCTGTTTGTTACGGCGTAAAGTCAAAGCGCCGGCACTCCAGTCGGGATTGTATAAAGGCACATTTGCATTCCGTGCGTAAGTTTCCTCGGAAACGCGAAATCTTAATTAAATAATTAATCTCTGACAAATAAATAAAGCCTATGGCAAAGAACTGCAGCACTATGTCGCTGATAAAACAAAATATAGTTATGACACTCTTATGTTTCATTAAGAAGAAGTAGGTCTTGTACAATAGCTGGTGCAGGAAGCACGTATATTTGTTAACTGGCACACCGCCATATTTGATGTTATATAAGAACAGTGCGAGTTGCAATTCACTAGGCACTCGACTCTGTAAAGATTCTATATTTATGAAATAGACAGTCACCTCTGTACGACGTATTGAAATGGCTGGCAAATTATTCTAATGTTGAGATTTTGAGTCCGCACCTACCGCAGCAGTCTTTGGAAACGATTTAAACACGAAGTCCGATTATTTGAGTTACATTTCACGGTCAACTACGAATAACACTGCATTTATAAAAAGCCATTGTCAAACGTCTGATACCAAATAAATAAACGTCCACATTCTAGATAAGCAAATATTAATTACAACCAATCACTATCATGCATACACAATAATTAATATTTTATTTTATTTTTTATTTATTTATTTATAACCGATAGAACAGAGAGGGCTTTGAGAAGACGTCGCTCGCTGACCGACACCTCTCCGCCACAGCGGCGGGCCAGTCAAACAGAGGCTTCAAGACTAGCGACCTGAATAGAAGAGCCAACTCTATTACTTCGCTTGTATTAGGATTGTCTATACCGAAGCAGTACAGGAAACAAAAGAAAAATTCAGAGTTGGGCTTAAAATCCGTGAAGAAGAAATAAAAACTTTGAGGTTCGCCGATGACATTGTAATTCTGTCAGAGACAGCAAAGGACCTGGAAGAGTAGCTGAACGGAATGGACAGTGTCTTGAAAGGAAGATATAAGATGAACATCAACAAAAGCAAAACGACGATAATGGAATGTAGTCGAATTAAATCAGGTGATGCTGCAGGAATTAGATTAGGAAATGAGTCGCTTAAAGTAGTAAAGGAGTTTTGCTATTTGGGGAGCAAAATAACTGATGATGGTCGAAGTTGAGAGGATATAAAATGTAGACTGGCAATGGCAAGGAAAGCGTTTCTGAAGAAGAGAAATTTTTTAACATCGAGTATAGATTTAGGTGTCAGGAAGTCTTTTCTGAAAGTATTTGTATGGAGTGTAGCCATGTATGGAAGTGAAACGTGGACAATAAATAGTTTAGACAAGAAGAGAATAGAAGCTTTCGAAATATGGTGCTACGGAAGGATGCTGAAGATTAGATGGGTAGATCACGTAACTAATGAGGAGGTATTGAATAGAACTGCGGAGAAGAGAAATGTGTGGCACAACTTGACTAGAAGAAGGGATCGGTTGGTAGGGCATATTCTGCGGCATCAAGGGATCACCAGTTTAGTGTTGGAGGGCAGCGTGGAGGGTAAAAATCGTAGAGGGTGACCAAGAGATGACTACACTAAACAGATTCAAATGGATGTAGGTTGCAGTAGGTACTGGGTGACGAGGAACCTTGCACACAATAGAGTAGCATGGAGAGCAGCATCAAACCAGTCTCTGGACTGAAGACCACAACAACAACAACATACCAAAGAACCTTGCTTATTTTGCATGTCGCCCTTTGCTTGCG
This sequence comes from Schistocerca nitens, assembly GCF_023898315.1. NCBI lineage: Eukaryota > Metazoa > Arthropoda > Insecta > Orthoptera > Acrididae > Schistocerca > Schistocerca nitens. The sequence continues at coordinate 53,236,881 of NC_064624.1, read as the reverse complement.
ACACATCCATGTAACAAAAAGTTAAGTATTTGTCAGTAGGCTGTTTAGGTTTTTATGTTGGTAACGCCACGGAGCGCTCTGTATGTAAATCACTGACTGTGCTGTGTGCAGTCTGTGGCTGGTTGGCATTGTTGAAATATTCTCTATTGTATTGTTGGGCAGTTGGATGTGAACAGCGCATAGCGTTGCCCAGTTGGAGGTGAGCCGCCAGCAGTGGTGGATGTGGGGAGAGAGATGGCACAATTTTGAGAGTGGACGATCTGGACGTGTGTCCGTCAGAAAAAGGAAATTTGTAAGACTGGATGTCATGAACTGATATATATATATATATATATATATATATATATATATATATATATATATATACATATATATATATATATAATGACTTTTGAACATTATTAAGGTAAATACATTGTTCTCTATCAAAATCTTTCATTTGATGACTGTGCCTATCAGTAGATAGTGCCTTCAGTAGTTTGAATCCTTTATTTAGCTGGCAGTATTGGCGCTCGCTATATTGGAGTAGTTCGAGTAACGAAGATTTTTGTGAGGTAAGTGATTCATGAAAGGTATAGGTTATTGTTAGTCAGAGCCATTGTTTGTAGGGATTATTGAAAGTCAGAACTGCGCTAATATATTGCGCTAAAAATATTGAGTGCCAGATTAGTGTTGATCAGAGTAAGAAAAGAGGGAAATGTGTGAGTACGTTCAGTTCTGCTCAGCTGTTTAAAAATCAAATAATGTAATGTAATTCATAAACTTTTCTAAGGGGACGGTTCATCTTCTACTTGTTCATTTTCCTATAAAACTCATTAATACGATCTGCTTGTATTGCTGTCTAGTGATCTAAGAGAGGAGATTTCCTAGACACGCCATATTTGACGATTAGGCGGGATTTAGCACTGTTCTTTTGGACATTCCCGGAAGAACGGACAGCACGCACTCACAGGCTTCCTCACAAACGGTAGAGTACCTACAGACAAGCCGAGACACATCATGTGATCTTATTTTTGCTTCTCTTACAATGAGCGAAGCTTAAGGGATATCAGATTGTGGCACCTGCCGTGTTCTCCTCGTAAGAACCGAGAAGCAAAGCTTCATCTACGAGAAACAACATTCGAGGAGACGTGACAGTGGGTATGTGGCTTCTATCGTTCCGCCGTGCGTGGTTGCAGCACCCTGTGTGTCGCCGCAGTGCGTCTTCCCTGCAGGAAACACTTGGCTCGTGCCGTGTGGTCGCAGCCACCCCGGCCACGCCCACCCGCAATAATCGATGCGGAGAGGCCGCCCAATAAACTCCAGCAGGTCAGCGCATGCATCGTCTCGACTACACACGTCCCGCCAAGGCCGCCGTCGCCGTCGTCACAGCCAGGCCGCGCCGGGAGCGGAATCGATGTTGTATAAAAAGCCCGCCCCCACCTTCTCTTTGTTGTTGTAGTCTTCAGTCCTGAGACTGCTTTGATGCAGCTCTCCATGCTACTCTATCCTGTGCAACCCTCTTCATCTCCCAGTACCTACTGCAGCCTACATCTTTCTGAATCTGCTTAGTGTATTCATCTCTTGGCCTCCCTCTACGATTTTTACCCTCCACGCTGCCCTCCAGTGCTAAATTGGTGATCCCTTGATGCCTCAGAACATGTCCTGCCAACAGGTCCCTTCTTCTTTTCAAGTTGTGCCACAAACTCCTCTTCTCCCCAATTCTATTCAGTACCTCCTCATTACTTACGTGATCTACCCATCTAATCTTCAGCATTCTTCTGTAGCACCACATTTCAAAAGCTTCTATTCTCTTCTTGTCCAAACTATTTATCGTCCACGTTTCACTTCCATACATGGCTACACTCCATACAAATACTTTCACAAACGACTTCCTGACACTTAAATCTATACTCGATGTTAACAAATTTCTCTTCTTCAGAAACGCTTTCCTTGCCATTGCCAGTCTACATTTTATATCCTCTCTACTTCGACCATCATCAGTTATTTTGCTCCCCAAATAGCAGAACTCCTTTACTACTTTAAGTGTCTCATTTCCTAATCTAATTCCCTCAGCATCACCCGACTTAATTCGACTACATTCCATTATCCTCGTTTTGCTTTTGTTGATGTTCATCTTATATCCTCGTTTCAAGACACTGTCCATTCTGTTCAACAGTTCTTCCAAGTCCTTTGCTGTCTCTGACAGAATTACAATGTCATCAGCGAACCTCAAATTTTGTATTTCTTCTCCATGGATTTTAATACCTACTCCGAATTTTTCTTTTGTTTCCTTTACTGCTTGCTCGATGTACAGATTGAATAACATCAGGGAGAGGCTACAACCCTGTCTCACTCGCTTTCCAACCACTGCTTCCCTTTCACACCCCTCGACTCTTATAATTGCCATCTGGTTTCTGTATAAAGTGTAAATAGACTTTCGCTCCCTGTATTTTACCCCTGCCACCTTTAGAATCTGAAAGAGAGTATTCCAGTCAACATTGTCAAAAGCTTTCTCTAAGTCTACAAATGCTAGAAACGTAGGTTTGCCTTTCCTTAATCTTTCTTCTAAGATAAGGCGTAAGGTCAGTATTGCCTCACGTGTTCCAACATTTCTACCGAATCCAAACTGATCTTCCCCGAGGTCGGCTTCTACCAGTTTTTCCATTCGTCTGTAAAGAATTCGTATTAGTATTTTGCAGCTGTGACTTATTAAACTGATAGTTCGGTAATTTTCACATCTGTCAACACCTGCTTTCTTTGTGATTGGAATTATTATATTATTCTTGAAGTCTGGGGGTATTTCGCCTGTCTGATACATCTTGCTCACCAGATGGTAGAGTTTTGTCACGACTGGCTCTTCCAAGGCCGTCAGTACTTCTAATGGGACGTTGTCTACTCCCGGGACCTTGTTTCGACTCAGGTCCTTCAGTGCTCTTTATACGAGAATAATCCCAAAAGTAAGGTCTCCTCTTTTTCTGTAAGTACATAGACCTGTTTATTTCTACAATGGTTTACATCAGTTTACAGCTTGAACATTTAATTTCGGCATAATCACCATTTCTGTCGCTGCATTTTTGTAGACGCTGTGGCAGTTTTTGTATGCCCATGTCATACCAGCTCGCCGCCATGCTGTTCAGAAAGTTATGAACCTCCTCTTTCACCTCGTCGTCGGAGCTGAATCGCTGGGCCTACAATTAAGGGGAAGGGGGAGGGGGGGGTAGGACGTCAAACGGGCCGACTTGGAGCAGGAGAGGCACCACAGGACATTTCAATTTCCACTGTCTATTATTTTACTTACTTACTCACTGGTCATACCGGACTCGAGAGTCCATCACCGCAGCAACGCATTTTCGCCATCTGTCCCTGCCTTGGGCTATTTCCTTCCATTCGCCTTCAATACCCAGGCTCCTCAAATCAGCCTTCACATTGTCCTCTCATCTACGCCTCGGTCTCCCCACAGGACGTTTTCCCTCTACGTGCCCTACCATTGCTCTGCGCGCTGCCCTGCCCTCATCCATTCGAGCTACGTGACCCGCCCATCGCAGCCTACGTGATTTAATAATACTGATCATGTCAGGGCTTGAATAGAGTTCGTAAACCTCTTCGTTATCCAGTTCTCGCCACTCTCCGCTAATGCCATCCCTTTTTGCTCCGAAAATTTTCCTCAAAATTTTGTTTTCAAATACTCGAAACGGCTTTTCATTTTGCACAGTGAGAGACCAAGTCTCACACCCATACAGCATAACTGGTAGAATAATAGTTTTGTATATTCTAATCTTTAAATTCCTAGACAATATCCGTGATGAAAGTAATCTATTCAGTGAGAGGTAGCACGCATTTTCCGCCCGTAATCTCTTCTTCAGTTCGGATTCAATCTCATTTTTCGAAGTGATGTCCACGCCTAAATACTAAAATGTGTTCACTTTTTCAAACTGCATGTGTCCAACTCTTAACATTTCCTGATCTACTGCTGTTGGCATTCTAGTAGTAACCAGGTATTTAGTTTTGTCTTCACTTATCCTTAGACCTACATCTTCACTAGCCTTGATTAACGCATTCGCATTTGTTGTTACAGATTCTTTCCTATCGCTAATGATATTTAGATCATCTGCATACCCTAATATCTTAATATCTATATAGCTATACTTTTACAAATAAATTTATAATACTTTGTCAGTATGACCAGGAAGGATTCAGAATTCACACTCTTAGCAGTGGAAGTTGTAAAACATAACGAAATAATTTTTTTTTACATGTGAAATTTCATCATTTTTTTCTCTTACTAATGGCAGCGTTTGTTGCTATATACACACTTTTCTTTATAAATAAGACAGATTCTTAGATGAATTTTGCACAGCACACAAACCGTACTTAAAGGTGTATGAAACTCTAGAATGTTCCAAATCTATTAAAAACTGCGGTAAAAATTGAAGTAATTAACTACAAAATTTGTGTTTTTTCTAAACATGAAATTTAAAATACAACAGCTCATTCTTTTTTTCATAAATTAAATAAATTCTACAGTTTGATACACCTGTAAGTATGGTATGTATGCTGTGCAAAATTCATCGAAGAATCTCTCTAACTTATGAAGAAAAGTGTACCTATAGCAACAAACTCAGCCACTAGTAAGTGAAAAAATGATGAAATTTCACATGTAAAAAAATTATTTTGTTATGTTTTCGAACTTCCACTGCAATGAGTGTGAAGCCTGAATCCTTCCTGGTGATGCTGACAATGTTTTATCAGTTTATTTGTAAAAGTGTAGACAGTGCAAAATTAAAATCTTCGGTGATGCCTCTCCTGCTCCAAGTCGGCCCGTTTGACGTCCTACCCCCCTTAATGCTGACAGGTACTCTGAGACCCTGAAAAAACTCAAACGTGTAATTCAGAACCGGAGAAGGGGAATGTTGAGCAGGGGCGTACGCATTCTCCATGACAACGCTCGCCCACACATCGCTCGGCAAACCGTTGCTCTCCTGGAACAGTTTCAGTGGAACATAACCACCCACCACCCTATAGTGCTGACTTGGCGCCCAGTGACTATCACCTGTTCCCTAGGTTAAAAGAACATTTGGCCGGAAAGCGATTCAAACGAGGTGAAAATAGAGGTCATAACTTTCTGAACAGCATGGGGGCTAGCTGCTATGACATGGGCATACAAAAAGTGCCACAGTCTACAAAAATGCATCTACAGAAATGGTGATTATGTCGAAAACAGCTAAATGTTCAAGCTGTAAACTGATGTAAACGATTGTAGAAATAAACGGGTCTATGTACTTATAAGAAAATAGGAGACCTTACTTTTCGGATTACCTTCGTATTATTTTTTCCCCTTCGCAGTCGATTGCAGAAGTGTCGATAGTGAAGATCACCTGCGTCGCGTACTGACTGAGGAGTTCGATTTCACGGACTACTGTTTCGGTGAAGTAAGTATTGCAGCAGGTATACACACGTGCGTACGTAGATGAATGCATTAAACTATCGAGTAGAAACTGGCAAGTGCCACAGTTCGGTTTTCCTCAAATCTCTCACGGAGCAAGAGAAGTCGAAATAAGCAAACAAGTGTCTCGGCTTATCTACAGACTCGCGCGTTTCTGACAAAACGACGGTCAAAGTTTCCTGCGTAATTTGCATGTCTTTAAGTGCGCGATAACCTCAGTCGATATGGTGGCACAGTGGTCACGGTCGCTCGCTCTCGAGTTTGAACCCTATGTTCGAAACTTCCTTACTGTTTTGATTTGTTGTTGTTGTTGTTGTGGTCTTCAGTCCAGAGACGGTTTGGTGCAGCTCTACATGCTACTCTATCCTGTGCAACCCTCTTCATCTCCCAGTACCCACTCCACCTCACATCCTTCTGAATCCGCTTAGTGTATTCATCTCTTGGTCTCCCTCTACAATTTTTTACCCTCCACGCTGCCCTCCAATACTAAATTGGTGATCCCTTGATGCCTCAGAACATGTCCTACCAACCGATCGCTTCTTCTAGTCAAATTGTGCCACAAATTCCTCTTCTCCCCAATCCTATTCAGTATCTCCTCATTAGTTATGTCATCTACCCATCTAATCTTCAGCATTCTTCTGTAGCACCACATTTCGGAAGCATCTATTCTCTTCTTGTCTAAACTATTTATCGTCCACGTTTCACTTCCATATATGGCTTCGCTCCATACAAATACTTTCAGAAACGACTTTCCGACACTTAAATCTATACTAAATCTACTGATAATTTGTATAATTTGTATATCTACTTGCAAAAACGGCCAAGTAGGGAACAAGTTTGGCTTAGAGGAACCGATAAGCGATTGCCTGGTGAGCTTGAAATTTACAATGGAGCAGTTTCGTCGAGCAATCCCTCACAGTATTGGAGGGGCAAGACACTGGAAATGTTAATCAATGTGGAAGCGAACTCGCCAGTGAAGCAGCATGTAAATGGCCTCATAGCAAGCGCCAGCCAATCGTTACAGGGAAAGGGTGCAATGCTGAAAAAACAGCGAAAAAGGTACTATCCCTTTTATTAAGTTATAATTGTATCCCTCCGGAAAATATAGTCAATGTAATACCATCTGCTCATCCATATTTTATTAATTTGATTGACCCTAAATTCAAACGATTTTTCGATATGGGCTTAGAATTGTATAAAAAAAACAATAAATGAATTGGCTTTACATGGTTTAGAAAATTTATTGTGTTCTGGTTCTGAAGATAATATTTTTTATTCTCATTCAACAAATGTTTGGGAATATTATTATACTCTACAAGATTCCCTTTTTTGGCTAAATAAAATTTTATTATTTCAATGTGAAGATGATACTGATGAGGCTACAAAATTTTTAACAAATCTTGTATCTTGGATTAATAAAAAAGGATTGTATCAATGGCAATAATTTGAAGGTAAAAATATATATGTACCAAATAAAAAGTTAAACACATTATGTATTGTTGGTCCACCAAATAGTGGCAAAAATTGCATAATTTCACTTGGTTTAAATGTTGGCCACATTGGACGTTGTAATAATAAAATAAACCAGTTTGCATTGCAAGATACTGTTAATAGACGTGTCATTGTTGGTAATGAAATTTCTTTAGAGGAGGGTGCAATTGAGGATTTCAAAAAAGTGTGTGAAGGAATTGCATGTAACATTAGAGTGAAGTACAAAGGAGACACTGTATTAAGACGTACTCCATTATTGTTAATTTCAAATTCACAACCAGTTATTTGTTCTCACCCAGATTTTAAAGATATTCATGTACGTACAATTAGGTGGAGAAAGTTTGATGAATTAAAAAATGATTCTAAAAAGCCGTATCCTTTGGCTTTCTTTCAGTTACTTCAAATGTATAATATTGATTATTAAATAAAAACCAAGAATTTGTACAATGTATATTTTATTGTCAATTATTACAACAAATAAAAATAAACTATAATTGTTACATTTCAAATTACAATTGTTTAATGTCATATTGACCCTTATAAACAGATGATTCCTCATTCCTTTTTACATTAGACATATAAATCATATCTGATACTTGTACATTTGATACAGTTGCTCTAGGGTAATGTGTCTCTAGACCATCTGCATAAACTGAACATTCTGCAATAACTTCAAACAACATTTGAGTATCAGTATATTTTGTAACATCACTATTTAAACTGCTTGTGCTTAAAGCATATGTAGGATTAATGCCTACATGAAGGCTCGGTTACACATTTGTATCATGAAGTCTAATATTGTGACCCGCAGAAGCAATATCAGCTTTTTCTATTAAATTATTATATCCCGATGCTTCTGCATTTGTGACTGGACTAACAGCTCCGACTAATTGTTCTTCCATTCTTGCTGGCTCAAAATGGGTTAAAGAAAAACTATCACACGACATAAAAGGATTACAGTGCTTATCAGCATTAATATTATACCTTTGAATTACATCTTGAGCAGTACTTGTAATAGGGAAAATATCAACATTGGCTACTTTTGGAATTTTGAGAAAACCTAATGTTGGTGTATAAGTATAATCAACAATAACACTTCCTGTTCTTGCATCGGCATCTACTTCAGAAACACAAGACTGTACACATTTCCAACCCCAATTATGTAAACCCTTATCTTTTGAGCTAGAAACACACGCATAATAATATTTCAAATTAATGGGTTGTCCAAATTGATGTGCAGGCACTTTAGTAAGAAAGTCTGCTTCATCATTTCTATAACCATAGCATGACTTCCAAATGGAATCAAACTGTCGTTTATGATCAATGGCAGTTGTTTCCATAGGTGCATTTGCAGTAAATGCTGTAGGTTTTACATTAATACCCGGTATTTTCAAATTAATTTCTACACTTGTAATCATATTCTTATTTTGATTTAATGTTGCAAGTTCTGTATCACTTGAATTAGTCAGAAACGCAATTCTAGGATTACGTGAAATTACTTTTACAGAACAATGAACAATTCTACTATCATCAGGTAATAAATTGAATTCAGAAGGTGTCATATACAAAAATGGCCTATCAACGGGAATTTCTGCCAAAGGAGTAACCATGCATACTACCTTTTCATGTTCAATCACTTTATATGGTAAACCATATGTGAAAAATCTACGTACTTTGCGATATCTTGTAATATTACCAGTATCTAATATAGAAGGAGCAGGTAATGGATCAACACGAGTATTAGGAGAATCACCCAAGTTAGCAGATGGTGCTGCAGTGCCTGTTAACGTTTTTTTTTTCTTAGATCCACCAGATTGAGCTGCTGCAGCCTGACGTTTACCTTAATCTACCTGCTTTGGCGAACTCATACGTTCGTCACTATCAGAATATGGTACTAAACGTTGTGGTTCAGAATGTTGTTGTGTTTCTTCTGGTCCTTGTTCGTCTTCGTCTTCTTCGCTGTCTGATACCTCGTGGTCGACGTGATGTTCGTCTACAGAACTTGTTCCAGTGGCTGAACCAGATGTTGATGGACGCTCGTGATCTATAGGCAAACCACGGCGAACACGAGACATTAGTCATTGTTCATAGGCATAGCGTTTCTGGCCTTCATGCATGAACTCCCAATTAGACCGTTCCCACGGTGGAATATCATAATTCTGAAGGCAAGAAACGTTAAAATCAAACAATGAAAACCAAAAATATATACACAACAAAATTATATTTACATACCTGTTTTTTCGGCATTCGGTTGTTTCGGGTACAAAGTTTTTCCAATACGTTGTTCAAGAGCTGTCTTCAATTTTAGGCCATATTTTCCCACAAATAAATGCCAATTTCGTGTATGACTCCAGTCAATTGCGAAATCAATTATAGCTTTTGCATCCAACTGTTGAACTCGTTGTCTAAACTCTTCTTCTGTAAATGGTCGTTCTCTTGCTTCCTTTAGCAGCTTATCGTATCCTACGTTGTGCTCTTTAGTAATGGCATCTGCTCCACTGCGAGGTGCGTCTATATTTACAGGATTTCCCGGTCCTACGTAATCACTACCAGGTAAAGTATATCCTTTGTTCTGTACACGTTCAACTACTTTTTTAACGCCGTAAGCAGCACCTGCGGCGGCAGCAGTTGTCGCGCCAGCCGCTACCGCTATCTGCCCTGAACTTGTAACACCAGCTGTGCTAATTGCGGCCCCGTCCGTGACACTCGGAGATAACAAGGGCACTGTTTCGCTAGCGGTTGCTACATCTGCAGTCTGGTGACCTCGGCCACGATTTCGTGGTCTATTTGGGCGGCGCCGTCGCACTCCAAGATTACTTTCTTCTGGCCTTGTTTCAGGCACCCGTTCAAATTCAACTGTTTCGCCACTCGTATCCAAATCGTCGTATGCTGGATTATCTCCATACCGTATACGATTAGCAGCATCCTCTCTTTGCACTGTTCGAGTATCATTACTGCTACGAGAACGATTAACACTTGTTAATGGAATTCTTTCTGCCATTTCAATGTCTTCCTCTGGTCCCGGATATAAAACACCTCCATCGTATTGTATAGAGCAATGGTTGCCCGTCCTTAAATACTGATTTACCCAAGACATTTTGCTGACTAAAATAAATAAATCATTGCCACCTTTTATATACATTACGTTATCGAACAGCACGTGTCGGGCAACCTTTTGCTGGCGTGGGTGCTTGCCCAGATAATTGTCCTAAAAGGACAAATTATCTCAGCGGGACATGGACCGCCGCCATCGCGACCTTGGGACCCCGGGGGCCCCTTTTTTTTATCAGTTGCTGACCCTCATGAATCGAAACAAGACTGCGTCGCGTCGTTTCATGATTCGAGGGTCAGCAACTGATAAAAAATTCTGTTCAGTTGTTGTTGTGGTGGTGGTCTTCACTCCTGAGACTGGTTTGATGCAGCTCTCCATGCTACTCTATCCTGTGCAAGCTTCTTCATCTCCCAGTACCTGCTGCAGCCTACATCCTTCTGAATCTGCTTAGTGTACTCATCTCTTGGTCTCCCTCTACGATTTTTACCCTCCACGCTGCCCTCCAATACTAAATTGGTGATCCCTCGATGTCTCAGAACATGTCCTACCAACCGGTCCCTTCTTCTAGACAAGTTGTGCCACAAACTCCTCTTCTCCCCAGTTCTATTCAACACCTCCTCATTAGTTATGTGATCTACCCATCTAATCTTCAGCATTCTTCTGTAGCACCACATTTCGAAAGCTTCTATTCTGTTCTTGTCAAACTATTTATCGTCCACGTACAGTACCTGTTCATTAGTTACGTGATCTATCCATCTAATCTTCAGCATTCTTCTGTATCACTCATTTCAAAAATTTCTATTCTCTTCTTGCCTCAACTATTTATCGTCCATGTACATGGGTACACTCCATACAAATACTTTCAGAAAGAACTTCCGGACAGCTTATACTCGATATTAATAAATTTCTCTTCTTCAGAAACGCTTTCCTCGCCATTGCCAGTCTACATTTTATATCCTCTCTACTTCGACCATCATCAGTTATTTTGCTCCCCAAATAGCAAAACTCATTTAGCACTTTCAGTGTCAGATTACCTAATCTAATTCCCTCAGCATCAACTGATTTAATTTGACTACATTCCATTATCGTTGTTTTACTTTTGTTGATGTTCATCTTATATCCTCGTTTCAAAACACTGTTTTTATTTATGTTATTTTATTTATTTTCATTTATCTACAGATGTACGTAGAAGTTTACTTCACGGAACATTCTCATGAATGTATGCATACAATGGCGTTATATTAATTGTAAAATTATAAGCGGTTTTTCAAATAAGTGTCAGGGGATTGTCATATGCGCATATAGAAACAGCAGCGTACGCAAGGTATAAAAGTGCAGTGCGTTGCCAGAGCTGTAATTTGTACTCAGGTGATTCATGTGAAAAGGTCTCCGACGGGATTATGACCACACGACGAGGATTACCAGACTTTGAACTCGGTATGGCAGTTAGAGCTAGACGAATGGGACATTCTGGTTCGGAAACCTTTAGGAAACTTAATATTTCGAGATCCACAGCGTCAAGAGTGTGCCGAGAATACCAAATTTCGGGCATTAACCCTCACCATGGACAACGCAGTGGCCGGTGGCCTTCACTTAACGATCGAGGACAGCAGCGTTTGGGTGGACTTGTCAGTGCTAATAGACAAGCAACGCTGCTTGAAGTAACAGCAGAGACCAATGTGAGACGTACGGCGAACCTATCCGATAGCACAGTGCTGCGAAATCTGGCGTTAATAGGCGGTGGCAGCAGATGACCTACGTCAATGTGTTTGCTAACTGAACTACATCCCATGCATCGCTTCTCCTGGGCTCGTGACTATATTGGTTGGACCCTAAACGACTGCAAAACTGTGGCTTGGTCAGATGGGTGGTGATTTCAGTTGGTAAGAGCTGACTGTAGGGTTAGGGTGTGGTGCAGACCCCATGAAGCCATGGACCAAAGTTGCCAAAAAGGCACTGTGCGAGCTGGTAGTTGCTCCGTTGTGGCGTGGGCTGTGGTCACATGGAATGCTCTGGGTCTTCTGGTCAAACTGAACCGATGATTGACTCGAAATGGAATTTTGAGCCGTTCCCAAGAACGATGGAATTTTTATGGACGCCAATGCACCGTCTCACTGGCCAGAGCTGTTCGCCGTCGGTTTGAAGAACATTCTTGACAAGTTGAGGGAATTATCTGGCCCCCAATCGAACATTTGTGGGACATAATCAAGAGCCCAGTTCGTGCACAGCATCCTGACCCGGTAAGACTTTCGCAGTTATGGACGGCTATATAGGGAGCATGGTTCACTATATGAAACATCCCCTTAGAACAATTGTACATGACTGTGCTTAAACTGACACACAATATTTTTAGCGCAACGCAATCTGACTTTCAATAATCCCTACAAAAGAATGGGCCCTGACTAACATTAACCTATACGTTTCACAGATCACTTACCTCACAAAAATCTTCGCTACTCAAGCTACTGCAATACAGCGAGCGCCACTACTCCCAGCTAAATAAAAGATTCAAACTACTGAAGGAACTAACTACTGATAGGCATAGTTAGCAAATGAAAGATTTTGATAGAGAACAAACAATGTATTTACCTCAATAGTACTAATATATATAGCAGTTCATGACAAATTTCAAAACTCCGCCATCTCTCTGCCCACATCCACCACTGCTGGCGGCTCACCTCGAACTGCGCAACGCTACGCGCTGTTCACAGCCAGCTGCCTAACACTACAATGGCGAGTATTACAACAATGCAAAGCAGCCACAGACTGCACACAGCACAGCCAGTGATTTTCATACAGAGGTGGCGTTACCAATAAAAAAAACCTAAACAGCCTACTTAAAACTATTTCTGCAGGGGACTTCGAACGACTTGTTCAGTCCATGCTGCACTATGCTGGATGAAAGCAGGTCCACACAGGATATTAGGAGGTATCCCATGACTTTTGTGACCTCATTGTAATATATGTCTGCGCATGGTACTTTCAATGGTTGCAATCTCCTTAAGTTCTCATATCCTTACATTTCGCTATTATTTCTATTCTTATATTAATTCTTGTATTTTATTCTCATGTTTACTCTTGAGTTAGGTTTAGTGCATTCCCTTAGATGATAACGACTGGAGAAACTTTCGAAACATAGAAATTCCGAACAGCACTAGCATTGTGCGAAGGTAGTTTTTATACAGCGATCTCTCCTCGTACGAATCCTACTGGTGAGAGACACATCGTTAACACTGTTGAAGACCCCAGGCCTTCGGAATAATTTCGCTGCAAGCCGCTTTTCCGAATACAAGCTCTTCCAACTGATCATGAATCAAAATACACAGGAATATGACCGAAAACAATTTCAAATAATTTTTCGATTCATTTATTGTTTTCTTTCTTTTTTTTTTTTTTTTAAATTCATCCGCGAGACATACAATTAGTAGACGAACAGGACAAAGTTATTTCGGTATACACTGGTAAACATTCGTCTACTAATCTTCTACGGACGTAGATAGGTATACGAAAAACAAAAATAGAGATAGTAATCGCTTTTCGTACACGGGGCTCTGAAGTCAGAAGTCGGAATGCTATCTAGTTAGCCAGTGCTTTTGTTGAACCGTTATTCGATAAGAGGCATATGAAATACCTCGAAAACTTGGGCTATCGTATTCTCAGAAAGGGCCGAGCATCTACGGATAAACCGAGAGACGCTCTCCCTTATCTTGGCCCCTCTTTCACTGAGCGAAATTTCTGGAAAATTGGCGTACGGCACTTTCCGTGTTCTGGTCGTAGGTAATACGATTAGCGTAGATCACATTATACACAATTCCTATGGCTTTTGACAGAACAGTTAGTATTTTTGATATACAGCCATGCAAGTCGCGTGTGAGTTGTTTATTTTTTAGTGGTAAGAAGGATGAAAGACCAGTTACAAACTGCCGTGAAAGTATTGTATCTTTTGTTGTTCGCTAATCGTGGTAGGCTAAGAGAGCTAAGAAAATCGATTACGCATATCCTTTCATTGTTAATAATATGAGCCGTGTGCGGTTTACTGAGAAGTACTTTAGGAAAGCCATTATATATCTTTATCACGAATCACTACTGGGAATCTTATGTTCTAGTTGTCGGAAATATTTAATTTATTTACCATCGGTTGTTTCGAGACAATGTTATGCCATAATCAAGTTCTGTAAAACAAGGAAACACAAATAACAACGTCGCAATGGGACACACACTTACAAGACTGTAAATCTATTTTTATTGCGCTGTAGTATTATATATGTTTAAGTTAGTCTGCCATTAGGCACCTTAGAATTAACAAAAATGCATTACCATACATATAAAACTCTTCCTTCAACATCTTACATTGGCACACAACTCACTCACAAACCTCACTTATTAATGAAACACACCTGCACTCATTTGTGGCCATTAATAAACATGTAGGGGTGCGATTTTCGAGACTTATTGTCTTCTCACGTCTCAAGTAATTTCGAATAGTACATTCTTTTATTTTAAAACAAGAGAATTTCATATTTTATTGATACCAACGTAGTTATCCTTTTTATGGTCATAGTTGTATACTTGTAGATCATATAATGCATGCAATATACTTCGTAGAGTTTCTGTTTAAAGAGTGTAGCCACTAAGTGATTTGCATCTAGTTGCCATTAGGTTGTAAAATGCTCCATGATAAGTGTCGCTCACATATATAATTTATTTTTAAGGCTGAAAGCAAGGTCATATCTATCTCCAATATTGAGTAAATGCGCTTGATGCTGCGGCCACAGATAACCATATATCCAGTGCCGTGTACATCCGTATCGATTCGACATCGTCCCATCTTGCCGTGTGCAGTATGAGAGCGTAATTCACTAAACATCTAGTGTCATTCACTGTACATTGATATCACCTTACATGGAAGTCAAATGCAAACTACCTTTGGAATTTCGAGCACATGCTCTGTTTCAGATTAAGCAAGCTCCTTTCTCACTCTTTCCCTTAGATCAAAAGGGAAAATATAGAGTATTTTTTATTGAAGTCATTTACATTAAATAAATTCATCTTGCTGCGATGTAACGGATTACACGAGGGTTGTCCAGAAAGTAAGTTCCGTTTCTATCCGCGGCAGCGCTACGATCGCAGTTCCGAGCATGTGCGGCAGTTACTCTGACTCAAGGAGAAGACGTGTACGCCATTTTCAGATCGCTGCTGCCAACGTGTGCTTTGTTGTGCCTTTTTATAATATCATCCAAATTGAAAATGCCGCCCCGTGTGAAATCAGATCTGCGATTCGTTTTCTAAATGCAAAGAATGTTAAACCAAAGGTAATTCATTGCCAAATCTGCGAGGTATACGGACAAAATACTATGAGTGACTGAATGGTTAGAATATGGGTCAGACTTTTCAATGAAGGACGTGATCAAGTGCATGATGAAGAACGAAGTGGACGCCCGTCTGCAGTTACTGATGAACTGGCTCGCACAACTGAAGAGAGGATTAAGCACAACAGTAAGTTTACACTTAGTGCCCTTGCTATGGAAGTTCCGTAAATCTCACGATCACTAATTCATGAAACTGTTACTGGAAAACTGAAATTTCGAAAACTTTGCTCACGTTGGGTACCCAAAATTCTTACTGAACAACACAAAAACAACGGATGGGCAGTGCACTTCAGTTTTTGACACACTACAATGAAGAAGACGATGGTTTTCTTTCTCGGATAGTTCGGGGGGATGAAACTTGGGTATCGTACGACACCCCTGAAACAAAACGGCAATCAATGGAATGGAGGCACACTTCATCCCCAGCGAAGGTTAAGCCTAAGCAAATATTGACACCTCGAAAAGCCATGTGCACCATTTTTTGGGACAGAAAAGGCATTTTGCTGTTTGACTTCTTACGACGAGACCAAACAATCAATGCACATGGTTACTGCAAGACCATTGCGCCGCGCAATACAGACCAAGCGCCGAGGATTACTGTCAAAAGGTGTTTTTTTTTTCCACGATAATGCCAGACCTCACACAGCGAATGTGACCAAACATCTCTTATGGGAATTTCACTGGGACACGTTTGATCCTGCTGCTCATGACTTTCATCTCTTCTTACACCTAAAATCT
Source organism: Schistocerca nitens (assembly GCF_023898315.1). Lineage (NCBI taxonomy): Eukaryota > Metazoa > Arthropoda > Insecta > Orthoptera > Acrididae > Schistocerca > Schistocerca nitens. The sequence goes on along the minus strand of NC_064624.1, from coordinate 53,220,806 downwards.
GTCCCTGCTGGCCAACACTTCGACGATGACGACGAGCTGAAAAAACATGCTACCACATGGCTGAATACACAGGTGGCAACGTTCTATGAAGAAGGCATACAAAAACTTGTCCCAGGCTATGACAAGTGCCTACAAAATTTCGGAAGCAATATAGAAAAGTTGTTTAACAGTTGTAGATTTTTGTACAGCAAATATTTTTTCTGCATCTGTACACATTTGTTTTATATAACCAAACGGAACTTACTTTGTAAACATACCCTGTATCTGGCTAATCAGCAAGGAGACATGGCTTCAGGACCCCACCTATGAAACAAATTTCGATTCATGTCTTCAGCTTCCATCATTATCGTAGATGTAGATGAGAATCAAATGTGTCGAGGAAAATGTAATTATATTTAAATCAGTAACACCGCGATATCACAGGTAATTGTCAGTGAGAGATACACCACTGCAATTGCAAAGTGATTTTACATTAATAACCGGTGTAACCACCAGACTGTTGAATGCAAGCACGCAGTCGTGCCCACGTCGTGTTGTATGGGTTCTGGATGTCCGTTTATGGGATCCACGCCTGTTGCACTTGGTCGGAGAGTACAGGGATGGTTAATGCTGTTCGTGGATGACGCTGGAGTAGTCATCTGTTATTGTCCCATATGTGCTCGATTGGAGACATAAGGTAACTTACCAGGCCAAGGCAAAATGGCGACACTCTGTAGAGCATGTTGCGTTGCAACAGCGGGAAGGGTGCGAGCGTTATCCTGTTGGAAAGCGTCCCTGTTCGTGAGTGGCAGCACAACAGGTCGAATCAACAGACTGACGTACAAATTAGCAGTCAGGGTGCAGGGGATAACCACGCGAGCACTCCATCCAAAACCTCACCCCAGACCTTAACTCAACTTGTACACTTCTGGCCATTAAAATTGCTAAACCACGAAGATGACCTGCTACGGACACCAAATTTAACCGACAGGAAGAAGATGCTGTGATATGCAAGCCATTAGGCTTTCAGAGCATTCACACAAGCTTGGCGCCGGTGGCGACACCTACAACGTGCTGACATGAGGAAAGTTTCCAACCGATTTCTCATACACAAACAGCAGTTGACCGGCGTTGTCTGGTGAAACGTTGTTGTGATGCCTCGTGTAAGGAGGAGAAATGCGCACCATCGCGTTTCCGACTTTGATAAAGGTCGGATTGTAGCCTATCGCGATTGCGGTTTATCGTATCGAGACATTCCTGCTCGCGTTGGTCGAGATCCAATGACTCTTAGCAGAATGTGGAATCGGTGGGTTCAGGAGGGTAATACGGAACGCCGTGCTGGATCCCGACGGCCTCGTATCACTCTCAGTCGAGATGACAGGCATCTTACCCGCACGGCTGTAACGGATCGTGCAGCCACGTCGCGATCCCTGAGTCAACAGATGGTGACGTTTGCAAGACAACCACCATCTGCACGAACAGTTCGACGACGTTTGCAGCAGCACGGACTATCAGCTCGGAGACCATGGCTGAGGTTACCCTTGACGCTGCATCACAGACAGGAGCGCCTGCGACGGTGTACTCGACGACGAACCTGGGTGCACAAATGGGAAAACGTAATTTTTACGGATGAATCCGTGTTCTATTTACAGCATCATGATGGTCGTATCCGTGTTTGGCGACATCAAGGTGAACGCACATCGGAAGCATGTATTCGTCATCGCCATACTGGCGTATCATCCGGCGTGATGGTATGGGGTGCCATTGGTTACACGTCTCGGTCATCTCTTGTTCACGTTGACGGCACTTTGAACAGTGGACGTTACATTTCAGATGTAATACTACCCGTGGCTCTACCCTTCATTCGATCCCTGCGAAACCCTACATTTCAGCAGGATAATGCACGACCGCACGTTGCAGGCCCTGTACGGGCCATGCTGGATACAGAAAATGATCGACTGCTGCCCTGGCCAGCAGATTCTCCAGATTGAAAACGTCTGGTCAATGGTGGCCGAGCAACTGGCTCGTCACAATACACCGGTCACTACTCTTGATGAACTGTGGTATCATGTTGAAGCTCCATGGGCCGCTGTACCTGTACACGCCATCCAAGCTCTGTTTGACTCAATGCCCAGGCGTATGAAGGCCGTTATTATGGCCAGAGGTGGTTGTTCTGGGTACTGATCTCTCATGTTCTATTCACCCAAACTGCGTGAAAATGTAATCACATATCAGTTCTAGTATAATATATATGTCCAATGAATACCCGTTTATCATCTGTATTTCTTCTTGGTGTAGCAATTTTAATGGCCAGTAGTGTATTTACAGTGCGTCTAGCACATAGACAGGTTGGTCGCAGGTCCTCAAGTGGCCTACTTCTAACCAACATACGGCCATAATTGGGAATGAGGCACAACTGGCTTTCTTTAGAAAAGACAACAGACCTCCACCGCAGCCTCCAATGATCCTCACTTGACACCACTTAAGTTGCAAATAACAGTGGTTTGCAGTCACTGGGATGCACGCTACAGGACATCTGGCTCCGAGTCGTCCAAGAAGTGACAGATTTGTTGTGGTGCCAACTGCTGCTCAAAGTGCTCCTGCAGTTGTCGAACGATGCGCCAAACCCATATATTAAACGCCTTGGTCTCCCCTCTTGGTGTTGCCATGTGGTCTTCTGGAGCAGTTATCTTGCGATTGTACATTTCAGGTGACCACCGCTGCCAGTAATCAGTGGCTACATTCCCGCCAAGTCTTTCTGCAGTACCGCAGAAGGAACATCTAGCTAGAATGAAATTTTCACTCTACAGCGGAGTATGCGCTGATATGAAACTTCCTGGCAGATTAGAACTGTGTGCCGGACCGAGAGTCGAAATCGGGACCTTTGCCTTTCGCGGGAAAGTGCTCTACTAACTGAGCACCCAAGCACGACTCACGGCCCGTTCTCACAGTTTTAATTCCGCCAGTACCAAGGTAAAGGTCCCGAGTTCGAGTCTCGGTCCGGCACAGAGTTTTAATCGGGCAGGAAGTTTCAACATCTACTACATGTAACCCTAATACACCATCTCGTTCAAAAACAGAGAGGTGTTCACAATGCCATCTTTGTCGACTTACAGACATTCTTGAGTAACATCAACTCACCACGTCCAATGTCACAGGTAACTGACGCTGGCGACCGTTGCATCGTGTATTTAAGGAAAACCTGATTTGTACTGGCGCCACCCTTATGCGACTGGCGTGAAATTTTAACAGACATCATCTTCCAGATGTAGAAACATGCATGCCGACTTCCACATATGTAGCACAACTCCTACTTGGTGTTGCGAGTTTTTCTTCTGGCAATGTATGTACTGTACTAACAGTAATAGAATCCACGATACCACCATTACCTTATGATGATAATCTATTTTAATACAACATAAAGTGTCTGTAACACGAGTGCGCTTATATCAGCATGAATTAGTAAGATATTACAGAGCTTGGACATCAAAACACTTTTTGTTTACTTGAGATACTGTCACACGCATGTAGTACGGAAATGTTGCACTTCATAAATAAAACTGTGTAATCACAAAAACCAAAAAATATTTGTGGTCAGCGAAAGGAGGCATTAACCGTCTTCCAACTTCACACTCATGCTATGGGGTCCTGGATGTAATGCGACGTCGTCGATGAAGAGGTTATATTGAGATTTCCTTACTGATTTTCAATATGGCTGCTTGTAGATCTGTTAACTACGAATTCGGCCTTCAGCAATAGGTGCCAAAACTGTGAACTAAGGCAACCTTCAGTTAACGGCCGTCCGCATTACCGGCGACCTAGCAAAGAGCTATGGTATTTATATTACCTGTTTTGTTCGTGTCCACTAGGAAAGATAAATCACGACGTAAATCTCGAAATTACCTGCAATTTTCGCAGGCAATGACTTCCCTGGTCTCAAAACGGCAAATTAATACTCTTATCTCACAACTTGAGTGAAAAATCACTCTGAGTATTCAATGTAAAAGATGGGGAATTTCAAGTGAATTTAGCAGGATAATTCTGTGCCATCCAGGAAGTAAATTGTCGTCCACGGAGTTGTCAAATACTTTGTGCATTGCTACCAAGATTCAGTAACACGCTCTAAGAAAGAAAAAAAAAAAGAAAAAAAAACGGCAACCAAGGAACGAATGATCGGGATGAGGTAGAAATCAGTAGATTTGATGTACATATAGAGACAAACAACGGTTATAATTTAATAAATATTGGATAATTAAGACACAGAATTTCATAAATTGAACAAGACAATAACACGATAGTCTACCTACGGCCCTCATGCTAGCATTTACTGAGCTTGACATTGATTGATAAAGTTATTGGATGTTACCCTGAAAGAAATGCGATGTCGGGATCGCATTTCTTTCGACAATTTTCGTTATGTATTTCAAGTTGTACTTTCGAAATTGTAGTGGATCATAATTTTTGTTTCACTGTGTGTCCGATTCCACTAGGGGTGGCATTGTGAATGGTATAACAAGATTTCCAATGTAAAGAAACAGCACACCAGTTGCGTTATAAACAATTTTTAACGCAATTAGTGTGCTATTTCTTCACATCGGTATTCTTCAAGAACAGCTACTGAAAACGATGAACAAAAATCGAAATGACAAAAGCAGTCTTTGGGGTGGTCAGAAACATGTGAGGTGGAATAGTGACGTAATCGGTGCTATGCGCTACCAACAGGAACTGTAGCTTTTAGCTTCACCAAGCAGTTTTGACACTACAACTTGCAAGGTCGCTGGTGTTTGCAGAAAAGGAAAAAGAACTGGGATGTGGGCGTGAAGTGTTTTGGACAAATCCGATAAGTGACGAAACCGACCCACCGGACAACTTTCATTGTGCTACTTACATACAGTTACCATTGTTAGCAAAGTGGTTATCGTCAAGCGTGGACGTGCATCGTTTTCCTTTCAATTTTTGTTCTAAGTGGCAGGCTGCTAGTTTGCTGATGTACAGAATATCTAATAATAAATCAGTGCCGGTCGCTGTGGCGAACGGTTCTAGGCGCTTCAGTCAGGAACCCCACTGCTGCTGCGGTCGCAGGTTCGAATCCTGCCTCTGGCATGGCTGTGTGTCATGTCCTTAGGGTAGTCAGGCTTACATAGTTCTAAGTATAGGGGACTGATGACCTCAGATGATAAGTCCCATAGTGCTTAGAGCCATTTCAACCATTTCAATAAATTAGTACTGAAATATACAACTCTAAACCGGCAGTATATTTATAGTGTACAGCCCATATTATTATGGGCCAGAACGTCGATAATTTTTCCGTCGGTATACCGATACCTCTCCTCGATATATCGAAAGATGATACTGATATTTCTTTAAATATCGATATATCGGAGTCCCGATATTTATAAAAACACCAACAGTCCTTGATAGCACATTGGTCACAGTTCCCATGGAAACACTCAGCCGTTAATCCTTCTTCGAAGCAGCACCCTAAGGGCGTTTTACACACAGCAGGGAAGTATTTGGTGTCGCCGTATTGAAAAAATGAATAATTTGGAGAATCTTGACGTCGAGAACTCGAAATACTCAAACGACTAAAGACACAAGAAGTGGTCTCTATGACATATGTTAATGTCATTGTCACATGATACCCTAATTGTACCTGTGGTAAATTTCACAAAATTTTTGTGCAGACGGAAGAAGGAAACGTTGGCAGGTTGCACAATGCCTGTGAACTTTGCTGCAGTCAGCTTCTTGACCAATGCAATCCCATCAGGAGCTAGTGAGTTGTATAGTTCGTCATCTCTATTGACTGTCCAGAGGTCAACCAAAGGATGGAATTTAACTTTTTTCTTGTGTATCTGGCCACTCTACTTGTAGTGATTCTCCAACAGGAAGAGGTTCCTACTCATATTAGCAGATTTGCTAGCAAATACCTTCATGTTCGGTAAGTTTATATTCATATACGCAGAAAAATGGCCGGTGGGCTACGATACATGGAGACAGAAATATCGTAGCAGCGCACCACCCATCATAATCCCAGTCATTGCCATATAAGAGCACGTGGTTCCTGGTATGGGCTCAACCGCACCAAAGACGTGCTTGCTTCCCGTCGCTGCGAGAGTCCGTCCAGATCGTAACTTTTTATCAGATCTTCAATGGTAGACTATAATCGCTTGATCTGGTGACAAATTTTTTTCCTCAATGAGGAACCTGATCTCTTTCACGAACTGATAAGCTTTTTGTTGAGTATCGGCATCGCCTTCTACCAACTGCTTGTGAACTTTGTGGATTATTTAGCGACAGAGAGTCTTATTCTTACATTTAAATTTATTTTCACACGAGCTGGAGACAGTGAACTCTAGTGAATTATGAAGTTCGATCCCTTCTTTGCGCTCAGTGCCAAAACTCTCAATATGCGGTGATGTATTGTTGCGTATTCCTGTCTCTTTGCTATAAAATGATCAGGTAATTCACAGTTTATTATCACATCCTGCAGAAGTTTTGGGTTTGACGGGTGACATTGTTTTAGCCTGTTTCCAAAGTCTTATAACACAGTCTTACACTTTATTTATATTTCCTATCTCAAAACTGTTTTAAAATGGTTCAAATGGCTCTGAGCACTATGGGACTTAACATCTATGGTCATCAGTCCCCTAGAACTTAGAACTACTTAAACCTAAATAACCTAAGGACATCACACAACACCCAGTCATCACGAGGCAGAGAAAATCCGTGACCCCTCCGGGAATCGAACCCGGGCGCGGGAAGCGAGAACGCTACCACACGACCCAATACTGTTATAAGTTCCGGGCACACTATCAGTTACTAATTCAAAACGACACAGGCGAGGAATATCAACATTTCCATCTTTTCCCTTCAGTTGTTTTGCCCACGTCTTGCACACATAAGCAAATTCATTCTGTAAACCTCGTTCGTTCTTCTTTGAGCTCTGAGTGTGGTAGGTCCGCTGTTGTTTTCTATCTACATAAATGATCTTTTGGATAGGGTGGATAGCAATGTGCGGCTGTTTGCTGATGATGCTGTGGTGTACGGGAAGGTGTCGTCGTTGAGTGACTGTAGGAGGATACAAGATGACTTGGACAGGATTTGTGATTGGTGAAAAGAATGGCAGCTAACTCTAAATATAGATAAATGTAAATTAATGCAGATGAATAGGAAAAAGAATCCCATAATGTTTGAATACTCCATTAGTAGTGTAGCGCTCGACACAGTCACGTCGATTAAATATTTGGGCGTAACATTGCAGAGCGATATGAAGTGGGACAAGCATATAATGGCAGTTGTGTGGAAGGGGGATAGTCGTTTTCGGTTCATTGGTAGAATTTTGGGAAGATGTGGTTCATCTGTAAAGGAGACCGCTTATAAAACACTAGTACGACCTATTCTTCAATACTGCTCGAGCGTTTGGGATCCCTAACAGGTCGGATTGAGGGAGGACATAGAAGCAATTCAGAGGCGGGCTGCTAGATTTGTTACTGGTAGGTTTGATCATCACGCGAGTGTTACGGAAGTGCTTCAGTAACTCGGGTGGGAGTCTCTAGAGGAAAGGAGGCGTTCTTTTAGTGAATCGCTACTGAGGAAATTTAGAGAAGCAGCATTTGAGGCTGACTGCAGTACAATTTTACTGCCGCCAACTTATATTTCGCGGAAAGACCACAGAGATAAAATAAGAGAGATTAGGGCTCGTACAGAGGCGTATAGGCAGTCATTTTTTCCTCGATCTGTTTGGGAGTGGAACAGGGAGAGAAGATGCTAGTTGTGGTACGAGGTACCCTCCGCCACGCACCGTATGGTAGATTGCGGATTATGTATGTAGATGCAGATGTAGATGTAGAGCTGATTGGCTGATAAGATGGATCGCTTCTTCCCCTGACAACCGGCACTACGGAGACTGCATCTTCCCTCATTGCTGTGGCCATATCATATTCCTCATCTGATGCCTCACTGTCTTTTAAAAGTGTAATTCCCACTGCCATCACACCATGCTCTTCTGTCAACTGTCGCTTTATTCGTTCGTAAATAACACGCTCCTCTGCTGTAGGTACATCTCCTGCAATACTAAGGTGCTCTACCAACAGTCTTACAATTGCTGTCGGCCTCATTTTCCAGGAGGAAACACTTGCTAACTTTGTAAGCCCACATGACAAAGATAATCTGATATACTGTAACAGCAAACATAAACACATCTGACGTATGTGGACCACTGCGCTGCTTGCACAGCGATACGTAAACAGAAGGCTTTAGTAGAAAGCGGAAAGCCGTTTTCACCCCACCCATTCCTCCCTTTCCTATCAATACCGTTGCAGTACAGCAGCTAAAACCTCACAAAGAGTTTTTTTTTCTAGTGAGTAACGAAACAGAGGTAGTTTTCTTCTCCTCTCCGTGACAGCTACCGTAACTTTCCCTTGTAATAGGGAGAGAGACGATAACCTGATGGCTTCTTGGACTTCATGGCTCTGAATTAGTGATACGTTTAGGGTACTGTAATGGCAATGAAGTGGTGTGTAAGTGCCGTAAGCGCCGGCCAGGGTGGCCGAGCGGTTCTAGGCGCTACAGTCTGGAGCCGCGCGACCGCTACCGTCGCAGGTTCGAATCCTGCCTCGGGCATGGACGTGTGTGATGTCCTTAGGTTAGTTATCTTTTAAGTAGTTCTAAGTTCTAGGGGACTGATGACCTCAGAAGTTAAGTCCCATAGTGCTCAGAGCCATCTGAACCATTTTTTGTAAGTGCCATAAGGACTGCTACCTGTAGCACAGATCGACGTCGTGACGTGATAAATTCACAGAATCCATAGTGGATGCTGTTGAACTCCGTGACTGATTCTTTATAGGTTGTAGAAAAATTTCCGCTACCATTCACAATAAGAGATTGTTTATTCACATGGAGATTGGATTTCTGCCTAGTATTAACTGAGTGAAAGCTGCTAACTCTTGGGAAAAGGCTAATATTGCTAATAACAAACGACATTAAAGAAAATATATAGTGTGAGGGCAATGTCAGAATTCCCCGACTATTGAAATGGGGTCGACAAGAGGTTCTCGAACTTACACCACATATAGCTCGAACAGCCCGTTTTTGAGCCAAAAATACCCTTTTTGAATCAGAAGAATTACCCCAAAAAATAATACCATACGAGATAAGCGTATGAAAATATGCGAAGTAGACTACTTTTCGTGTTGAACTGTCACTTATTTCAGATACTGTTCTAATGGTAAACAAAGCAGCATTTAGTTTCTGAACAATATCCTGGACATGGGCTTTCCACAACAGCTTACTATCTATCCGAACGTCTAGGAACTTGAACTGTTCCGTCTCGCTTATAATATACATAAAAAAGTTTAGACAGTTAGTTAAATCAGATATATTCAACGAATAAGCCTACAGTTAAATAATTCAACCTACTTTCACAAATATAGAATCTTTACAGAGTCGAGTGCCTAGTGAGATTGAAACTCGCAGTATTCTTATATAACATCAAATATGGCGGTGTGCCAGTTAATAAAATATACGTGCTTCCCCCACCAGCTATTGTACAAAACCCTACTTCTTCTTAATGAAACATAAGAGTGTCGTAATTGTATTTTGTATTATACATAGGAGTTCCGCAAGATCCGTTACTTGATGCAGTATTAATACCGCTCGGTTCTGTTTAGTAAAATCTTTACTTACTTTCGGTGCACTTCCCAGAAGATAATTCCTAAAAGGAGTGAAAACACGTAAAATAAGTCAAGATCCATGAATTGGGTTAATAGAATGAGAGATGTTTCTAAAGGTGAATCACGCTGAACTGAACTTCTTCGTTAGTTTATCTATGTGCTGTATCCATTTTAACTTGCTGTCCGTTCGGACCCTTAGGAATTTTCCATACCGTATTACTTTTGGATTATGACCATTAATGCCAACTTCCGTTGGCAGCAGGTCATTTTAGCTTATCTGAAATCGAATAATATGGATCACTGTGATATTAAGACTTAAACTGTCAGCTGCGAACCGCTTGCAGCCATGTCCACTTATCGTCTGACTTTGTCTTAAGAAATCACTGGCTGTGCTGCGTGCAGTCTGCGGCTAGTTTGCATTGTTGTCTGCCATTGTAGTGTTGGGCAGCGGCAGCTGGATGTGAACAGCGCGTAGCATTGCGCAGTTGGAGGTGAGCCGCCAGCAGTGGTGGATGTGGGGAGAGAAATGGCGGAGTTTTGAAATTTGTAGACTGGATGTCATGAACTGCTATTTATATTATGACCTTTGAACACTATTAAGGTAAATACATTGTTTCTTCTCTATCAAAATCTTTCATTTGCTAACTATGCCTATCAGTAGTTAGTGCCTTCCGTAGTTTGAATCTTTTATTTAGCTGACAGTAGTGGCGCTCGCTGTATTGCGGTAGCTTGAGTAACGAAGATTTTTGTGAGGTAAGTGATTTGTGAAAGGTATAGGTTAATGTTAGTCAGGGCCATTCTTTTGTAGGGATTTTTGAAAGTCAGATTGCGTTGCGCTAAAAATATTGTGTGTCAGTTTAAGCACAGTGTTTTATAATTGTTCAAAGGGGACGTTTCATATGGCGATCCTGCCAGGATCAATATTCTTCAAAACGTCGAATGACTCTGCTGTGGGTTTGCTCTGTTGTGGCCCATTACATGTCTGCATGTCGAGAGTCAGCACTGTCTTTCCGTTGGAAGAACAACACTACTTCTTCAAGACTGCATGGAAATCCACTACTTCTGTGTGCATTTTCTTTTACTGCTCAGACTTTGAGAAAAACACTGCAATTTTACTGTGATGAATGATCAGGACTGTCTTTATGGACTGTGAGAAAATTTTAGCATTTGACCAACATTGTATCAATAAGTGTGTGCATTTGATTTATTTGTTACTGTAATTGTGAAAAAATTTTAAACAAATATGTATTGGCCAGTGCCCAAAACAATTTGTAAAATTTTTTGTGGGGAGCATGGGGGCTATGTAAGTAGGCTGTTTAGGTTTTCTCATTGGTAACGTCACGTAGCGCTCTGTATGAAATTCACTGGCTGTGCTGTGTGCAGTCTGTGGCTAGTTTGCATTGTTGTCTGCCATTGTAGTGTTGGGCAGCGGCAGCTGGATGTGAACAGCGCGTAGCATTGCGCATTTGGAGGTGAGCTGCCAGCAGTGGTGGATGTGGGGAGAGAAATGGCGGAGTTTTGAAATTTGTAAGACTGGATGTCATGAACTGCTATATATATTATGACCTTTGAACACTATTAAGGTAAATACATTGTTTCTTCTCTATCAAAATCTTTCATTTGCTAACTATGCCTATCAGCAGTTAGTGCCTTCCGTAGTTTGAATCTTTTATTTAGCTGACAGTAGTGGCGCTCGCTGTATTGCGGTAGCTTGAGTAACGAAGATTTTTGTGAGGTAAGTGATTTGTGAAAGGTATAGGTTAATGTTAGTCAGGGCCATTCTTTTGCAGGGATTTTTGAAAGTCAGATTGCGTTGCGCTAAAAATGTTGTGTGTCAGTTTAATCACAGTGTTTTATAATTGTTCAAAGGGGACGTTTCAAGTTACTGTAAGATCATTTCTGTAGGTTAACAACGTGAGTTCAACCAGTACCGATCTCTATGATGATGGCTTCAGTTTAGGGTTTGGTATGGCCAAAGTACTGAAAGAATAGATAAGCCTGCTGCCACGAAAAGGGAGCATCCCAGAAGTTCATCCAGAGACTTCCAGTGGTCAGTGACAAAAAATCATTTGACAGGTGCAAGAAACCGGGTTGCAAAGGTAATCCACATTTTATTGCGTAAAATGTTTGATGGGAAAAAAATCGTTTCTTTGATTATCATTCTTCACAAGTGTAACACCATAGTTTATGTATCTAATCATTCTTTCGGTCATACCGTCTTCATACAGATAAGGCTTAACGGGCGATGATCTTCTTCAGTTCGGATGCACTCACATTGCCCGAACTCTTACGGGAATCACTAGATTGACTGCCGCTAGTAATGAGTATAGTGGGCAGGGGCACTAGAAATGTAGTGTGCGGACAGTAAGCTGGAAGTGTGGGTGTCACGGGGAGCGTGCCAGAGATAAAGTCACTGCAGTCGCACTATCCTCTGTGTCCTCGAGGGCTCAGGCGGGTAGAGCGTCTATCATGTTAGCAGGAGATCTCGTGTTCGAGTCCCGGTCGGGGCACACATCTTCAACTGTCCCCATTGATATGTATCAACGCCTGTAAGCAGCTAAAGGTCTGGATTTCATTGTAATTTCAGTACCGATCTCTGTGGGCTCACACACGTCATGCCCCCCCACCCCCCACCCCCTTTAAGAGATTAGTTTCATTCCTGTGGCACTCAATGATTTCTATTATCAAAGGCAGACTCCATTTTTAGAAGAGGATATCACGAATGCCACTGCTCATTGATTTGTAAGTGGAATTTTCTGATCCATACAAAGAATTCGTCAACCTCATAAAATATATAAACAATGTAATCTACCGCAGCAACGGAATTTACGTGGCCTTGTATTGCTTGTCCCGTGCATAAATCCTTACGAAAGTCAAGCTATGTAGCAGTTACCAACTTCTGCTCCGTTAAGTGAGTCAGTATCCTGTCGTAGCCACTTTGACATAGACTTCTGAAAAGACTGGACATAGTGAAATGGTTCTTTGGTAAAACATGTTTCTCTTGTCATTTGTTTTGTGGATCGCTGTTCCTACAGCACTCTTGAGTGGCTGAGGAAACATGCCACAAGTCATTGACTGATTACGCAGATGGCTTAAGGGCATGCTACACAGTAGCGCTGAAAGTGGACTCATTATCTTTAGGAGACAAAAAAAGGATTGAAAAATAAATCTCAGAATGTTGGTCAATTGAAAGAAGTCCACTTGAACATTTAACCTTACCACCAGGATATGTAACTGCATTGCCACTCATGATCTGTGCAGATACGAAAGCATGCCTCTGCAGTTACGTGTTGTTGATGTAATTTTCAGTCTGAAGACTGACTTCATGTTGCTCTCTACCCTAATCTATAATCTGCAAGCCTCACCACATCTTTGTAACCATTGCATCCTATATCCATTTGACAGACGGTGATGAAGCCTTGGTATCCATCTAGAGAAGATCCCCTACCCCCCCCCCCCCCCCCCGATCACCCCTTCCCTCACCTCACACTTACGTCCATCACCAAATTCGCAATTCTCTACTCCCTCTCCCTGAGATTATGTCCTGTCAATCGATCCCTTCTTTTTGTCAAGTTGTGCCATAAATTTATTTTTTCTCTGACTCCATTCAATACCCCCTCGTTAGTTATTCGGTACCATCCACCTAATCTTCAACGTTCTTATGTAGCACCACATTTCAGAAAATTCTATTCTAGTGTGAACAGATTATCGAGCAAAATTTACTCCTCACATATAAAAAAAAAGAGTTCCTAACACTTAAATTTACATAGCGTGTTAATATATTTCTGATTTTCAGAAATATTTTTCTTGCTATTGTGAGTTTACATTTTATGTCTTTTCTATGTCGCTCATCATAAGTTATATTGCTATCTAAATAACAAAATATTGTTTACTGCTATCCTTACCTAATTTCTTCAGAGTCAGTTGAATTAATTTGAGTACATTCCATTACTCTTATTTTGCTATTGTTGGTGGTCATCTTATAACCACTCCTTTCGACAATATCCACTAGGCTCAACAGGTCTCCCCAATCGTTTGCCATCGCTGATACAGTGAGCACACTAGAAAATTTCAAATTCTTTATTTCTAATTCCTGAACTTTAATTCCCTTTCAAGGTCTTCAATCCCTATAACTGCAGTCTGATTTCCTTACAAGTTGCAGATAAACTTTCACTCCAGTTTCTTTGTATGCAACACCATTAGAATTTCAAAGAGTGTATTCCAATTACCAGGAACACGTCGCTCCTCCAGCGACCTATGGTATGCTGTTACTAGAAGAGAAACAAGCTCTTTCCCATTCTATGTAGAATTCGATAAGGATAGAAGTTGAAGAAATGAATTAAAAATTGTGCCACAGCTGGGATTCAACCCAGATCTCCTGCTTCCTCGACAGATGTGCTAACCATTAAACCATTAACCCTAGGAGACCTGGGTTCAAGACATAGCCGTGGCACAAATCTTAATTTTTTGCTTCAGCTTCTATTCTTATCGAAGGTAAAGCTCGGGCTCATATGTCTCTAGAAAAATGTTATTCCTTGACATCAATAGATCAACCATGTCTGGGATACAGACAGGGTTTCCTCATTACATACAAGGCTGGGGCGCTATTCCAATGATAGAGATGGTTCAAATGGCTCTGAGCACTATCGGACTTAACATCTGAGGTCATCAGTCCCCTAGAACTTAGAACTACTTAAACCTAACTAACCTAGGGACACCACACACATCCATGCCTGAGGCAGGATTCGAAACTGCGACTGTAGCGGTCGCGCGGTTCCAGACTGAAGCGCCTAGAACCGCTCGGCCACAGAGGCCGCCAATGTTAGAGAGCCTTGTCAATAATAAAGATGAGAAAAGGGGAAAACGGGCTGCAGGTCTGAAGTGAAGTTTGTGTTGGGGAAGGCACTGGACGAGGGTATTCCGTACAGCAGTGGTAACCACAACGGTACAGTGGCATAATTGCTAGCACTTCTGCTTAGTAATCAAGAGACCTATTTATAAGCCCTGGCTGTGGAACGAATTTTAATTCATTGCTTCAACTTATTATCGAAGGTAAAGCTGGGGCTCGTGTGTCTCTGGAAAAATGTTATTCCATCAGGTATTGGTATCCCATGCAACGTCGTGGCTTTTCGTCTGTTGAGCGATTTCTATCCCGTGGACATTTATTTCGGTACCTGTCATTTAGACATTATTGCAACGATTTAAACGAGGAATCAAATCAGTATCACCCTCAGCAAAACAATTTTGTAAATTAAAAGGGCTTAGTTCCTTGTCGTTCTGTCTGTCATGCTCCGTTTCCATAGCTTCATTGTCACAATGTGCCTGATGTATGGTTTTAATCCGTTTACTGATTTAATGTAAGACCAAATTTTATGTTATGCTTTTAGATCAAATTTTTCTTTGCAATTCACTGAATTTCTTGAATCAAACAGTTCAGTCTCTTTTGTCCATAGGCCTCGTAAGAAAGTAGAATATTTAATTTATCTTTATTTGTGAAATTTTTCACATAATATGCAAAAAAAAATTGGTTATTTCTGAAACCGGGGAACAATCAAGAATGGGGTGCCGCAAGGTTTGGTCTTGGGTCCTCTGCTGTTCTTAATATATATTAATGACTTGCCACTCTATATTCACGAAGATGCAAAGCTGGTACTTTCTGACGATGATACAAGTATAGCTATCACAGCCAACAGACAAGAATTAACTGGTGAAATTGTAAACGATGTTTTTCAGAAAATCATTAAATGGTTGTCTGCAAATTGGATCACATTAAAGTTTGAGAAAACACAGTATACGTAGTTCCACACAGTAAATGGAATGACACCATTAATAAATATAGACTTCGATCAGAAATCTGTAGCTAAGGTAGAATATTCGAAATTTCTAGGTGAATGCATTGATGAAGGGTTGAAATGGAAAAAACATACTGAGGATCTGCTGAAACGTTTGAGTTCAGCTACTTCTGCTATTAGGGTCATTGCAAATTTTGGCGATATACATCTGAGTAAATTAGCTCACCACGCCTATTTTCATTGTCTGCTTTCGTATGGCATCATATTCTGGGGTAACTCACCATTGAGTAAAAGAGTGTTCATTGGACGAAAGCGTGTAATCAGAATAATTGCTGGAGCTCATCCAAGATCATCCTGCAGACACTTATTTAAAGAGCTAGAGATCTTCACTGTAGCCTATATGCATGGCTGTGTGCGCCGCCATATTGGCGGTTGACCTTGAATGGGACTTAGCCGCTGCACGAGGCGGCTGGCGAGGATCGCGCTAAGTTTTAACTAAGCGCGATCCGCTGGAAAGACCCGTTTCCGGTGACGCCACTGCGATTTATCGGCGCGCTACTTCCTGCCGCGCCCATTCTTATCAGTACGCACATCCGCTGTACAGGCAGCAGCACGCTCATTCTACTCGAAGCAGCTGCACAGAGCACACAGCCATGCCGTACAGGAGGAGAAGATATACAAGGAGATCAAGAATGCCAGTGTACAAGACTGTTGACACGTTTCCTTTGAGACCAAATAATGTAGCACAATAAGAGCTACTTACTGGTCCAATTACTTTTGTAGGAGCTAAGATCAATTTTTCCTGTACTACCACAGAGGTTGGCCCGCATCTCGTGGTCGTGCGGTAGCGTTCTCGCTTCCCATGCACGGGTTCCCGGGTTCGATTCCCGGCGGGGTCAGGGATTTTCTCTGCCTCGTGATGGCTGGGTGTTGTGTGCTGTCCTTAGGTTAGTTAGGTTTAAGTAGTTCTAAGTTCTAGGGGACTTATGACCACAGCAGTTGAGTCCCATAGTGCTCAGAGCCATTTGAACCATTTTTGAACCACAGAGGTTGTTACTGGTAATAGCTGGTTAACTATATATATAAGTGAATATATATATATATATATATATATATATATATTCACTTATGAAATTTGTTATTAACGATCTGAACGATTTCAAAAGTAATAGCAATGTACATGGCTACAACACTAGGAGAAAGGATGATCTTCACTACTCAGGATTAAATCTAACTTTGGCTCAGAAGGGGGTAAATTATGCTGCCACGAAAGTATTTGGTCACTTACCTAATAGCATCAAAAGTGTGACAGATAGCCATATAGCATTTAAAAGGAAATTAAAAGAATTTCTTAATGGCTACTCCTTCTACTCATTAGATGAATTTTTTGATATAGTAAGTGGGTAATTTTCCTAACCCCCACAAAAAAAATTAAAAATATTAGGTGTCATGTAATATTTTGTGCAATGTAATATCTTGTATAGACACCTTTTATTAACCTGACACGTTCCACATCATTACGAAGTGTCATATTTATGATCTATGGAAAAAGTACTAATCTAATCAAATCTAATTGTTTTGGTCAAACTATTCAACTCTATACTCACACAGTATAAAGCTTCGTATTACCTTGTTTTCGAATGGCGCCAAAATTTATGAATAAGAGAGCACTCGGTTTTATGTTCAGTACAGAGAAACCCTCAACAGTAAAAATTATTTGCGAACCAACCATTGCGTGGCCTTTGGAAGTAGTGTCTGAACATCAGAGAAGGTGTGGGCAAACACACGACCTGCACTACCAGCTGGATCGCTTTTGTGCGTGGTGGGGGTTGGTTGTACATCAATGCTTTGCCCTGGAATACAAGTCTGGAATAATCTACATGTTTAAGAACTTCGATGCAGGTTAGCGAATAATTACAAAAATAGACTGAGTAAGTAAATCCTGTAGGATTTACAATGTTGACCAACACAATAGAATTATAATTTGAATCTCATAAGTATACAGTGTGAACACTAATAACACGGCAAACTGCAGGGACGGATTTCAGACTGGAAATGGAGAAAATAAGTTCAAAATGGTGCAAATGGCTCTGAGCACTATGGGACTTAACAGCTGTGGTCATCAGTCCCCTAGAACTTAGAACTACTTAAACCTAACTAACCTAAGGACATCACACACATCCATGCCCGAGGCAGGATTCGAACCTGCGACTGTAGCAGCCGCGCGGTTCCGGACTGCGCGCCTAGAACCGCGAGACCACCGCGGCCGGCCGAAAATAAGTTCCCGTGGACATGTGTTCCGATATGCATTGTTACCACAATAGATGGCGCTGACGAATGACACTTCCTCTCACCACGTGCCGTGTGGTCGTTGTGTGTTACAGGCTGCGTGATTGACGCAGCATACTATATGCAGCAGAATCGTCCGGTATTCGGTGTCGGGGACAAGCCGAGATGGTGTCTGTGTACGGCCAATCAGATGGAAACGGTCGACTGTCGCATGGCTACACCCTCACAGACACCAACCGAATGTCAGGACATTTCAAGCCCTTTTTGGGCGTTTTTGTGATCGTGGATTCTTTCAGACAGACGAGGGAGGCGGCGGATTGTAGCGTACACCAGATTGGAAGGGCCATGTTCTACAGGATATTAAGACGAACCCAAGTACAAGTCCCAAATCTGGATACGCAACAGTCCACCACCTCCCTACACGGTCGTCTGCCCAAAAGGACCCATGATCACACAAAAAGGGTTTGAAATGTTGTGTGATGCGGTTGGTGTTTCTGAGGGTCCTTGTTTTAGTACAGCTGAGCTGCCTCTCGACCGTTTCCATCTGCTTGGCCTACACAAACACCATATCGACTCGTTCTTGACCATTCTGCTGCTTGCAGTTGTTACGTTCCCTGGCAGCACACACACTGTTAATAAACTGAAATGACGTTTAATTGTACTACGTACGCCGCTATGAAGCAATTCGTATGTACTGTAATTGTTTAACAAAAAAATATTATTTAATTTTGTATAAAGGACGTTGGTTATTATTGTAATATTTTCTGTAATAATATTCTCGATGTATTTATGATTGTAATATTTCTATACTCATAATGTAATTACGAAATATGTTAATATCTGCGATGAAAAAATGTAAAATATAGCCACAGAGGAAAATATGTTGTAAGATTACAAAGAGATATTAATAATCAGCAATAGTATAAATAGCACTACATAATGTGCATTCCTCGTCGTCTTCCTCGAGAGCTGAGAGAGAGAGGAACCTGTGACATAGCATTATATGCATGAGTAGACTTCTTTTGTCGGTATCTGTCTTTAGCCGCCATTAGAGGAGAATTTATAAACGTGTGTAATTTTAATTATTGTTGTGGTCTAAATACATCATAATTTATCAAAATTGTGTATTATTAATGTAAATTAGCTTGCCCATATCATCTATAATATTTCTTTAAAGAATTTTCAGCACTTTTAGCGATTATCGTTGGTGTTGCTGCGCTGTGCCGCGACCGAACGATTTGCAGCGGTGGCACATTTAAAAAATTGTTCCGCTATAAAATTAACCAACCCGTAAATCGGGAGCAGGTAAAATTAGCAGTGAATTACGAAATATTTTTCTTTTACAGCGATCCTGAGGCTCACTGAATTTATTACTGGTTTTACATTTGTGCATTCATAGGCAGATCATTATGAATATTGTATTGTATTGTATTGAACTGGGGACCTAGAATCACGGAGAGGCTTCGTCCCCGCCGTAGCCCTCAGTGGTTCACAACCCCACAACAGGCTACAGCAGTCCACTCACCCCACCGCCGCCCCACACCGAACCCAGGGTTATTGTGCGGTTCGGCTCCCAGTGGACCCCCCTAGGAACGTCTCACACCAAATGAGTGCAACCCCAACGTTCGCGTGGTAGAGTAATTATGGTGTACACGAGTACATGGAGACAATGTTTGCACAGCAATCGCTGACATAGTGTAACTGAGGCGGAATAAGGGGAACCAGCCCACATTCGCCGAGGCAGATGGAAAACCGACTTCAAAACCATCCACAGGCTGGCAGGCACACTGCACCTCGACACTAGTCTGCCAGGCGAATTCGTGACAGGAACCGGCACGCGTCCCGCCTGGAAAGCAGTGCGTTACAGCGCACGGATAACCGGGCGGGCGTACAGATATTACTCAAACGTCACTGAACAGAGGTCTCACGTCAGTGCTGATTCAAATGCAAAGCGTAGCACAGCTGGAACCTGGAACATGTGCGTACACTGTTCGTTTCGCAATGCGTGTAGTATGAAAACCCATAAGCAAAGATTCCAGAAGCAACGTCTCTTCCCTAAATTCGACGAAAAGTACAGTTAATTACTCTGCATCTCCAGCGGCTACCAACATCAGCTTCTGCAAAATAATTTATGTTGAGTGCTGCCTCGATTCTCGCCAGTGGAATGTTCAGGTAAGAGCAAGTGCTCAAATATCAATCAGTGAAACTGCAGTCATTATGTTTTAAGTCCTGTGGATCTAAATCCATTCATACTCCGCTAATTAGCTCACGGTTTGTGGTGGAGGGTACTTTGTGCATCAGTGCCACTTCCCAATTCTTCTGTTCTAGTCGCATACGGTTTGCAGGAAGAACGATTGCTGATAAACCACCGTGTCGCCTCAAATCTATCTAATCTTATCTTCATGGTCTTTTCACGAGATGCAGGTAGCAGAAAGCAGTTCACTGGGTGACTCTTCTAGGGAAGTGCACCCTCGGAAATTTGAACTGTAGACTGCACTGCAATGCAGAACGCCTCTCTTGAAGCGCCTGCCATTGGAGTTGAGTGAGCACCTTTGTGACGCTTTCGTGCTTGCGAAATAAACCTGTAACGAAATGTGCTGCTCTTCTTTGAGTTTTGTATATATCCTCTGTCAGTTCTATCTGGTATGAATCCCAGACTGACGAGCAACATTCGAGTATTGGTCGAATGAGACTGCTTTCCTTCTTGATGGATTATATTTCCGGAGGATGTTTCCAGCGAACAAAACTCAGGTGTCTCTCTCACGCGTGATTAAGTTTATGTGGTCGTTCCAATTCAGATCATTCTGTACACATACTCTACGTATAAGGTGGCCCAGAAAGTAATGCACCGCATTTTTTTCTTTAACATTACTTTATTGAATATAATGAGAATTACACACATGAAAAATTGTATTTTATCTACACCACAAGTTTTCACATATTCTCCATCCCGTTCTATGGCCTTCTTCCAGTGCGAAACAAGGGCGTGTATGCCCTGTCGGGGACAGTTCTTGTCCTGGTGGCTTAGCCAGTGCTTCAATGTACAAATCACCTCCTCATCATTCTCAAAATGTTCTCCACGAATGGCATCCTTTAATGGCCCAAAGAAGTGTAGGTCCGAGGGTGCTAGGTCAGGGCTGTAGGGTGGATGGGGTAATCTGTCCAACCCTATTTTGTGATGTGTTCAGCAGCCCTCAGACTTGTGTGGGGCCAAGAATTATCGTGTTGCAACAAAACATCTGGGTTGCTGTGGCGCCAAAGTCGTTGGAAGTGCGTCTTGAGTTTTGTTATGTCTTGATATATACTTCTGAATTAATGGTACCGCCTCTCGGCATCACATCAATGAGAATCACACCTTCACAGTCCCAGAACACAGTGATCATGACCTTATCGGCGGAAGCAGTTGCTTTGAATTTATTTTTCTGTGGGGAGTGGGAATGGCCCCACTCCATCGACTGTCGTTTTGTTTTGGGCTCAAAATTGTGAGCCGAGGTTTCATCACCTGTCACAATCCGAGATAAGAAGACCTCCCCCTCAGCTTCAAAACGTTGCAACAAATCAAGACAAATGTTTTCTCTGCACGATTTGTGATACACCGTTAGACACCACGCAACCCACCTTGCACACCCTTTTGAATATCGAAGAGTGCGTATAATTGCACCCACACTTCCTTTCCTGATTGAGAGATGCAGTGCCAACTGCCGAGTCGTAATGCGTCTGTCTTCGCAAATGACATTAGCTCGCTGAAACATGTCAGGTGAGACCGCTGTGCATGATCTCCCCGACCAGTTGAAATCGTGGAGCTCCGCCGAACCTCACCCTCCGTGCCCAGTGACTAACTGTACTTCTGTTGACAGCAGATGATCCATAGACTTTGCACAAGCGTTCGCAAATATTCCCCACAGTTTCTTTCTCTGCAGTGAGGAATTCGATGACGGCACGTTGCTTGTAACTTACATCACCTACAGACACCATTTCGAAACTGTCCTGCAGCTATGCTATCTGTCGGAAGTGACGGAAACTGGGCGCGCTCACTCAAGGACACTTCGAATAATACAGGCGTAACGTTTCGCATTCGTAGCATTGTTTTCGGCTGAGGGGAAGCAAAATGTGGTGCATTACTTTCTGGGCAATCAGATTTAGGGTTCTGTGCCTCCATCTGTAGAAACCCAACCGCTATAGGATCGTTTCATTGTCCGTCCGCCTCACTATTAAGAGACCTTTCCCTCTGACATATCAAGTTAAAATTTATGTCAAATAATGAAGTTTGTGGTACCGTCACGGTGTAAGAGTTTTAAGCTTCTAAGTCAATTGAGTCAGAAGATACGGCCAATTATGTCACCTATTTTGATACTCGAAAACTCTGTTGTCAGAACACACAGTGTACTTCCTATTGACATAGAATCATGAAAATTGCCAAGAAGCAAGGTTTCACAGTACAAGTAAAGGACACAATCGTATATTGTTAAATCTGTAATTATATCACACGAAAAAAATATTTCTTTTGTCATTTGCTATCCAATTTGAAATTAAAAATTTCTCGAAGTCCTGCAATCCCAGGGATAGATATCTTGCCAATATAAATGTCGATAACAGCTAGCGATCGTCAATATCCTCGATTCGTGGAATATATGAACTATCTGTGTACACAATTAAGCTTGTACGAGATCCTCAGTGCGGGAGAGCTACTGACATCTGGTTTTTGTTTTGTTTGTTTCACAGCTAATGTGACTGTAGCCCCAGAAGTCACTGGATTCAATCTTTTCTGCTGCTGCGCTACGTCTAATCTATACTATTCGAGAAAGTCACTTAGCACAAGCATAATGCTCCAATAGTTACGCAAATAGTTTGGCGTCCACACAGTAAAATACACACATACCCGGTACCGCTCATTTCTCGGGAGAACTACTTTTGGAAAACAGTAACGAAACTAAAAGTACTGTTCACTACAAAGTAAAAATGTGAGCCCGAGTTCTGTTAAAGTAGCCCAAGGTAACGATTAGCACCCAGAAAAAGTTGGTGTCAACTGGTGCCGCGGTCTCTTCTCCCAGATAGTATCTTCAGCATTACCCCTTTTGTGCTCACCAGAATGACTCACCAAGGAAGGCTGCTACTAAAACCCGAACGACAAGACACCAATAGCCCATGCACGTGACAATTTGCGCGCATAAATACTTTCTAGATTGCACTGTGGTCTAGGGGTAGCGTTTTGATTTGCAATCAAAACATTCTCGGTCCCGGTTTCGAATTCCACCACTCCTCCAATTTTGATTGATAATCAGCATTGGCAGCGGAAGACTTCTGGTTTAAGAAGTCACCTTCATTCTGCCAATGGCCTTGTCAAGAGGGCGGAGGAATGGACAAAGGCTCAGGGCACTCTCTTGTCCTTCACGTGAGAAACTGCCCCTAAAGGCGGAAGAATCAACGGCATGAGGATGCAGAAGGTGATGGAAACCATTGAATTAAAGACACATAACATGTATACATAGGATATGTAGCCTCTAATTGAAAAAGTGTCATGATGATCTCTCCATTGTCAAAACATTCCGAAATAGCTCCCCATCCAGATCTCCAACAGGGGACTGCCAAGAGGGAGGTGACCATGAGAAAAAGATTGAATAATCAATGAAAGGATAACGTCCTACGAGTCGGGGCGTGGAATGTCAGAAGCTTGAACGTGGTAGGGAATCTAGAAAATCTGAAAAGGGGAAAGCAAAGGGTCAATCCAGATATAGTAAGGATCAGTGAAGTGAAATGGAAAGAAGACGAGGATTTCTGGTCAGATGAGTAAAGGGTAATATCAACAGCAGCAGAAAATGGTATAACGGGAGTTGGATTCTTTAGCAATAGGAAGGTAGGGCAGAGAGTGCGTTAGTGTGCACAGTTAAGTGACAGGGTTGTGCTTATCGAAATTGACAGCAAAAACACCTACAACGATAGTTCAGGTACACATGCTGACATCACAAACTGAAGATGAAGAGGTAGAGAAAGTATACAAGGTTATTGAAAGGGTAACAGATATCTTAAAGGGAGATGAAAATCTAATAGTCATGGGGGACTGGATCTTAGTTGTAGGGGAAGGAGTACAAAAAAGGTCACGGGAGAAATGGGCTGGGGACAAGGAATGAGAGTGGAGAAAGACTAATAGAGTTCTGTAACAAATTTCAACTAGTAATAGCGAATATTCTGTTCAAAATTCACAGGAGGAGGAGGAGGTATATTTGGAAGAGGCTGGGTGCTATGGGAATATTTCAGTTAGATTACATCATGGTCAGACACACATTCCGAATCATATTCTAGATTGTAAGCCGTACCCAGGAGCAGATATAGACTCAGATCACAACATAGTAGTGATGAAGAGTAGGCTGAAGTTCTGAAGTTTAAGACATTAGTCAGGAAGAATCAATACACAAAGAAGTGGGATACAGAAGTACTAAGATACTCTTGAAGTTCTCTAAGGCTATAGCTGCAGCAATAAGGAAAGCTCAGTAGTGAGTACAGTAGAAGAGGATTGGATATGTCTAAAAAGGGTTACCACAGAAGTTGGAAAGAAAAACATAGGTGCAAAGAAGGTAACTGCGCAGAAACCATGGGTAACAGAAGAAATACATGAGTTGATCGATGAAAGGAGGAAGTACAAAAATGTTCTTGGAAACTCGGGAATACAGAAATACAAGTCGTTGAGGAATGAAATAACTAGGAAGTGCAGGAAAACTAAGATGAAATGGCTGCATGAAAAATGCAAAGGAATCGAAAAGGAGTTGATTGTCGCAAGGACAGACTGAGCATACATCAAAGTCAAAACAGCCTCTGGTGACATTAAAAGCAATGGTGGTAAC
Organism: Schistocerca nitens; assembly: GCF_023898315.1. Taxonomy (NCBI): domain Eukaryota; kingdom Metazoa; phylum Arthropoda; class Insecta; order Orthoptera; family Acrididae; genus Schistocerca; species Schistocerca nitens. The sequence goes on along the minus strand of NC_064624.1, from coordinate 53,196,236 downwards.
ATCAAGAGTGTAACGGGAATTCCACTGTTGAATGTTGAGGAGAGAGTGGATAGGTGGAAAGAATTAATGGGGGAAGAGGCAACAAAACGACTATTCACGTTGGTGTGTAGAATGTATGAGTCTGGCGACATACCATCTGACTTTCAGAAATATATCATCCACACAATTCCGAAGAATATGAGAGCTGACAATTGCGAGAATTATCACACAATTAGCTTTAGAAAAGATAAAGGCACGAGAGAGGCAATTTTGACGTTCGATTGGTAATGGAAGCAAGACTGAAGAAAAATCAAGAAACGTTCATAGGATTTGTCGACCTGGAAAACATGTTCGACAATGCAAATAGGGAAGTCGTTTGCAATTATGCGAAAAATAGAGGTAAGCTGTAGGGAAAGACGGATAATATAGAATATGTACAAGAGCCAAGATGGAATAATAAGAGTAGACGACCAAGAACAAAGTGCTTGTATTAAAAATGGTGTAAGACAGGGATGTATTCTTTCGGCAATGATGGAAATAAAAGAAAGGTTTAGGAGTGGAATTAAAATTCAAGGTGAAAGGATATCAATGAAACGATTCTCTGATGACACTGCTATTCTGAGTGAAAGTGATAAAGAATTACATGATCTGCTGAATGTAATGAATAATCTAATGAGTACAGAATATCGATTAAGAGTAAATCGAAGAAAAATGAAAGTAATGAGGCGTAGCAGAAATGAGAACAGCGAAAAACTTAACATCAGAGACCAAGACAGAGATTTGGATACATCCAGCAAATAATGGAGGAAGTGTGTTGTTTATGCTACTCTGAGATGAAGAGGTTAGCACAGGAGAGGAATTCGTGGAGGGCTGCATCAAACCAGTCAGGAGACTGATGACAAAAAAAAACCCAGAAAAAACACTTTCTCTGGCGCCTCAGACTACCGAGTTCAAACTAAGGCCGTTTACACCTAAATACACACGTTAAAATAATCTTACATTCATTATGATAATTTTCTGGTTTCACAAGGCACAAACTATACATTATCACGTAGGATATTAACGAAAATCTAAATCATTCTATCATAAGGTTGTCTGTACCCACAAAAAGTTATGCCAAATGAAGTTATAGGAATAAATGTGTCCTACCCGAAAGGAGAGTCCGTATGGCCTCTATTCATTTGTGCTTATGGTTTTTTTATAGCATGGGTAATTTTCATTTAAGTAGCAACTTTACCAATACTTATAATAAAATAAAGATTAAATACCATTAACAATAAATATTCATTATATGGCATGTTACAGTACAGAACTGGGTAAATTATTCAGCATCCATTTTACGTGTAGAAGTGGCAAATTCAGGGCAATAGCAGGTTTACTCAATTATACTGGTATCAAATCTGCTGTAATGCCCACAACAAATAAAATAAATGAAATATTACTTCTGTAGAGTTTACTGACATCCTTAGCTTTCATGTGATACATCATATGCAATAATAGTGCATTATAAGTTTTTAATTTTCTAAAATTAAAGCAATAAAAGCACTCGGTCACAAAAAAAGTCTCTTGATCTAGGTTTTGACACTACTATGAGTGCCTTCATCAGAAGTAAAAACACTGAAATTGGCCTATAACATAAGTACAAAAACTGTAGGACCTTTTCTATTTTTAAGTGTAAGTACTGACAACAGTACAAGAAAGCAACAGTCCGTAAGAGTCACGTATAAAATAAATATCAAACGATAAGGCTTTATTCACAAAATTTTTTAAATAGATTGCATGGAAGCCAAGCCACTATGGGCTGCTTACATATGTCGAACTACGAGTAGCATCAGAATGAAATGCCTGTGTTAGCAATTGTGGACTGGAGAGTAATACATCTTGAGTTCCATCTGGAAGTAACAAATAAAAACAGTCTACATAACACTCAAAATATAGAGAGATGATTATTATGATGAGCATCATTCATTACATGATGTTTATTACATGTTCTTTAATCTGAAAGCTGCAGGCACAGTAATATATATTCTGCAGGAGAACTAAGTAGTACAGTTTAAAATCGGAAAACTGGATAACAGTAGAAGCAAGCAACAGTAGCTACATGACATGTATGAAATAAATATCAAGAGGTAAAGCTTAGCCAAAAAAATTTTGAAATTGAATTAATGTAAGGCAAACCACTATGGGATGCTCACATATGTCAGCTACAGGTAGCATCAGACTGTGGTGCTCGTGTTATCAATTGCGGGCATGTGAACAATACACCAACAGTGCTATCTACAAGTCGCAAATACAATCAGGCTTTTTAACATTCAAGATATAGACAGATGAATAATATGATGAACATTATTTAGTACATGAAGTAAAAGGCAATATTTTATTTGACAGCAGAAAATATCATAACATTTTGTCTACATAAGAGCTTAGAAGTACTGTTTAAAGGCTGAAAACTGACCAACAGCACAACAAAGAAACAGGACTTACATGTCATGTATAAAATAAATTTCAAGATATTATGTTTCAGTCAATTAATTTTTAAATTGGAGTGCATAGATGGTAAATCACTACGGGCTTCTCAAATATGTTGAGCTACGGGTAGCATCAGACTGAGTTGCCTGTGTTAACAACAAAAAAGAGTGTAATCTAGAAGTTGCAAAGAGAAACTGTCTACTTAACTTTCAAAACATAGAAAGATAAATATTGTTTTTGTTGTTGTTGTGGTCTTCAGTCCTGAGACTGGTTTGATGCAGCTCTCCATGCTACTCTACCCTGTGCAAGCTTCTTCATCTCCCAGTACGTACTGCAACCTACATCCTTCTGAATCTGCTTAATGTATTCATCTCTTAGGCTCCCTCTATGATTTCTACCCTCCATGCTGTCCTCTGATACTAACTTGGTGATCCCTTGATGCCTCAGAACACATCCTACCAACTGATCCCCTCTTCTTGTCAAGTTGTGCCACAAACTCCTCTTCTCCCCAATTCTATTCAATTAGTTATGTGATATACCCATCTACTCTTCAGCATTCTTCTGTAGTACTAAATTTCAAAAGCTTCTATTCTCTTCTTGTCCAAACTGTTTATAGTCCATGTTTCACTTCCATACATGGCTACACTTCATACAAATACTTTCTGAAATGACTTCCTGACACTTAAATCTATACTCAATGTTAAGAAATTTCCCTTCTTCAGAAACGCTTTCCTTGCCATTGCCAGTCTACATTTTATATCCTCTCTACTTCGACCATCATCAGTTATTTTGCTCCCCGAATAGCAAAACTCCTTTACTACTTTAAGTGTCTCATTCCCTAATCTAATTCCCTCAGCATCACCCACCTTAATTCGACTAGATTCCATTATCCTCATTTTGCTTTTGTTGATCTTCGTCTTATATCCTTGTTTCAAGACACTAGCCATTCCATTCAACTGCCCTTCCAGGTCGTTTGCTGTCTCTGACAGAACTACAATGTCATCAGCAAACCTCAAAGTCTTTATTTCTTCTCCATGCATTTTGATACCTACTCCAAACTTTACTTTTGTTTCCTTCACTACTTGCTCAATATGCAGATATACTTCTCAACCAGTGATTCTCTTTCATGTTCCTCGACTCTTATAACTGCCATCTGGTTTCTGTACAAACAGTAAATAGCCTTTCACTCCCTGTGTTTTACCCCAGCCACCTTCAGAATTTGAGAGTATTCCAGTCAACATTGTCAAAAGCTTTCTCTACGTCTACAAATGCTAGAAATGTAGGTTTGCCTTTCCTTAATCTTTTTTCTAAGGTAAGTCATAGGGTCAGTATTGCCTCACGCATTCCAACATTTCTACGGAATCCAAACTGATCTTCCCTGAGGTCGGCTTCTACCAGTTTTTCCATTTGTCTGTAAAGAATTCCTGTTAGTATTTAGCAGCTGTGACTTATTAAACTGATAGTTCAGTAATTTTCACATCTGTCAACACCTGCTTTCTTTGGAATTGGAATTATTAAATACTTCTTGAAGTCTGAGGGTATTTCTCCTGTCTTATACATTTTGCTCACCAGATGGTAGAGTTTTGTCAGGACTGGCTCTCCCAAGGCTGTCATAGTTCTAACGGAATGTTGCCTACTTCCAGGGCCTTGTTTCGACTTAGGTCTGTCAGTGCTCTGTCTAACTCTTCATGCAGTATCGTATCTCCCATTTCATCTATGTCCTCTTCCATTTCCATAATACTGCCCTCAAGTACATCACCCTTGTATAGACCCTCTATATACTCCTTCCACCTTTCTGCTTTCCCGTCTTTGCTTAGAACTGGGTTTCCATCTGAGCTCTTGATTTTCATGCAAGTGGTTCTCTTTTCTCCAAAGGTCTCTTTAATTTTCCTGTAGGCAGTATCTATCTTATCCCTAGTGAGGTACGCCTCTACATCCTTACATTTGTACTCTGGCCGTCCCTGCTTAGCAATTTTGCACTTCCTGTTGGTCTCATTTTTGAGATGTTTGTATTCCTTTTTGCCTGCTTCATTTACTGCATTTTATATTTTCTCGTTTCATTGGTTTAATTCAATATTTCTTCTGTTACCCAAGGATTTCTACTAGCCCTCATATTTTTACCTACTTGATCCTCTGCTGCCTTCACTATTTCATCTCACAAAGCTACCCATTCTTCTTGTACTGTATATCTCCCCCCCCCCCCAGCCCCACCCCCGCCCCTTCTTGTCAATTGTTCCCTTATGCTCTCCCTGAAACTCTGTACAACCTTTGGTTCTTTCAGTTTATCCAGGCCCCATCTCCTTAAATTGCTGCGTTTTTGCAGTTTCTTCAGTTTTAATCTACAGTTCATAACCAATTGATTGTGGTCAGAGTCCACATCTGCACCTGGAAATGTCTTACAATTTAAAACCTTGTTCCTAAATCTCTATCTTACCATTATATAATCTATCTGAAACCTGTCAGTATCTCCAGGTTTGTTCCATGTATACAACCTTCTTTTATGATTCTTGAACCAAGTTTAAGTTGGTGTACATTATTTAGTACAAGAAGTAAAAGGTAATATTTTATTTTACAGCTGTCAATTTGGTAACATTTTGTCTACATGGGAGCTTAGGAGTGCAGTTTAAGCGCTGAAAACGGACTAACAAGCAAGAAACCTACAGTACTTATATTTCATGTTGAAAATACGATTCAAGTGATAAAAGTCCAGTCACATTGTTCCTGATATGAAATGCATGGAAGGCAAACCACTATAGACTGCTCACATTTGTCGAGCTTTAGATAGTGTCAGACTGGGGTGTCCGCATTAGTAATGGTGGATGGGTGAACAATACACCGAGATGGCTATCTAGAAGTTGCAAATACAAACAGGCTACATATGATTCAAAATATAGACAGATGAATTTTATGATAAACATTGTTTAGCACATGGAGTAAAAGGTAATATTGCATTTGAAAGTAGCAAATATGGTAAAATTTTGACTACATAACTGCTTACAAGTATAGTTTAACAGCTGGAAGCTGACTAACAGTACAAGGAAGAAATAATACTTACATTTCACATTGAAAATAAGTTTCAAGAGATTAAATTTCAGTCACATAATTGTTGAACTGGCATGCATGGATGGCAAACTGTTTTGTTGGTAATCTTGCTCCTTCGTTCTTTTGTTTGTATACATCGAGTATGACGAGTAGACTACCTTTGCTCTTGATGTTCACTCTCTGAAGTGTGCTACATGTAATGTGCTGTTATGAGAATATAAGTATTATGAACAATCTGTTACTTATCTCTTTTAACGCCTAATATTGCTCTGCTAACAGGTTATGGGTCCAGAACGGTAAATCGGTGCAGTGAACTATGTTTGTTGTGTGGGTAGGAAGATAAATAACTGAAGAAGCGTGTTAGGTTTTATGCCCATGTTGTGTGTGATACTTGTTTTCATTTGTGTTTTGTCAACTTCATCAGCATTTGAACTCTTGTTTTTCAGAAGAAATCAGTCACGTATTCTAGTGCTTTGAATTCGAGTGTCTGAAAATGGCTTCCAATGTAAGTTTCACATAAACCACTACTCCAGTGGCAGACAAACTGAGAAACAATGATGATTAAAACACATGTGAGTTTGGAATGATAGTTATTCTAATGCATGTGAAATTGGATTTTACCATAGGTTTAAGTAGTACTACAAATGCAGAGAAGGATATGTGTGGACACTTATTCTTTTGCATATGGATGAATCTCTGTATACACATGTGAAAAACACAACAAAAGTAAAGGAAGCTTGGGATACTTTGGAAAACCTGCTTGCTGCTAAGATTAAAACCATATGGATGAATCTCTGGGATGTTCTGATGGTTGATATATTAAAAAAACATTTGTCACTTCAAATCTAAACTGAAGTCATACTTGGTCGATCACTGCTTTTAAACTTTTTGTGTGTTTACCCAATGCTGTCTTATTAAGAAGACCATTTGTATTTTATCTCTCTGTATATAGCGTAACAACATTTATTTAAGTATTCATCATTAATTGATTTATTAATGCGTGTTATTTTGTACAAAGTTATGTTATATGTAAAACTGTTAATATTAACAAAAAATCCAAATATCTCTTGCACATTGTACAGCTGTAGATGAAAATGGATCAATAAATCAAATTTTTTATCCAAATGCAAAGGAAATATTCAAAATTACGTGACTCACATTTTGGATGTAGCAACAAACTGAAGAGAATGGGCTAACCAGTTGATGATGGGCTAATTGCACTGATTATGCTTAGAGGACACCAATATTTTGTTTAACATACTGGATGGGTAGGTATAGAGTCCACCACAACAGATGAAAATTTCACATCAGAAAATATCAAAGCAAAGTTGTTCAATAGTAGTGCAGAAGAATACCTCAAATTGGACAAAGATTGTAGTGATAGTGCCTTATTTACAAAGAATTATAAGAAATCACAACAGGGTTTCTCAAAAGACAAGCAAGAAAAAGAAAAAAGTGAAATGTTTCAATTGCTGGAAGTATGGTCACTTCAAGTGCGAATGTCCTCAGAAGCAAGAATCATCAAAGAGAGAATCAAAGGGAACAGAAAAGTCATGGTTTTGTTCACTTGGTATGTCAGATTTAAACAGAATGAGTGGATGATACGTTTTGGAGCACTGTCAAACATGACATCAAGAAAGGAATGGCTTAAAGGTTCTGAAACAAAAAATAGCAAACAAAAAATTGTGAAATGTGCTGATAGTGTTGAATTAGTGAGCGAAGGGAATGTTGGTGTTATTGTCAATTTACCAGATATATCCCTAATAGAGAATGTTATTCTTGTCCCTGGCTTAGCGACTAATTTGTTGCCAGTTTCTGCTTTAGTCAAGAAAGGAATAAATGTTGTTTTTGATGAAGGTGGATGTAAGATGCTCAAAAGTGGTGAGATACTTTGGTTTGGATCAGAGTCAAATAGCATTTATAAACTAAAAGAATGTTGAACCTGTGTTGTCAGATGAGCATGCTCTCAGTGTTAAAAATTTTAGTAATCTGGAAGATTTATGACACTGTAGACTTGGTCATATTAGAGTTGAGTTGGGTTGTGTTGTTTGGGGAAGGAGACCAGACAGCGAGGTCATAAGTCTCATCAGATTGGGGAAGGATGGGGAAGGAAGTTGGCCATGCCCTTTCAAAGGAACCATCCCGGCATTTGCCTGGAGAGATTTAGGGAAATCATGGGAAACCTAAATCGGGATGGCCGGACGTGGGATTGATCGTTGACCTCCCAAATGCGAATCCATATTAGAGTTGACACTGGACTTAAGCTATGTTTACAGAGGGGTGGCATAAAGTTGGACTGTTGTGACTCTTGACAACTGCAAATTGTGTGTACTAGGTAAGATGTCGAAATTACCATTTCCTAAGACTGGAGGGCAATGTGCATCTGAGTTGGTTGGCCTTGTGCATATGGATTTATGTGGCCCCATGGAGCAAATGTCACATGGTATGAAGAATGAGATTTTCACTCTGCAATGGAGTGTGTGCTGATATGAAACTTCCTGGCAGATTAAAACTGTGTGCCCGACCGAGACTCGAACTCGGGACCTTTGCCTTTCGCGGGCAAGTGCTCTACCATCTGAGCTACCAAAGCACGACTCACGGGCGGTCCTCATAGTGCTTCTGTAAAGTTTGGAAGGTAGGAGACAAGATACTGGCAGAAGTAAAGCTGTAAGGACCGGACATGAGTCGTGCTTCGGTAGCTCAGATGGTAGAGCACTTGCCCCGCGAAAGGCAAAGGTCTCGAGTTCGAGTCGGTCAGGCACACAGTTTCAATCTGCCAGGAAACGTCACATGGTATGGCTAAGTACATGTATATACTAGTGGATGATTATTCCAGAAGGACATTCTGTTACTTTTTCAAGAGTAAAGATCAAACATTTGATTTTTGTGTGAGTTTAAAACTTGGGTAAAAAATATAATTGGTGCAAAGATAAAATCAATTAGATTTGACAATGGCAATTTGTGAACTCAAATTTTAATATATTGTTTAGTGAGAATGGAATAAAGCATCAGATTAGTGTGCTCTATAGTCCGGAACAGAATGGGGTTGTGGAGAGGACCAACAGATCAATTTGTTAGATGGCACAGTGCATGCTATTTGAATCTGGTCTCCCTAGGCAGTATTGGGCAGTGGCATGCAATACAGCTGTTTACAGAAAGAACCATGTTCCACACAGAGCTCTAAATGGTAAGACTCCAGAGGAACTACGGACTGGAAAAGTATCTCGTTTGAACCATTTAAAGGTGTTTGGGTGTTGAGCTCTTCTGCATATACCAGATCAAAACAGAAGAAAGTGGGACACCAAAGCTAAAGAACTAGTTTTTGTCAGTTATGATGAAATGACTGAAGGTTACAGACTAATTGATCCACAGAACTCCAAGAAAATAATGAAAGGCAGGAGTGTTGTTTTTCTGGAGAATGAGTGCATGACTGACAATACCAGGACACCAGCTGTTAATAATGAAGATTACTGTATGTTCCGGTCAAATAAACAGTATACTGAATGGGGAGGCAGAGGAAGAAGAAGAAGTCGGCAGTGCTGGAAGTGACAGAGATCAGGACCCACACTACATCCCAGATGCTCAGTCCGTGGCAGACACAGAAGAGACTGAGGTGCAGACGATGGACACTGATGCTTCAGAAGAGGACCAACCAGTCAGAAGGTCAGCCCATATACCCAAACCCAAGGGGTACCCGGATTATGTCAACTATTTGGTAAGTGATTTTTCTAGTTTGGGAGAAGAACCTGTGAACTTGGATGATGCCGTGTCGAGGAGTGACAAAGAAGACTGGATAAAGGCCACGAAAGAGGAAATTAAGTGTTTCCAGAACAATGGTGTTTGGGAACTTGGTGGATCCACCAAAGAGTAATAAAAGTATTTTAGGTAACAAGTGGGTATTTAAGCTGAAAAGGAATGTGGATGGTACAGCATTCCACTGTGCTAGACTTGTTGTTAAAAGGTTTACACAAAAATTTGGTACTGATTATTGTGAGAGCTTATCACCTGTTGTGAGATGAAGTACTCTTACAGCTCTCATTAGTTTAGTTGTAAATCTTGATCTTATATCATTTTGATGTTAAGACTGCTTTTCTGCATGCGGACTTGGAGGAAACTATTCTCATGAAGCAACCAGATGGTTTGTTTTAAAAGGGAGTGAAGGTAAAGTCTACAAACTAACTAAGGCCATTTACAGTTTGAAACAATCAGCCAGACAGTGGAATGAAAAGCCAAATGTATGCTTTTAGACCTATGTTATGCCGCAATAACCGATGAAGACTGTGTGTACATTAAACAGTCAGGTAAAAATGTTGCAATTATTGCTTTGTATTTAGATGATTTTTATGTCCTGTGTAATAACAGTGGGATGAAAAACAAGCTGTATCAGGGATTGTCTGAGAATTTTGAAGTTAAAGACCGAACAGAAGCAAAGTCCTCTATGGGTATATATGTATAACCAGAAGCTGGGAGGAAGTTAGTTGAAAACTTGAACAGAAGGGTTCTATTGCAGATGTGCTGAAATGCTTTGATATGGTCGATTATGCTCCTGTTAGAACACCAATGGAAGATGGATTAAGGCTTTGGGATGTGCAGGGTGATAAAGTTCAAGTGCCATATGAAGAACTTTTAGTTTGTTTGCTGTTGTTGTTGTTGTGATCTTCAGTCCTGAGACTGGTTTGATGCAGCTCTCCATGCTACTCTATCCTGTGCAAGCTTCTTCATCTCCAGTACTTACTGCAACCTACATCCTTCTGAATCTGCTTAGTGTATTCATCTCTTAGTCCCCATCTATGATTTTTACTCTCCACGCTGCCATCCAATGCGAAATTTGTGATCCCTTGATGCCTCAGAACATGTCCTACCAATCGGTCCCTTCTTCTTGTCAAATTGTGCCACAAACTCCTCTTCTCCCCAATTCTATTCAATACCTCCTCATGAGTTATGTGATCTATCCATCTAATCCTCAGCATTCTTCTGTAGCACCACATTTCGAAAGCTTGTATTCTCTTCTTGTCCAAACTATTTATCGTCCATGTTACACTTCCATACATGGCTACACTCCATACAAATACTTTCACAAACGAATTCCTGACACTTAATTCTATACTCGATGTTAACAAATTTCTCGTCTTCAGAAACGCTTTCATTGCCATTGCCAGTCTACATTTTATATCCTCTCTACTTCGTCCATCATCAGTTATTTTGCTCCCCAAATAGCAAAACTCCTTTACTGCTCTAAGTGTCTCATTTCCTAATCTAATTTCCTCAGCATCACCTGACTTAATTTGACTACATTCCATTATCCTCGTTTTGCTTTTGTTGATGTTCATCTTATACCCTCCTTTCAAGACACTGTCCATTCTGTTCAACTGCTCTTCCAAGTCCTTTGCTGCTTCTGACAGAATTACAATGTCTTCGGAGAACTTCAAAGTTTTTATTTCTTCTCCATGAATTTTAATAACTACTTCAAATTAATCTTTTGTTTCCTTTACTACTTGCTCAATATACAGATTAACTATCATCGGGGAGAGGCTACAACCCTGTCTCACTCCCTTCCCAACCACTGCTTCCCTTTCATGCCCCTCCACTCTTATAACTGCCATCTGCTTTCTGTTCAAATTGTAAATAGCCTTTCGCTCCCTGTATTTTCCCCTACCACCTCTCGAATTTGAAAGAGAGTATTTCAGTCAACATTGTCAAAAGCTCTCTCTAAGTCTACAAATGCTAGAAATGTAGGTTTGCCTTTCCTTAATTTTTCTTCTAAGATAAGTCGTAAGATCAGTATTGCCTCACATGTTCCATAATTTCTATGGAATCCAGACTGATCTTCCCTGAGGCCGTCTTCTACCAGTTTTTCCATTTGTCTGTAAAGGATTTGTGTTAGTATTTTGCAGTTGTGACTTATTAAACTGATAGTTCGGTAATTTTCACATCTGTCAACACCTGCTTTCTTTGTATTGGAATTATTATATTCTTCTTGAAGTCTGAGGGTATGTCGCCTGTCTCATACATCTTGCTCACCAGATGGTAGAGTTTTGTCAGGACTGGCTCGCCCAAGTCCATCAGTAGCTCTAATGGAATGTTGTCTACTCCCGGGGCCTTGTTTCGACTCAGGTCTTTCAGTCCTCTGTCAAACTCTTTACGCAGTATCGTATCTCCATTTCATTTTCATCTACATTCTCTTCCATTTCCATAATATTGTCCTCAAGTATTTCGCCCTTGTATAGACCCTCTATATACTCCTTCCACCTTTCTGCTTTCCCTTCTTTGCTTAGAACTGGGTTTCCATCTGAGCTCTTGACATTCATGCAAGTGGTTCTCTTTTCTCCAAAGGTCTCTTTAATTTTCCTGTAGGCAATATCTACCTTACCCCCTCATGAGATAAGCCTCTACATGCTTACATTTGTCCTCTAGCCATCACTGCTTAACCACTTTGCACTTCCTGTCGATCTCATTTTTGAGACGTTTGTATTCCTTTTTGCCTGCTTCATTTACTACATTTTTATATTTTCTCCTTTCATCAATTAAATTCAATATTTGTTCTGTTACCCAAGGATTTCTACTAGCCCTCATCTTTTTACCTACTTGATCCTCTGCTGCCTTCACTATTTCTTCCCTCACAGCTACCTATTCTTCTTCTACTTTATTTCTTTCCCCCATTCCTGTCAATTGTCCCCTTATGTTCTCCCTGAAACTCTGTACAACCTCTGGTTTAGTCAGTTTATCCAGGTCTCATGTCCTCAAATTCCCACCTTTTTGCAGTTTCTTCAGTTTTAATCTACAGTTCATAACCAATAGATTGTGGTCAGAGTCCACTTCTGCACCTGGAAATATCTTACAATTTAAAATCTGGTTCCTAAATCTTTGTCTCACGATTATACAATCTATCTGAAACCTTTCCGTACCTCCAGGATTCTTCCATGTATACAAACTTCTTTCATGATTCTTGAACCAAGTGTTAGCTACGATTAAGTTATGTTCTTTGCAAAATTCTACCAGGCGGCTTCCTCTTTCATTTCTTACCCCCAATCCATATTCACCTACTATGTTTCCTTCTCTCCCTTTTCCTACTTTCGAATTCAAGTCACCCATGAAAATTAAATTTTTGTCTCCCTTTACTTCCTGAATAATTTTATTTATCTCATCATACATTTCATCAATTTCTTCATCATCTGCAGAGCTAGTTGGCATATAAACTTGTACTACTGTAGGAGGCATGGGCTTTGTGTTTATCTTGGCCACAATAATGCGTTCACTATGTTGTTTGTAGTAGCTTACCCACACTTCTATTTTTTTATTCATTGTTAGACCTACTCCTGCATTACGCCTATTTCATTTGTATTTATAACCCTGTATTCACCTGACTAAAAGTCTTGTTCCTCCTGCCACTGAACTTCACTAATTCCCACTATATCTAACTTTAACCTCTCCATTTTCCTTTTTAAATTTTCTAACCTACCTGCCTGCTTAAGGGATCTGACATTCCATGCTCTGATCCATAGAATGTCAGTTTTCTTTCTCCTGATAACGACGTCCTCCTGAGTAGTACCCGCCCGGAGATCCAAATGGGGAACTATTTTACCTCCGGAATATTTTACCCATGAGGACACCATCATTATTTAACCATACAGTAAATCTGCATGCCCTCGGAAAAAAATACGGCTGTAGTTTCCCCTTGCTTTCAACTGTTTGCAGTACCAGCACAGCAAGGCCGTTTTGCTTAGTGTTGCAGGGCCAGATCAGTCAATCATCCAGACTGTTGCCACTGCAACTACTGAAAAGGCTGCTGCCCCTCTTCAGGAACCACACGTTTGTCTGGCCTCTCAACAGATACCACTCCATTATGGTTGCACCTACGGAACAGCCATCTGTATCGTTGAAGCATGCAAGCCTCCCCACCAACGGCAAGGTCCATGGTTCATGGACTAATACAAGACCTGACATATCTTATGCAGCAAGTGTTTTAAGGCAGTATAATTGTAAGTTTACTAGTGTTCACTGGAAGGCAGCAAAAAGGGTGCTTTGTTATCACAAGGATACTATAGATTATAGCATTGTTTTTGACAAAGGAGATTTCAAGGATCTGAATATAACTGGTTTTGTGTTTTGTTGATTCAAATTTTGTAGATGATTTAAATACAGGGTTGTCACAATATGGAAGTGTTTTTCTTTTGGGGAAAAACATAATTTCATGGGAGAGCAAGAAACTGGAGGCTGTAGCAACCTCAACTACCAAAGCTGAAAATTCAGATTTGAATTCTGTAACCAAAGAACCCCCCCCCCCCCCGCCCCCCCCCCCCCATGAACCATGGACCTTGCTGTTGGTGGGGAGGCTTGCATGCCTCAATGATACAGATAGCCGTACCGTAGGTGCAACCACAATGGATGGGTATCTGTTGAGAGGCCAGACAAACATGTGGTTCCTGAAGAGGGGCAGCAGCCTTTTCAGTAGTTGCAGGGGCAACAGTCTGGATGACTTACTGATCTGGCCCTGTAAAACTAACCAAAACGGCCTTGCTGTTTTGGTACTGCGAACGGCTGAAAGCAAGGGGAACTACAGCGTAATTTTTCCCGAGGGCATGCAGCTTGACTGTATGATGAAATGATGATGGCACCCTCTTGGGTAAAATATTCTGGAGATAAAATAGTCCCCAATTTGGATTTCCGGGTGGGGACTACTCAAGAGGATGTCGTTATCAGGAAAAAGAAAACTCGCGTTCTACGGATCGGAGCATGGAATGTCAGATTCCTTAATCGGGCAGGTAGGTTAGAAAATTTAAAAAGGGAAATGGAGAGGTTAAAGTTAGATATAGTGGGAATTAGTGAAGTTCGGTGGCATGGGGAACAAGACTTTTGGTCAGGTGAATACAGGGTTATAATTACAAAATCAAATAGGGGTCATGCAGGAGTAGGTTTAATAATGAATAAAAAAAAAAGGAGTGCGGGTAATCTACTACAAACAGCATAATGAACACATTATTGTGACCAAGATAGACAGGAATCCCAAACCTACTACAGTAGTACAAGTTTATATGCCAACTAGAAATTGATGAAATGTATGATGAGATAAAAGAAATTATTCAGGTAGTGAAGGGAGACAAAAATTTAATTGTGACGGGTGACTGGAATTCGAGAGGAGGAAAAGGGACAGAAGGAAACATAGTAGGTGAATATGCATTGGGGCTAAGAAATGAAAGAGGAAGCCACCTGGTAGAATTTTGCACAGAACATAACTTAAGCATAGCTAACACTTGGTTCAAGAATCATGAAAGAAGGTTGTATACATGGAAGAAGCTTGGAGGTACAGAAAGGTTTCAGATAGATTATATAATGGTAAGACAGAGATTTAGGAACCAGATTTTAAATTGTAAGACATTTCCAGGGGCAGATGTGGACTCTGACCACAATCTATTGGTTATGAACTGTAGATTAATGCTGAAGAAACTGGAAAAAGGTGGGAATTTAAGGAGATGGGACCTGGATAAACTGAAATAACCAGAGGTTGTGCAGAGCATCAGGGTGAGCATAAGGGAACAATTGACTGGAATGGGGGAAAGAAATACAATAGAAGAAGAATGGGTAGCTTTGAGGAATGAAATAGTGAAGGCAGCAGAGAATCAAGTAGATAAAAAGATGAGGGCCAGTAGAAATAATGGATAACAGAAGAGATACTGAAATTAATTTATGAAAGGAGAAAATACAAAAATGCAGTAAGTGAAGCAGGCAAAAAGAATACAAGTGTCTCAAAAATGAGATCGACAGGAAGTGCAAAGTGGTTAAGCAGTGATGGCTAGAGGGCAAATATAAGCATGTAGAGGCTTATCTCATGAGGGGTAAGATAGATATGGCCTACAGGAAAATTAAAGAGACCTTTGGAGAAAAGAGAACCACTTGCATGAATATCAAGAGCTCAGATGGAAACCCAGTTCTAAGCAAAGAAGGGAAAGCAGAAAGGTGGAAGGAGTATATAGAGGGTCTATACAGGGGTGATGTTCTTGAGGACAATATTATGGAAATGGAAGAGGAGGTAGACAAAGATGAAATGGGAGACATGATATTGCGTGAAGAATTTGACAGAGCACTGAAAGACCTAAGCCGAAACAAGGCCCCGAGAGTGGACAACATTCCATTAGAACTACTGACAGCCTTGGGAGAGCCAGACCTGACAAAACTCTACCATCTGGTGAGCAAGATATATGAGACAAGCGAAATCCCTCAGACTTCAAGAGGAATATAATAATTCCAATCCCAAAGGAAGCAGGTGTTGACAGATGTGAAAATTACCGAACAATAAGTTTAATAAGTCACAGCTGCAAAATACTAACGTGAATTCTTTACAGACGAATGGAAAAACTGGTAGAAGCTGACCTCAGGGAAGATCAGTTTGGATTCCTTAGAAATGTTGGAACACATGAGGCAATACTGACACTACAACTTATCTTAGGAGAAAGATTAAGGAAAACCAAACCTATGTTACTAGCATTTGTGGAATTAGAGAAAGCTTTTGACAATGTTAACTGGAATACTCTCTTTCAAATTTTGATGGTGGCAGGGGTAAAATACAGCGAGCGAAAGGCTATTTACAATTTGTACAGAAAGCAGATGGCAGTTATAAGAGTCGAGGGAAATGAAAGGGAAGCAGTGGTTGGGAAGGGAGTGAGACAGGATTGTAGCCTATCCCCGATGCTATTAAATCTGAATATCAAGCAAGCAGTAAAGGAAACAAAAGAAAAGTTTGGAGTAGGTATTAAAATCCATGGAGAAGAAATAAAACCTTTGAGGTTTGCCGATGACATTGTAATTCTGTCACAGACAGCAAAGGACTTTGAAGATCTCTTGAACGGAATGGGAATTTGTTAGCATCGAGTATAGATTTAAGTGTCAGGAAGTCGTTTGAGAAAAGTATTTGTATGGAGTGTGGCCATGTATGTAAGTGAAATATGGATGATAAATGGTTTAGACAAGAAGAGAATACAAGCTTTCGAAATGTGGTGCTACAGAAGAATGCTGAAGATTAGATGGGTGGATCTCATAACTAACAAGCAGGTATTGAACAGAATTGGGAGAAGAGGGGAAGGGGGGAAGGGATCAGTTTGTAGGACATGTTCTGAGGCATCAACGGATCACCAATTTAGTACTGGAGGGCAGATTGGAGGGTAAAAATCGTAGAGGGAGACCAAGAGATGGAAACAGTAAGCAGATTCAGAAGGATGTAGGCTGCAGTAGGTACTGGGAGATGAAGAGGCTTGCACAGGATAGAGTAGCATGGAGAGCTGCATCAAACCAGTCTCAGGACTGATGACCACAACAACATCAACAACCAAAGAGCTCTATATTTGGGATGGCAAATAAGTGAATTGTTAAATAATAATCGCCAAAATCCTGTAATCATTTTCTGTGACAACCAGATTTCTATTAGACTGTCACAAAATCCTGTTTTGCATTCTAGATTAAAACAAGTTTATGCTAAAAGACAATTTATTAGACAATGAGGTAAGAGAAATGAGATTGCTGTCAATAATTTGCAGTCAAAGGAAATTTCTGCAGATGTGTTAACTAAACCACTTGCCAGAGAGCAACCCATGTATCTTGTTCATAAATTGAAATTGTCACCAGGTTAAGAGGTAGTGTTACGTTGGTAATCTGGCTCCTTGGTTCTTTTGTTTGTATACATTGAGCATGATGAGTACACTATCTTTGCTCTTGATGTTCCCTCTCTGAAGTGTGCTACATGTAATGTGTTGTTATCAGAATATAAATATTAAGAACAATCTGTTCATTATCTTATTCAATGCCTAAACATGCTCTGCTAACACTTGAAGTACTCACCTATGTCGAGCTGCAGGTAGCATCAGAATGAGGTCCTCGTGTTAGCAATTGCAGATGGATGAACAAAACACCCCGAGAGCCATTTAGAAGTTGCAAATAAAACAGTCTACTTTACATATAAAATATGAATATAATAGAGGGAAACATTCCACGTGGGAAAATTATATCTACAAACAAAGAAGATGTGACTTACTAAACGAAAGTGCTGGCAGGTTGATAGACACACAAAAAAACACAAACATACACACAAAATTCTAGCTTTCACAACCAATGGTTGCTTCATCAGGAAAGAGGGAAGGAGAGGGAAAGACGAAAGGATGTAGGTTCTAAAGAGGAGGGAAAGGAGTCATTCCAATCCCGGGAGCAGAAAGACTTACCTTAGGGGGAAAAAAGGACAGGTATACACTCCCATACACACACATATCCATCCGCACATACACAGACACAAGCAGACATTTGTAAAGGCAAAGAGTTTGGGCAGAGATGTCAGTCGAGGCGGAAGTACATAGGCAAAGATGTTGTTGAATGACAGGTGAGGTATGAGCGGCGGCAACTTGAAATTAGTGGAGGTTGAGGCCTGGCGGGTAACGAGAAGAGAGGATATACTGAAGGGCAAGTTCCCATCTGCGGAGTTCTGACAGGTTGGTATTAGTGGGAAGTATCCAGATAACCCGGACGGTGTAACACTGTGCCAAGATGCGCTGGCCGTGCACCAAGGCATGTTTAGCCACAGGGTGATCCTCATTACCAACAAACACTGTCTGCCTGTGTCCACTCATGCGAACGGACAGTTTGTTGCTGGACATTCCCACATAGAAAGCTTCACAGTGCAGGCAGGTCAGTTGGTAAATCACGTGGGTGCTTTTACACGTGGCTCTGCCTTTGATCGTGTACACCTTCCGGGTTACAGGACTGGAGTAGGTGGTGGTGGGAGGGTGCATGGGACAGGTTTTACATCGGGGGCGGTTACAAGGGTACGAGCCAGAGGGTATGGAAGGTGCTTTGGGGATTTCATAAGGATGAACTAAGAGGTTGCGAAGGTTAGGTGGACGGCGGAAAGACACTCTTGGTGGTTGGGGAGGATTTCATGAAAGATGGATCTCATTTCAGGGCAGGATTTGAGGAAGTCGTATCCCTGCTGGAGAGCCACATTCAGAGTCTGATCCAGTCCCGGAAAGTATCCTGTCACAAGAGGGGCACTGTTGGGGTTCTTCTGTGGGAGGTTCTGGGTTTGAGGGGATGAGGAAGTGGCTCTGGCTATTTGCTTCTGTATCAGGTCGGGAGGGTTGTTGCGGGATGCGAAATCTGTTTTCAGGTTGTTGGTGTAATGGTTCAGGGCTTCCGGACTGGAGCAGATTCGTTTGCCATGAAGACTTAGGCTGTAGGGAAGGGACCGTTTGATGTGGAATGGGTGGCAGCTGTCATAATGGAGGTACTGTTGTTTGTTGGTGATCTTGATGTGGACGGACATGTGAAGCTGGCCATTGGACAGGTGGAGGTCAACGTCAAGGAAAGTGGCATGGGATTTGGAGTAGGACCAGGTGAATCTGATGGAACCAAAGGAATTGATGTTAGAGAGGAAATTCTGGAGTTGTTCTTCACTGTGGGTCCAGATCATGAAGATGTCATCAATAAATCTGTACCAAACTTTGGGTTGGCAGGCTTGGGTAACCAAGAAGGCTTCCTCTAAGTGACCCATAAATAGGTTGGCGTACGAGGGGGCCATCCTGGTACCCATGGCTGTTCCCTTTAGTTGTTGGTATGTCTGGCCTTCGAAAGTGAAGAAGTTGTGGGTCAGGATGAAGCTGGCTAAGGTAATGAGGAAAGAGGTTTTAGGTAGGGTGGCAGGTGATCGGCATGAAAGGAAGTGCTCTATCGCAGCGAGGCCCTGGACGTGCGGAATATTTGTGTATAGGGAAGTGGCATCAACAGTTACAAGGATGGTTTCTGGGGTAACAGATTGGGTAAGGATTCCAGGCGTTTGAGAATGTGGTTCGTGCCTTTGATGAAGGATGGGAGACTGCATGTAATGGGTTGAAGGTGTTGATCTACGTAGGCAGAGATACGTTCTGTGGGGGCTTGGTAACCAGCTACAACGGGGCGGCCGGGATGATTGGGTTTGTGTATTTTAGGAAGAAGGTAGAAGGTAGGGGTGCGGGGTGTCTGTGGGGCCAGGAGGTTGATGGAGTCAGGTGAAAGGTTTTGTAGGGGGCCTAAGGTTCTGAGGATTCCTTGAAGCTCCACCTGGACATCCGGAATGGGATTACCTTGGCAAACTTTTTAAGTAGTGTTGTCTGAAAGCTGACGCAGTCCCTTAGCCACATACTCCCGACGATCAAGTACCACGGTCGTGGAATCCTTGTCCGCCAGAAGAATGACGATGGATCGGTCAGTCTTCAGATCACGGATGGTCTGGATTCAGCAGTGGTGATTTTGGGAGTAGGATTAAGGTTTTTTAAGAAGGATTGAGAGGCAAGGCTGGAAGTGAGAAATTCCTGGAAGGTTTGGAGAGTGTGATTTTGAGGAATAGGAGGTGGGTCCTGCTGTGACGGAGGACGGAACTGTTCCAGGCAGGGTTCAATTTGGATAGTGTCTTGGGGAGTTGGATCATTAGGAGTAGGATTAGGATCATTTTTCTTCGTGGCAAAGTGATATTTCCAGCAGAGAGTATGAGTGTAGGACAATAAATCTTTGACGAGGGCTGTTTGGTTGAATCTGGGAGTGGGGCTGAAGGTGAGGCCTTTGGGTAGGACAGAGGTTTCGGATTGGGAGAGAGGTTTGGAGGAATGGTTAACTACTGAATATGGGTGATGTGGTTCCAAATTGTGTTGATTCGAATTTTGAGGTTTTGGGGGGAGTGGAGCAGGAAGTGTGAGATTGAGTAGATGGGAGTGCCTGGGTCTGTGTGCAATGAGAGGAGGTTGAGGTTTACTGGAAAGGTTGTGAAGGGTGAGTGAGTTGCCTTTCCGGAGGTGGGAAACCAGGAGATTGGATAGCTTTTTGAGGTGGAGGGTGGCATGCTGTTCTAAGTTGCGGATGGCCTGTAGGAGGATGCTCTGAACAGCTAGTGTGTATGTGGGAGAGGAAAGATTGAGGACTTTTATTAACGATAGCAGTTGACGGGTGTGTTCATTGGCTGAGTTGACGTGTAGGTGAAGGATTAGGTGGGTGAGGGCAATGGATTGTTCAGTTTGGAACTGGTATAGGGACTGATGGAAAGAAGGGTTACAGCCAGAGATGGGAACTTTAAGTGTGAGGCCTTTGGGGGTAATGCCAAATGTCAGACAAGCCTGAGAAAATAAAATATGGGAGTGTAATCTGGCTAGGGCGAAGGCATGTTTGCGGAGGGAATGTAAATAAAACTTAATGGGGTCATTGTGGGGATGTTGTGAGGGTGACATGGTATTAGAAGGTGCAAAGTGTGACATGAGGCTGAAATGAAAATGAAAATAAAAATGAAAATATATGGGGAGAGATAAAGGTGAACTGGAAAGCAACTGGAGATCTGGTGTGAAAAAAGGCGAAAAAGGGTTGGTAAAAGCTGAGCTATGTTGATCCTGTGGTGAACTTGGGTTGGTAAACAACGATGTGCACAAAGGTTAGGTGGTTGTGTTGCCTCCAAAACACGTTAAAGGGTGGAGAAATTCGGGAAAATTTCGAAAAAACTGCGTGCAAATGTATTAAAAGGGGTGGTTATGTGGTGGCAGATTATGAAAATGAGGCTAACAATTGTCTGACGATAAATAATGACGTTAAAACCTGTGGGAAGCGGCTAAAAATGATCAGTGATGTGGGAAAAACGGAAATGGACATAAAGCGAAAGTTATTAGAACTAGCCGAAATGGTTGTTTAATGGGTGAAAGGAACTGTTTGTGAACTGGAAACGGTGGATTTTATAGCAGCGGTAGTGTTAAAAGCGGAAGAAAAAAATTTTTCGTTATGGTTTGGATGTGGGTTACGTATTATTGAGTATATATAGGCAGGATAAAATTGTATGGTAGATTACGGTAAAAAGGAGAAGGTGAATACAAAGTGAAACTACTTGCAAAAACAGAAACAGAAAATAAGGTGACAGAAAAGATTTCGAAATGCAACAGTGACAATAACAAACGTAATTGTTGGGTTCAAATTAATGATATGAATATAATAGAGGGAAACATTCCACATGGGAAAAATATATCTAAAAACAAAGAAGATGTGACTTACCAAACGAAACCGCTGGCAGTTTGATAGACACACAAACAAACACAAACATACACGCAAAATTCTAGCTTTCAAAACCAATGGTTGCTTCATCAGGAAAGAGGGAAGGAGAGGGAAAGACGAAAGGATGTGGGTTTTAAGGGAGAGAGTAAGGAGTCATATTAAATATAAAATATATTGAGATGATAATTATGATGGACATTACCCGGAAACCATCCTTGTAACCATTGATGCCACTTCCCTATACACAAACATTCTGCACGTCCAGGACCTCGCTGCGATGGAGCACTTCCTTTCACGCCGATCACCTGCCACCCTACCTAAAACCTCTTTCCTCATTACCTTAGCCAGCTTCATCCTGACCCACAACTTCTTCACTTTCGAAGGCCAGACATACCAACAACTAAAGGGAACAGCCATGGGTACCAGGATGGCACCCTCGTACGCCAACCTATTTATGGGTCGCGTAGAGGAAGCCTTCTTGGTTACCCAAGCCTGCCAACCCAAAGTTTGGTACAGATTTATTGATGACATCTTCATGATCTGGACCCACAGTGAAGAACAACTCCAGAATTTCAACTCCAACCTCAACTCCTTTGGTTCCATCAGATTCACCTGGTCCTACTCCAAATCCCATGCCACTTTCCTTGACGTTGACCTCCACCTGTCTAATGGCCAGCTTTACATGTCCGTCCCCATCAAGATCACCAACAAACAACAGTACCTCCATTATGACAGCTGCCACCCATTCCACATCAAACGGTCCCTTCCCTACAGCCTAGGTCTTCATGGCAAACGAATCTGCTCCAGTCCGGAAGCCCTGAACCATTACACCAACAACCTGAAAACAGATTTCGCATCCCGCAACAACCCTCCCGACCTGATACAGAAGCAAATAACCAGAGCCACTTCCTCATCCCCTCAAACCCAGAATCCCCCACAGAAGAACCACAAAAGTGCCCCACTTGTGACAGGATACTTTCCGGGACTGGACCAGACTCTGAATGTGGCTCTCCATCAGGGATACGACTTCCTCAAATACTGCCCTGAAATGAGATCCATCCTTCATGAAATCCTCCCCACTCCACCAAGAGTGTCTTTCCGCCGTCCACCTAACCTTCGTAACCTGTTAGTTCATCCCTATGAAATCCCCAAACCACGTTCCCTACCCTCTGGCTCGTACCCTTGTAACTGCCCCCGGTGTAAAACCTGTCCCATGCACCCTCCCACCACCACCTACTCCAGTCCTGTAACCCGGAAGGTGTACACGATCAAAGGCAGAGCCACGTGTGAAAGCACCCACGTGATTTACCAACTGACCTGCCTACACTGTGAAACGTTCTGTGTGGGAATGACCAGCAACAAACTGTCCATTCGCATGAGTGGACACAGGCAGACAGTGTTTGTTGGTAATGACGATCATCCTGTGGCTAAACGTGCCTTGGTGCACAGCCAGCGCATCTTGGCACAGTGTTACACCGTCCGGGTTAGCTGGATACTTCCCACTAATACCAACCTGTCAGAACTCCGGAGATGGGAACTTGCTCTTCAGTATATCCTCTCTTCTCGTTACCCGCCAGGCCTCAACCTCCACTAATTTCAAGTTACTGCCACTCATACCTCACCTGTCATTCAACAAGATCTTTGCCTATGTACTTCCACCTCGACTGACATCTGCCCAAACTCTTTGCCTTTACAAATGTCTGCTTGTGTCTGTGTATGTGCAGATGGATATGTGTGTGTATGCGAGTGTATATCTGTCCTTTTTTCCCCCTAAGGTAAGTCTTTCCGCTCCCGGGATTGGAATGACTCCTTTCCCTCTCCCTTAAAACCCACATCCTTTTGTCTTTCCCTCTCCTTCCCTCTTTCCTGATGAAGCAACCATTGGTTGCGAAAGCTAGAATTTTGTGTGTATATTTGTGTTTGTTTGTGTGTCTATCAACCTGCCAGCGCTTTCGTTTGGTAAGTCACATCTTCTTTGTTTTTAGATATATAACATATAAAATATATTGAGATGATTATTATGATGGACATTATTTATTACATGATGTCAGATGCATTGTTTTCTCTGACAACAGCATGTGTGGTAATATATTTTCTGCATAAGAGCTCAGAAGTACAGTTTAAAATTGGAAAACTGTATACAGTACAAATAAGCAACAGTAGCTCCATGTCAAGTATAAGATAAATATCAAGCAGTAAAGCTTTAGTCAAAAAATGTTTGAAACTGAATTCATGTAAGGCAAACCACTATGGGCGGCTGACATGCCTTGACATTCAGGTAGCATCAGACTCAGGTGCCCATGTTAGCAATTATGTGCATGTGAACAATACACCATGATTGGTGTGTAGAAGTCACAAATACAAACATGCTTTTTAACATTCAAAATATAGACAGCTGAATAATTTGATGAACATTGTTTAGTACATGAAGTAAAAGGTAATATTTTATTTGACAGCAGCAAAAATGCTAACATTTTGTTTACATAAGAGCTTTTTCATCAAGAACATCTGAAATTACAAAAAGAAGTCATACGCATAATATGTAAAACGGGTCGTAGGGAGCACTGTCGTCCCCTTTTTTCCACACTCAGAATACTCACAATTATAAATTTAAACATCTATGTGTCTGTACTCTATATTAAAAATAATATTTCAGAATTTACTGCCAGAGGGGAAATTCATGAACACAACACCAGAGCCAAGGGTAATTTAGGCATACCGTGCCACAGATTAGCAAGAACAGGAAATTCCCACTAAGTTCAGTAAACTGCCAGTTCATGTTCAGTCTATGGATGTAATTTTTTTTTTAATTAAGTGGTACAGCTAGCTGTCAGATCATCCATTCTATGGCATTAAAGAATTCTTTGAGATGCCTGAGGAGGATATTAGCATTTAAAAGTTGTCTGTAGTTAAACATATTAATGTGTACTGTGGTTAATCGTGTGTAATTACGTAGTGTATAAATAAACAATACAATTGTATATTATATTAGATCATAGTACAGCTTATTGCATTAACTTTTAGAAGCTATCCTGGTGTAATTTGGTACACTGCCATGCTTGAAATGTATTCTTTAATGTAATGACACTTGTTTATTTCATTATTCTGTATGTACTAGTACATCCTGTATGATGAAGCCGATATCATTGTAAAATGATCTATGGTGAATAAAGTTCTTGGTTCTTGATTACAAGTACAGTTTAAATGCTGAACACTGACTAACAGTACAAGAAAGCAACAGTACTTACATGCCATGCATAAAATTAGTCTCAAGTGATTAAGTTTTATTCAAATAATTTTTTAATTAAAATTCACAGAAGACAAACTACTGTGGGGAGTTCACATATGTGGAGCCACAGGTTGCATCTAACAGAATAGTCAGTGTTAGCAAGTGCAAGTAGGTGAACAATACAAAAAGAGTGCTATCTAGAAGTTGCTATTACAAACAGGTTACTTAATATTCAAAATATACACGGTTGAATATTAAGTTGTAGATTATTTACTACATGAAGTAAAATGTAATATTTTATTTGACAGTAGCAATTATGGTAACATTTTGTCTACATAAGAGATTAGAAGTAGAGTTTAAAGGCCATAGCTGACTAACAGGACAAGAAGGCAGCAGTACTTACATGTCTCCTATAAAAAAGATTTAAGTGATTATGTTTCAGTAACAATTCTTGAAATGGAATGCATGGAAGGCTAACCACTATGGGCTGCTCACTTATTTTAGGCTACAGTTATCATCAGTTTGAGGTGCCCATGTTAGCAATTGCTTGAAGGTGAATGATACACCAAGAGTGCAACTAGAAGTTGCAAATAGAAACAGGCTACTTAACATTTAAAATTTGTACAGTTGAATATTAAGATGTACATTATGTAGTACAAGAAATAGAAGTAAGAGAAAATAAGTGAGGGAAGATAACATTATGATAATTGGTTATCTGAATGCTCAGATGGACATGGATAGAAATATATTTGAGGAGGTGATTGGCCCTTGCGGATAAGGAAGACGAAATATTGAGTGTGAAGAATTTCTAAATCTGTACATAAGGAATCCTCTTTTAATGAAGAATACATTATTCAAGAAGAAAGATAGCCTTAAGATTACTAGATATGGCTGAGATGGCAAATCTAAGACAGTTATAGACTATATATTAACGGACAAATTAATTGGAGGAAAAGTAAGGGACATTAAAGTCACACAAAGTGAGCACTTTGATAGTGACTGCAGGTTACTAGTAGCTGAGCTAAGTATAAGATGAAAAGTTTGAATGCTGTACAACGAATGCCAAAAATTAAGGAGTGGAAGTTGAAAGAAGAAGAAAACAAGAAAAGTTTCCAAAATCTAGTAGTGCAAATTGACAAAAACTGACAGTGGTATTGTAGAGGAAGAGTGGAACCTATTTAAAAAATCAATAGTTAACAGTGCTGTGGAGATATACAGCAAAATAAAGGGTAAAGTGAAAGACAAAGAAACCAGTTGGTGGAATGATAGAGTAAAAGATGCAATTAAGAAATGTATTATGGCGAAGAAAAAGATGGTGTTTGAAAAAATAAAATCAGAACCAGGGGCTGGTACCAAAAGATGGACAAATAGTGACAACACTGGTGAAGGAATACCAACAAAAGAAACTCCAAGCAACGAGAATTGTGAAAGAAGAAAAGGAGAAGAGTTGGGAAATATTCACCTAGAAACTAGAGCAGGATAGCAAAGGGAACTAAAAACTGCTATATGGGTTATTGAAAAGTAAAAGATCTGATAGAGAAGACATAAAAGTGATTGAAACAAAGGATGGGGATATTATCAGGCACATGGAAGGTATCAGAGAAGATATGAACAATTATTTTGAAATGCTACTGAATGGGAGGTGCACAAGAAAGTGACACTGAATTTGTTGAATTAGAAAAGGAGCAGAATCCAATCTCTTGGTTAGAAACTGAGAATTCCATGAAATAGATGAAAAGTGGGAAGGTGGCTGGAGTAGATGAGCTGATAGTGGATATGATTAAAGCCACAGGAATCCGTGGAATACAATGGTTACACTGGGTGCTGGGAGTGATATGGAAAGAAAACAAAGTGCTGGATGAATGTAAAAAAGGAATTATAATACCATTGTTCAAGAAAGGTAGTAGAAATAAATGCACCAACTACTGAGGAATCACACTGTTATCACATTGACTTAAGATAGTGGGAAAAGTCAGAGAAAAAAGATGGCAGGAAATTCTAGAACCCAATTAGAGGAACAACAGCATTGGTTCAGAAGTAATAGGGGGAACTATAGATCTCATTTTCTCCCTCCATCAGTTAATGGAGACGCATTGGGAAAAAGTGAAGCACTTGATAGTAGTATTCGTGGATTTGGAAAAAGCATATGACACTGTACCAAGGCATAAAATATGGGAATGCTTGAGAAAACATAATGTTCCTGATTCATTAATTAAAAAGGTCCAGATGCTGTACGGTGGTTGTGAGAGCAGTGTACAAGTAGGAGGTGGAAGATCAAAATCGTTTAAGACAAAGAGAGGTATTGAGCAAGGCAGTTTGCTCTCCCCTTTACTCTTCATTACACTTACCGACACAATCATGAAAAAAATCAAGCAAGAAGGAAATGAAGACCCCAACGCTTTTGTTTTTGCTGATGACATTGCCGTTTGGGGAGAGATGGAAATGGAGGTACAGAGGAGACTAGACAATTGGAACACAAAATTTAAAAAATTCAAGTTAACTGTGAGTAGGAACAAGACAGTGGCATTGAAGATGAGCAGGACACCCACACCTTGTCACATCATACTGGAGGGGGAGAAGGTTGAATGTGTGAAAAGCTTCAATTATCTGGGTAGCATGTTATCATGCTATGGATGTTCCAAAGTAGAAATCTTAAACAGGATAACAAAAGGATCTAACTTCTTCCACAAAGTGTGAAATCTAATCTGGGACAAGGAAGTTCCTCAAAGAGAACATACCATTTATAAAACTTACTTCCTGTCAATCATGATGTATAGCTTATAGTCCTATGTCATAAATAAGAGCGAAGTGAGTCAAATGCAAGCATGTGAAATGAAGTTCCTTAAGTCAGCTCTACAATAAACTAGGAGAGAGAGAGAGAGAGAGAGAGAGAGAGAGAGAGAGAGAGAGTCAGGAATATTTACGTAAGGTGAGACCTGCAGGTGACACTGATTACAGAGGAGAGGCTGAGTGCTTTGAGATTGAATTTGGTCACATGAAGCAAATGCACACAACCTGAATTCCACGCCGGTATGTGGAAATGAAGGTACCATGAAGAAGAACATTTGCACAGCTTCCAAAGAAATGGATGGAACAGGTTAAGGAAGACCTCAAAAGTAGAAGTGTAACATGGGATGTAGTGAAGAGGGAAAAGCTATATCAGGACAGAAACCAATGGAGGCATGTTTGTTGTTGTCTTCAGTCCTGAGACTAGTTTGATGCAGCTCTCCATGCTACTCTATCCTCTGCAAGCTTCTTCATCTCCCAGTACTTACTGCAACCTACATCCTTCTGAATCTGCTTAGTGTATTCATCTCTTGGTCTCTCTCTACAATTTTTACCCTCCACGCTGCCCTCCGATGCTAAATTTGTGATCCCTTGATGCCTCAGAACATGTCCTACCAACCGGTCCCTTCTTCTTATCAAGTTGTGCCACAAACTCCTCTTCTCCCCAATTCTATTCAATACCTCCTCGTTAGTTATGTGATCTACCCATCTAATCTTCAGCATTCTTCTGTAGCACCACATTTTGAAAGCTTCTTGTCCAAACTATTTATCATTCATGTTTCACTTCCATACATGGCTACACTCCATACAAATACTTTCAGAAACGACTTCCTGACACTTAAATCCATACTCGATGTAAAGAAATTTCTCTTCTTCAGAAACGCTATCCTTGCCATTGCCAGTCTACATTTTATATCCTCTCTACTTCGACCATCATCAGTTATTTTGCTCCCCAAATATCAAAACGCCTTTACTACTTTAAGCGTCTCATTTCCTAATCTAATTCTCTCAGCATCATCTGACTTAATTCGACTACAGTCCATTATCCTCGTTTTGCTTTTGTTGATGTTCATCTTATATCCTCCTTTCAAGACACTGTCCATTCCGTTCAACTGCTCTTCCAAGTCCTTTGCTGTCTCTGACAGAATTACAATGTCATCGGTGAACCTCAATGTTTTTATTTCTTCTCCATGGCCTTTAATACCTACTCCAAAGTTTTCTTTTGTTTCCTTCACTGCTTGCTCAATATACAGATTGAATAACATTGGGGACAGGCTACAACCCTGTCTCACTCCCTTGCCAACCACTGCCTCCCTTTCATGCCCTCGACTCTTATAACTGCCATCTGGTTTCTGTACAAATTGTGAAGAGCCTTTTGCTCCCTGTATTTTACCCCTGCCACCTTCAGAATTTGAAAGAGAGTATTCCAGTCAACATTGTCAAAAGCTTTATCTAAGTCTACAAATGCTAGAAATGGACGCATATTGATCACAAAAGTTCCTACCCGGCTCACTGGAACCAATCCTGATGTTGAATCCAGATAATGATGAAGTAAAAGCCAATATTTTATTTGACAGCAGCAAATATGGTAACATTTAGTCTACATAAGAGATTAGAAGTAAAGTTTAAAGGCTGAAAACTGACTAACAGTACAAGAAAGCAACAGTACTTACATGTCATGTATAAAATAAGTTTCAGATGATTAAGTTTCAGTCACATAATTTTTGAATTGGAATGAATGGAAGGCAAACCACTATGGGCTGCTCACATATGTTGAGCTCCAGGTAGCATCAGAGTGAGATGGTTGTGTAAGGAATCGTGAGCAGCTGAACAATACACCAAGAATGGTATCTAGAAGTTACAATTCCAACAGCTTCTTAACATTCAAAATATAGACAGATCAATATTATGACAAACATTAATTACTAAAAGAAGAAAAGGCAATATTTTATTTGAGTTCAGCAAATATGATAACTTTTTTAAATAATTATTTTTTATTTTTTTTATTTTTTATTTATTTTTTGCATAAGAGATTAGAGGTACAGATTAAAGGCTGAAAACTGACTACCAGTAGAAGAAAGCAACAGTACTTACATGTCACAAGTAAATTAAGTTGCAGGTGATTATGTTTCAGTTACATTATTTTTGAATTGGGATTCATGAAAGGTTAACCCTAGATGGGCTGCTGACATATGTCGAGCTACAGGTAGCATCAAACTGAGATGCCTGTGCTAGAAATTGCGGGCAGGTAAATCAAACACCAAGAGTGCTATATAGAAGTTGCAAACACAAGCATATTACATAGTATTAAAAATATAGACAGATAAATATGATACGAGTATTACTTAGTACATGAAGTAAAAGATAATATATTGTTTGACTTCAGCAAATATAGTAACATTTTGTTTACATAGGGGATTAGAGGTACAGATTAAAGGCTGAAAACTGACTAACAGTACAAGATACCAACATCACTTTAATGTCATGTATAAAATAAGTTTCAAGAAATTAAGTTTCAGTCACAAAATTTTGAATTGGAATGCATGGAAAGCACACCAATATGTGCTGCTCACATCTGTCCAACTACAGGTAACATCAAACTTATGAGCCCATGTTAGCAATTGCAGGTAGGTGATCAATACATCAAGGGAGCCAACTAGAAGTCAAACATAATAACAAGATACTAAAAATTCAAAATGTAGACAGATGAATATAATGATGAACATTATTTAGTACATGAAGTAAAAGATAATATTTCATCTGACAGCAGCAAATATGATAACATTTTGTCTACATAAGGTTTATAAGTACAGTTTAAAGGGTAAAAACAGACTAAGAGTACAAGAAATCAACAATACTTTCATGTCACGCATAAAATAAATTTCAAGCGATTCAGTTTTGGTCAAATAATTTTTGA
Source organism: Schistocerca nitens (assembly GCF_023898315.1). Classification (NCBI taxonomy): domain Eukaryota; kingdom Metazoa; phylum Arthropoda; class Insecta; order Orthoptera; family Acrididae; genus Schistocerca; species Schistocerca nitens. The sequence continues at coordinate 53,165,778 of NC_064624.1, read as the reverse complement.
ATTTTAATGCACTGAAGACAAACTACTAAGGGCTGCTCACATATGTCGAGCAACAGATAGCTCGAGACTAATACGCCTGTGTTAGCTATTGCAGGCAGGTGTACAATACAACACAGGTGCTATCAAGAAGTTGCAAATACAAACAGCCTAATTAACGATCAAAATATAGACAGATGAATATTATGACGAATATTTTTAACACATGAAGTAACAGGTAATATGGGGTGATTGACAGCAGGAAATATGGCAACTTTTTGTTTACATAAGAACTTGGATGTACAGAATGAGATTTTCACTCTGCAGCGGAGTGTGCGCTGATATGAAACTTCCTGGCAGATTAAAACTGTGTTTTGGACCGAGACTCGAACTCGGGACCTTTGCCTTTCACGGGCAAGTGCTTGTAATCTAGGTGTACAGTTTAATGGCTGAAAAGTGACTAACAGTACAAGAGAGCAACAGTAGGTTGTCATCACATATGAAATATGTTTTAAGTTATTAAGTTACAGTCACATAATTTTTGATTTGGAATTCATGGAAGGAAAACTATAATTGGCTGCTCACATATGTTGAGCTACAGGTAGTATCAGACTGAGGTGCCATTTTAAGCAATCGCTGGCAGGTGAACAATACAAAAAGAGCGCTATCTAGAATTTGCAAAGATAAATAGGCTACATAATATTCAGAATATAGACAGATTAATATTATGATGAATGTTACTTAGTACATGAAGTAAAAGGAAATATTTCGTTTAACAGCAGAAAATATGGTAACATTTTGTCTACACAAGAGCTTAGAAGTACAGTTCAAAAGCTGAAAACTGACCAACAGTACAAGAAATCAAAAGAACTTACATGTCATGTATAAAATACGTTTCAAGCAATTAAGTTTCGGTCACATAATTTTTGAATTGGAATGCATGGAAGTCAAACCACTATGTGATGCTCACATATGTCAAGCTAAAGGTAGCTTGAGAATTTGATGCCCATGATATATTGTCTACAAAAGAGCTTACAAGTACAGTTTAATGGCTGGAATGTGACTAAAAATACAAGAAATCAGCATTACTTACATTCCACATAAAGTAAAGGAATTGAGAGATAAGGCTTTAGGCACAAAAGTTTGTAATCCTATGCACGGAAGAATAAAAACACTGTGCTGGTCAGAATAGTTGAGCTACTGGTAGTATCTGAAAGAGAACCTGTGGATGGAAGTGTGTGCAGGTGAACATGTCACCATGAGGGCCGTCTAGTACCTGCAAATAAAAACAAGCAACTTAAAATTGTAAATATAGATGTGAATATTTTGAAGAACACTATATAGTATATGAAGTAAGCATCACTATTTTTTCCATTGGCAGCAAACATGACGACATTTTGTCTATGTAAGGGCATAGAAGTACATTTTAATGGTGAGGAAGAAGTTAACAGTACAAGAAAGCAACAGAACCTTGATGTTACATAAAAATAAGAATCAAGGGTAAAGCTTTAGTTCAAAAGTATTGTAATGGAACGCATGTCAAAAAACAATTTTTGTCTAGTCAAAATTGTTGTGCTACAGGTAGTATCCAACAAAAGACCCACAAAACCAGGTGTGGGCAGGTGAGCATGTCATCAACAGGGCCATCAAGAACAGACAAATAAAAGAAGGCTACTTAGCATTATTAATATAGGCAGGTGAATATTACGATGAGCCCTAGTTAGTATATGAAGTAGACAGTATTATTTTTCTCTGTTATCAACAAACATGGAGCGATTTTGTCTACAATAGAGCTTACAAGTATAGTTTAATGGCTGGAATGTGACTAACAATACAAGAAAGCAGCATTACTTACATTTCGCATTAGATAAAGGAATCGATGAATAGGGCTTTAAGTACAAAAGTTTTGTAATCCTATGCATGGAAGAAAAAAAACAGTGCACTGATCAGAATTGTTGAGCTACTGGTGGTATCTGAAAGAGAAACTGTGAAAGGATGTGTGTGCAGGTGAACATGTTACCGTGAGAGCTATCTAGTACCTGCAAATAAATACAGGCTACTTAAAATTATAAATATAGGCATGTGAATAATATCAAGTACACTATTTAGTATATGATGTAAGCAGCACAATTTTTGCCATTAGCACCAAATATCAGGTCATTATTTCTATGTAAGGACATAGAAGTACAATTTAATGTCTGAAAAGTAGCTAACAGTGAAAGAAAGCAACAGAACTTTCATGTTACATAAAAAATAAGAATCAATGGATAAAGCTTTAGTTTCAAAAGTTCGGTAACGGAATGCATGGGATGAAAAAATGGTGGAATGGTCAAAGATGTTGAGCTAGAGGTAGTATCGGACAGAGGACCCACAAAACGAATTGTGGGCAGGTGAGCATGTCATCAAGAGGGCCATCAAGAACAGGCAAATAAAGAAAGGCTACTTAGCAGTATTAATATTGATAAGTGAATATTACAATGAGCCCTAGTTAGTATATGAAGTAGAAGGCATTATTTTCTCTGTTATCACCAAACATGGAGGGATTTTGTCTACAAAAGAGTTTACAAGTACAGTTTAATGGTTGGAAACTGACTAACAATACAAGAAAGCAGCAGTACTTGCATATCTCATAAAATAAAGGATGTAAGGGATAGGGCATTAGGCACAAAATTTTTATAATCCTATGCATGGAAGGAAAACAACTCTGCACTGGTCACAATTGTTGAGCTACTGGAAGTATCTGACAGAGGACCCACGAAAGGAAGTGTGTGCAGGTGAACATGTCACAATTAACAAAGCTTATAGTTTTGTAGGGTGTACTCATCCATTTTCTTTATATCTGCTGCTGCCAGAGGCTCATGTTGTTGACTCAAATGTGGTTTTGTACACCATGGATTGTAAATACAAACTTTAAGTTTCAGAACCTTTATTCTATGTCACTTCATAATTATACTGACGTGCTTACAACACTGACGTACATCTTTCTTAAGCCATTACATGCTGCTTGAGCAGAATCTATTAAGACACTGCCCTCCAATGCTGACATGGCTGCCCATTTATATACAAATCTGGACAATCCTCGGTATTTTTATAAGTTTTTTTTATTTTTTATTTATTTCTTTATTTTTTTTATAAAATTACAATTACAACTGTTGCTTTAAAATAAATGGCATATTTCAGCAGTTGTACTGGCACTTATAGAGCAAATACGTTATCAAATTTGTTGCATTTGACATTTTAGAAGTGTGAGAACACTCAAATATGAAATATTAACAATACTTTTACTATATTTATAAAATTCAAAAGATATGTGAACCGGAAAATGTTCCTAATGGTTATTGGACTTATATACTTCAAAGTAATTATAATTTAATCAATGAATCAATTTTGTAAATATAGGATTACCTATATCACTGCCTTTTATTTACATCAGTGATTCCTGTTTACTTCAAACTGAATCGTAAAGTATGTGTTTGAAATGGGTTTCAATGGAGTGTTTTGGATCGAAAAATACATTTTTTTAAATGGGTTTCAATGGACTGTTACATCTTAGCAGAAAACCTGATGTACATAAGAGCTTACAAGTACAGATAAATTGTTGGAAACTGACTAACAGTACAAGAAAGCAACAGTACTTACATATACATGTAAAATAAGAATAAAGTGATAAAGTTTTAGTCACATAAGTTTTGAAATGTAATGTGTGGATGGAAAACAACTGTGGGCTGGGCACAAATATTGAGGTACAGGTAGCATCAACATACGCCCCCAAGAAAGGATGAGTGGGCAGGTGAATATGACACCAACAGGGCCAACATGTAGCCATAAATACAAACAGCATACTTAACATTAGAAATAAAAACAGGTGAATATTATGTTAACATAATATCAAATTAAGTCGGGTGATGCTGAAGGAATTAGATTAGGAAATGAGACACTTAAAGTATTAAAGGAGTTTTGCTGTTTGGTGAGCAAAATAACTGATGATGGTCGAAGTAGAGAGGATATAAAATGTAGACTGGCAATGGCAAGAAAAGCGTTTCTGAAGAAGAGAAATTTGTTATGTTAAGATCAAGTATAGATTTAAGTGTCAGGAAGTCGTTTCTAAAAGTATTTGTATGGAGTGTAGCCATGTATGGAAGTGAAACATGGACGATAAATAGTTTGGACAAGAAGAGAATAGAAGCTTTCAAAATGTGGTGCTACAGAAGAATGCTGAAGATTAGATGGGTAGATCACATAACTAATGAGGAGGTATTGAATAGAATTGGGGAGAAGAGGAGTTTGTGGCACAACTTGAAAAAAAGAAGGGACCGGTTGCTAGGACATGTTCTGAGGCATCAAGGGATCACAAATTTAGCATTTGAGGGCAGTGTGGAGGGTAAAAATCATAGAGGGAGACCAAGAGATGAATACACTAAGCAGATTCAGAAGGACGTAGGTTTCAGTAAGTACTGGGAGATGAAGAAGCTTGCAGAGGATAGAGTAGCATGGAGAGCTGCATCAAACCAGTCTCAGGACTGAAGACCACAAGAACAACAACAACAACAATTTAGTATATGATATGAAAGGCATTATTTTATCTATTAGCAGCAAACATGGTGACATTTTGTCTATATAAGAGCTTAGAACTACAGTTTAATGTCTGGAAACAGACTATCAGTACAAGAAAGCAACAGCACTTACAAGTCACATATAAAACAATAGTTAAGTGATAATCTTTTAGTCGCAAATATCAGAAATTGGGTGAACAGAAGCAAAACAATGGTGGGCTGGTCGCAAATGTTGAGGTATGGGTAGCACCAGACAGAAGCCACAATCAAAGGATGCATGGGCAAGTGAACATATCACCAAGAAGGGCATCCACTAGATGAAAATACAAACACGCTACTTAACATTAAAAATATAGACAGGTGAATAATGAGAGGAACACCGTTCAGTATTTGAAGTAAAATGCATTATTTGATCTGTTAGCAGCAAACAAGGTGACATTTTGTTCACATAAAACATTAGAAATACAGTTTAATGGTTGGAAAACGATTAAAAGTACAAAAAAGCAACAGTACTTAGATGTCACCTAAAATATAAGTATCAAGGGATAAAGCTTCAGTCACAAAAGATTTGTAATGGAATGTATGGAAGAAAAACAACTGTGGGCTTGTCATAATTGTTGAGCTACTGCTAGTATCAGACAGAGGGCCCTGAGAAAGGAAGGGTAGATATGTGAACATCTCACCAACAGGGCCATCTAGTACCCACAAATAAAAACATGGTTACTTAACATTATAAATATAGACAGGTTAATATTATGATGAACACTATTTAGTAAATGAAGTAAAAGGCATTATTTTATCTGTGAGCAACAAACATTTATTTATTTGCTATCTTTTTTTGAATATAGTCACCAACTGGTGACTTTTGCAAATGTCATAGCATTTTTATACATTTTTTGTATAAACGGTATGAATTTGCAATTCATATGTACACGAAGCTACTTATGGGTGATGCACTTGGCAATATATGGTACAGAACTTCATAATGCAATGTACAGTTGTTATACAGTATAGGTTTTTATATTTACAGCATGTTGTTACAAAAATAATATTTATTACAATCACCTAAGTATAGCACATCATATAGATAGACGAGTTAGGCCTACATTTAAGAATAGCTACATTTTTATATCAGTATTCATTCATTCATCTTGATGTGTTGTTGTTGTTGTGGTCTTCAGTCCTGAGACTGGTTTGATGTAGCTCTCCATGCTACTCTATGCTGTGCAACCTTCTTCATCTCCCAGTACCTACTGCAGCCTACATCCTTCTGAATCTGCTTAGTGTATTCATCTCTTGGCCTCCCTCTCCATTTTTACCCTCCACACTGCCCTCCAATACTAAATTGGTGATCCCTCGATGTCTCAGAACATGTTCTACCAACCAATCCCTTCTTCTAGTCAAGTTGTGTCAGAAGCCCCTCTTCTCCCCAATTCTGTTCAATACCTCCTCATTAGTTATGTGATCTACCCATCTACTCTTCAGCATTCTTCTGTAGCACCACATTTAAAGAGCTTCTATTCTCTTCTCGTCTAAACTATTTATCGTCCACGTTTCACTTCCATACATGGCTACACTCCATACAAATACTTTCAGAAACGACTTCCTGACATTTAAATCTATACTCAACGTTAACAAATTTTTCTTCTTCAGAAACGCTTTCCTTGCCATTGCCAGTCTACATTTTATATCCTCCCTACTTCGACCATCATCATTTACTTTGCTCCCCAAACAGCAAAACTCCTTTACTTCTTTAAGTGTCTCATTTACTAATCTAATTCCCTCAGCATGAACCGACTTAATTTGTCTACATTCCATTATCCTCGTTTTGCTTTTGTTGATGTTCATCTTATACCCTCCTTTCAAGACATTGTCCATTCTGTTCAACTGCTCTTCCAAGTCCTTTGCTGTCTCTGACAGAATTACAATGTCATCGGTGAACCTCAAAGTTTTCATTTCTTCTCCATGGATTTTAATACCTACTCGGAACTTTTCTTTTGTTTCCTTTACTGGTTGCTCAATATACAGATTGAATAGCATCAGGGAGAGGCTACAACCCTGTCTCACTCCCTTCCCAACCACTGCTTTCCTTTCATGTGCCTCGACTCTTACAACTGCCATCTGGTTCCTGTACAAATTGTAAGTAGCCTTTCACTCCCTGTGTTTTACCCCTGCCACCTTCAGAATTTGAAAGAGAGTATTCCAGTCAACATTGTCAAAAGCTTTCTCTAAGTCTACAAATGCTAGAAACGTAGGTTTGCCTTTCCTTAACCTTTCTTCTCAGATAAGTCGTAAGGTCAGTATTGCCTCACGTGTTCCAACATTTCTGTGGAATCCAAACTGATCTTCCCCGAGGTCCGCTTCTACCAATGTTTCCATTCGTCTGTAAAGAATTTGTGTTAGTATTTTGCAGCTGTGACTTATTAAACTGATTGTTTGGTAATTTTCACATCTGTCAACACCTGCATTCTTTGGGATTGGAATTATTATATTCTTCTTGAAGTCTGAGGGTATTTTGCCTGTCTCATACATCTTGCTCACCAGATGGTAGAGTTTTGTCAGGACTGGCTCTCCCAAGGCTGTCAGTAGTTCTAATGGAATGTTGTCTACTCTGGGGGCCTTGTTTCGACTTAGATCTTTCAGTGCTCTGTCAAACTCTTCACGCAGTATCATATCTCCCATTTCTTCTTCATGTACATCCTCTTCCATTACCATAATATTGTCCTCAAGTACGTCACCCTTGTATAGACCATCTATATACTCCTTCAACCTTTCTGCTTTCCCGTCTTTGCTTAGAACTGGGTTTCCATCTGAGCTCTTGATATTCATGCAAGTGGTTCTCCTTTCTCCAAAGGTCTCTTTAATTTTCCTGTAAGCAGTATCTATCTTACCCATGGTGAGATAAGCCTCTACATCCTTACATTTGTCCTCTAGCCATGCCTGCTCAGCCATTTTGCACTTCCTGTCGATCTGATTTTAGAGACGTTTCTATTCCTTTTTGCCTGCTTCATTTACTGCATTTTTATATTTTCTCCTTTCATCAATTAAATTCAATATTTCTTCTGTTATCCAAGGGTTTCTACTAGCCTTCGTCTTTTTACCTATTTGACCCTTCGTCTTTTTACCTATTTGACTCTCTGCTGCCTTCACTACTTCATCCCTCAAAGCTACCCCTTCTTCTTCTACTGTATTTCTTTCTCCCATTCTTGTCAATTGTTCCCTTATGCTCTCCCTGAAACCCTGTACAACCTCTGGTTCTTTCAGTTTATCCAGGTCCCATCTCCTTAAATTCCCACCTTTTTGCAGTTTCTTCAGTTTTAATCTACAGTTTATGACCAATAGACTGTGGTCAGAGTCCACATCTGCTCATGGAAATGTCTTACAATTTAAAATCTGGTTCCTAAATCTCTGTCTTACCATTATATAATCTATCAGAAACCTTTCATTTCTTAGCCCCAATCCATATCCATCTACTTTGTTTTCTTCTCTCCCTTTTCCTACTTTCGAATTCCAGTCACCCATGACTATTAAATTTTTGTCTCCCTTCACTACCTGAATAATTTCTTTTATCTCATCATACATTTCATCAATTTCATCATCATCATCTGCAGAGCTGGTTGGCATATAAACTTGTACTACTGTAGTAGGTGTGGGCTTCTTGTCTATCTTGGTCACAATAATGCATTCACTATGTTGTTTGTAGTAGCTTACCTGTACTCCTTTTTATTCATTATTAAACCTACTCCTGCATTACCCCTATTTGATTTTGTATTTATAACCCTGTATTCACCTGACTAATGTCTTGTTCCTCCTGCCACCGAACTTCACTAATTCCCACTCTATCTAACTCTTACCTATCCATTTCCCTTTTTAAATTTTCTAACCTACCTGCCCGATTAAGGGATCAGAGATTCCACACTCCGATCCATAGAATGCTGGTTTTCTTTCTCCTGATAACGACGCCCTCTTGAGTACTCCCTGCCCGGAGATCCGAATGGCGGACTATTTTACCTCTGGAATATTTTACCCAATTCATTTAATCATACAGTAAAGCTGCAGGCCCTTGGGAAAAATTATGTCTGTAGTTTTCCCTTGCTTTCAGCTGTTCGCAGTATCAGAACAGCAAGGCCATTTTGGTTAGTGTTACAAGGCCAGATCAGTCAATCATCCAGACTGTTGCTCCTGCAACTACTGAAAAGGCTGCTGCCCCTCTTCAGGAACCATTCGTTTGTCTGGCCTGTCTACAGATACCCCTCTGTTGTGGTTGCACCTATGGTAGGGCTATCTGTATCGTTGAGGCACGCAGGCCTCCCCACCAACGGCAAGGTCCATGGTTCATGGGGGGTCATCTTGATAAATACTTCATGTTTACAACTTGTGTGTTATATGCATATTTTGAAGTATTCATCTTGATAAATACTTCAAAATATGCATATAACACACAAGTTGTAAACATGGGTTTTAGTGTCACTATGCTCAAATTCATGCAATGAATGTTTCAGGACACCAAATTCCCTGTTGAATACAACACACTGTACATAATTTCAGTATAAAATATGTGGGATATTTTTATTTTCTCCTAGAGGGTGAATGTTGGAAAGATGTATATGACTGTACTGAGGCTAATGAGAAATGTGATAAGTTTATGGCTAGATTTGAACAGTTTTTTGAAATGGCTATTCACAAGAAAACAACTATGTAGAACAATACTAAAGAAACAAAAAAGTGGATTACAAAAGGGATAAGGATATCATGCCAAAATAAAAGAAGACTGTATGAGTACTCCAAGCATAATACCAGTCCTGACTTTATTGGATATTTCAAAAGATACAAAATAATACCAACATAAGTTATTTTAAAAGCAAAAAAAAAAAAACAGAAAATGACAAAATATTGTATGTTTCCAAGAATAAAACTAAAGCAACCTGGAAAATTATAAGGAAAGAAATGGGTACCAGGCCAGTTAATCACAGTAATATAGAGCTGAATATGAATAAAAATAAACTAACTGACTCCAAACATGTTGCTAGTGCTTTCAACAACTATTTCTCAAATACAGCACAGCAGTTAATAAATACACACCATGACAAACAGCCAACCAGTCACTCAGATCAAAAGATTCATTCAAAGACATTATTCCAGTATCCAGCAAAACCTGAGGTTTAGATTACATTAGATTTACTTTCATTCCAATTGATCCGTAGTGAGGAGGTCCTCCATGATGTAGAACATGCCAGAAAAACAACAATACATGACGAATATTTACAACTCAAACAAATAACCTAATTTACCATTCCACAGGTCCCAATTGGCATGGTCGTCATTTTTTAATGAACGCTATATGAAAGAGTCATTTAAGAAATACTAATGCATTAAATTTAAAATAAAAAAGTTATTTTATTTATTTATACGGTAATAAACGTGTAATAAAACTACTAAATACTTATTTACAATGAACACATTACTGCACTGAACTGGTGCAGAAGTTAGATTGTACTTACACACACACATACACACACACACACACACACACACACAGACACAGACACACATATTTACAATGAACACATTACAGCACTGAAATTGTGCAGAAGTTATATATATATATATATATATATATATATATATATATATATATATATATATATATATATTCTTTCCTGATGAGGCAACAGTTTGTTGCGAAAGCTTGAATTTTGTGTGTATGTTTGTGTTTGTTTGTGTGTCTATCGACGTGCCAGCGCTTTCGTTTGGTAAGTCACATCATCTTTGTTTTTAGATATATTTATCCCACGTGGAATGTTTCCCTCCACGTGTGAAAAATATATCTAAAAACAAAGATAATGTGACTTACTGAACGAAAGTGCTGGCAGGTCGATAGACACACAAACAAACACACACACAAAATTCATGCTTTCGCAACAAACTGTTGCCTCATCAGGAAAGAGGGAAGGAGAGGGAAAGACGAAAGGATGTGGGTTTTAAGGGAGAGGGTAAGGAGTCATTCCAATCCCGGGAGCGGAAAGACTTACCTTACGGGGAAAAAAGGACGGGTATACACTCGCACACACACACATATCCATCCACACATATACAGACACAAGCAGACATCTCACAAGCCACAGGGTGATCCTCATTACCAACAAACACTGTCTGCCTGTGTCCATTCATGCGAATGGACAGTTTGTTGCTGGTCATTCCCACATAGAATGCATCACAGTGTAGGCAGGTCAGTTGGTAAATCATGTGGGTGCTTTCACATGTGGCTCTGCCTTTGATCGTGTACACCTTCCGGGTTACAGGACTGGAGTAGGTGGTGGTGGGAGGGTGCATGGGACAGGTTTTACACCGGGGGCAGTTACAAGGATAGGAGCCAGAGGGTAGGGAACGTGGTTTGGGGATTTCATAGGGATGAACTAACAGGTTACGAAGGTTAGGTGGACGGCGGAAAGACACTCTTGGTGGAGTGGGGAGGATTTCATGAAGGATGGATCTCATTTCAGGGCAGTATTTGAGGAAGTCGTATCCCTGATGGAGAGCCACATTCAGAGTCTGGTCCAGTCCCGGAAAGTATCCTGTCACAAGTGGGGCACTTTTGTGGTTCTTCTGTGGGGGATTCTGGGTTCGAGGGGATGAGGAAGTGGCTCTGGTTATTTACTTCTGTACCAGGTCGGGAGGGTAGTTGTGAGATGCGAAAGCTGTTGTCAGGTTGTTGGTGTAATGGTTCAGGGATTCCGGACTGGAGCAGATTCGTTTGCCATGAAGACCTAGGCTGTAGGGAAGGGACCGTTTGATGTGGAATGGGTGGCAGCTGTCATAATGCAGGTACTGTTGCTTGTTGGTGGGTTTGATGTGGACGGACGTGTGAAGCTGGCCATTGGACAGGTGGAGGTCAACGACAAGGAAAGTGGCATGGGATTTGGAGTAGGACCAGGTGAATCTGATGGAACCAAAGGAATTGAGGTTGGAGAGGAAATTCTGAAGTTCTTCTTCACTGTGAGTCCAGATCATGAAGATATCATCAATAAATCTGTACCATATTCTATTTTCTCAGGCTTGTCTGACATTTGGCATTACCCCCAAAGGCCTCACACTTAAAGTTCCTATCTCTGGCTGCAACCCTTCTTTCCATCAGTCCCTATACCAGTTCCAAACTGAACAATCCATTGCCCTCACCCACCTAATCCTTCACCTACACATCAACTCAGCCAATGAACACACCCGTCAACTGCTATCCTTAATAAAAGTCCTTAATCTTTCCTCTCCCACATCCACACCGGCTGTTCAGAGCATCCTCCTACAGGCCAACCGTAAATTAGAACAGCATGCCACCCTCCACCTCAAAAAACTATCCAATCTCCTGGTTTCCCACCTCCGGAAAGGCAACTCACTCACCCTTCACAACCTTTGAAGCAAACCTCAACCGCCTCTCATTGCACACCAACCCAGTCTCTCCCATCTACTCAATCTCCCACTTCCAGCTCCACTCCCTCCAAAACCTCAAAATTCCAATCAACACAACCTGGAACCACAACACCCCAATTCAGTAGTTAACCTTTCCTCCAAACCTCTCTTCCAATCCGAAACCTCTGTCCTATCCAAAGGCCTCACCTTCAGCCCCACTCCCAGATTCAACCAAACAGCCCTCGTCAAAGATTTATTGTCCTACACCCATACTCTCTGCTGGAAATATCACTTTGCCATGAAGAAAAATGATCCTAATCCTACTACTAATGATCCAACTCCCCAAAACACCATCCAAATTGAACCCTGCCTGGAACACTTCCGTCCTCCGTCGCAGCGGGACCCACCTCCTCTTCCTCAAAATCACCCTCTCCAAACCTTCCAGGAATTTCTGACTTCCAGCCTTGCATCTCAATCCTTCTTAAAAAACCTAATCCTACTCCCAACATCACCACTGCTGAAGCCCAGGCTATCCGTGATCTGAAGGCTGACCGATCCATCATCATTCTTCCGGCGGACAAGGGTTCCATGACCGCGGTACTTGATCATCGGGAGTATGTGGCTGAGGGACTGCGTCAGCTTTCAGACAACACCACATACAAAGTTTGCCAAGGTAACCCCATTCCCGATGTCCAGGCGGAGCTTCAAGGAATCCTCAGAACCTTAGGCCCCCTGCAAAACTTTTCACCTGACTCCATCAAACTCCTGACCTCACCGACACCCCGCACCCCTACCTTCTACCTTCTTCCTAAAATCCACAAACCCAATCATCCCGGCCGCCCCATTGTAGCTGGTTACCAAGCCCCCACAGAACGTATCTCTGCCTACATAGATCAACACCTTCAACCCATTACATGCAGTCTCCCATCCTTCATCAAAGACACCAACCACTTTCTCGAACGCCTGGAATCCTTACCCAATCTGTTACCCCCGGAAACCATCCTTGTAACCATTGATGCCGCTTCCTTATACACAAATATTCCGCACGTCCAGGGCCTCGCTGCGATGGAGCACTTCCTTTCACGCCGATCACTTGCCACCCTACCTAAAACCTCTTTCCTCATCACCTTAGCCAGCTTCATCTTGACCCACAACTTCTTCACTTTTGAAGGCCAGACATACCAACAATTAAAGGGAACAGCCATGGGTACCAGGATGGCCCCCTCATACGGCAACCTATTCATGGGTCGCTTAGACTAAGCCTTCTTGGTTACCCAGGCCTGCCGACCCAAAGTTTGGTACAGATTTATTGATGACATCTTCATGATCTGGACTCACAGTGAAGAAGAACTTCAGAATTTCCTCTCCAACCTCAATTCCTTTGGTTCCATCAGATTCACCTGGTCCTACTCCAAATCCCATGCCACTTTCCTTGACGTTGACCTCCACCTGTCCAATGGCCAGCTTCACACGTCCGTCCACATCAAACCCACCAACAAGCAACAGTACCTGCATTATGACAGCTGCCACGCATTCCACATCAAACGGTCCCTTCCCTACAGCCTAGGTCTTCGTGGCAAATGAATCTGCTCCAGTCCAGAATCCCTGAACCATTACACCAACAACCTGACAACAGCTTTCGCATCTCGCAACTACCCACCCGACCTGGTACAGAAGCAAATAACCAGAGCCACTTCCTCATCCCCTCGAACCCAGAATCCCCCACAGAAGAACCACAAAAGTGCCCCACTTGTGACAGGATACTTTCCGGGACTGGACCAGACTCTGAATGTGGCTCTCCATCAGGGATACGACTTCCTCAAATCCTGCCCTGAAATGAGATCCATCCTTCATGAAATCCTCCCCACTCCACCAAGAGTGTCTTTCCGCTGTCCACCTAACTTTCGTAACCTGTTAGTTCATAACTATGAAATCCCCAAACCACCTTCCCTACCCTCTGGCTCCTATCCTTGTAACCGCCCCCGGTGTAAAACCTGTCCCATGCACCCACCCACCACCACCTACTCCAGTCCTGTAACCCGGAAGTTGTACACGATCGAAGGCAGAGCCACATGTGAAAGCACCCACGTGATTTACCAACTGACCTGCCTACACTGTGATGCATTCTATGTGGGAATGACCAGCAACAAACTGTCCATTCGCCATCGCTTTCGTTTGGTAAGTCACATCATCATTGTTTATATATATATATATATATACATATAAATCAGTTGGTTTTACTGAGAAATTCATCAACGTAGTAGAAGGAGTTAGCCACCAATAATTCCTTTAGGTTTCTCTTAAAGTGAATTTCATTGGTTGTTAAGCTTTTCATAGCTGCTGGCAAGTTTTTGAAGATGTATGTTCCTGAATAATGGACACCTTTTTGTACAAGACTATGTGACTTTAAATCCTTGTGAAGATTATTCTTATTTCTAGTATTGATTCCATGAATTGAGCTGTTGGTTTGAAAAAGTGATATATTTTTAATGACAAATTTCATTAAAAGGAATAAATATATTGGGAAGCAGTAGTTAATATCCCTAGTTCCCTAAACAGGCTTCTGCAAGATGTTATTGAGTTAACACTGCATATAACTCTTACTGCACGTTTTTGTTCCCAGAAAACTTTAGCTTGGCTTGATGAATTGCCCCAAAAAATAATCCCATATGACATTATGGAATGAAAATATGCATAGCATGCCAGCTTTTTCATTTTTATATCCCCTATGTCTGACACAATTCGCATTGCAAATGGAGATTTGTTAAGACACCTCAGCATTTCTGTGGCATGCTCCTCCCAGTTGAATTTATTATCAAGCTGTAATCCTAAGAATTTACCACTGTCCACTTCTTCTATCTGCTTGTCATCGTATGTTAGGCACATACTCGTGGGACACCCCTTACAATTTCTGAACTGCATGTAGTGTGTTTTTTCAAAGTTTAGTGACAAAGAATTGGCTAGAAACCTGTGATAAATGTCCACAAATATTTCATTAGCTGACCATTCTAAGACTACACTTGATTTGCTATTTATTGCAATGTTTGGATCATCGGCAAACATAATGAACTTGGCTTCTGGTAATCTTACTGATGAAAGGTCATTGATATGCACAAGAAAAAGTAAGGGCCTTAAAATGGAACCTTGTGGGACCCCACTTGTAATTAGTTCCCAGTTGGATGATGCCTGATAGCTTTATACATGTCTCTTTCCTAATAACACACTTTGTTTGCTGTCAGAGATATAAGATTTGAACCATTTCGCAGCATTTCCTGTTACACTATAATATTGTAATTTACTTAAAAGGATTTTGTGATTTACACAGTCAAATGCCTTTGACAGATCACAGAATATACCAGTTGCCTGCAATTTTTTGTCTAATGAATTAAGCACATTTTCACTGTAAGTGTAGATAGCCGTCTCGATATCAAAACACTTTAGAAATCTGAACTGTGACTTTGACAGTATGTTATTTGAGATAAGATGGTTATAAAGCCAATTGTACATTACTTTTTCAAAAATTTTTGAGAATGCTGGCAAAAGTGAAATTGGATGGAAATTTGATCTCCCTTGTTAAACAGTGGCTTAACTTCAGCATATTTCAAACATTCAGGAAATATTCCACTGATAAATGACTGGTTACACAGATAGCTTAATATGTTACTTAACTTAGAATCACATTCTCTAATTAACTTTGTTGATATTTCATCATACCCACTAGATGTTTTTGATTTTAATGATTTTATGATGGAGATTATTTCTGCTGGTGTAGTGAGGATCAAACTCATATTATGGAAGTTACTTGAAATGTCTGGTCTGTGGTATTCCATAGCAGCATCTACAGAACCTGACAACCCCATCTTGTCAGTAACAGTTATAAAATGTTTGTTAAAAAGTTCTGCAACACTATACATGTCTGTCACCAATGTATCATTTACTCTTAATGCTATTTGGCCCTCTTCATGTCTGGTTCTACCAGTCTCCTCCTTCACTATATCCCATATAGTCTGTATTTTGTTATCTGATATGACTATCTTTTCCTTGTAATATATTTGCTTTGATGTCCATATTACAGTCTTCTAATAGTTTGCAGTATTTCTTGTAATGTGCTATAGCATCAACATTGGAACTGTTACGGGTTGACAGATACAGTTTTCTTTTTGTTTTACAAGATACCCCTACTCCTTGAGCAATCCATGGCTCTTTTGTAGACTTTGCTCTAACCTTGGTAAGTTTTGGAGGAAAACAGTGTTTGAATAAGGTAAGCACTTTATTACCAAAAGTGTTATATTTTTCATTCATGCCATGAGCGCTGTAAACATCAGTCCAGTGAATGCCTCTGAGGAGTGTCCTAAAATAATTAATTTTTGGCTTATTGATTAACCTCTTGAGCTCAGATTTAAAAGATTTTATATCCTGTTCAGTACTACCATTTAACAGAAGGAACTGCATGTCATGGTCTGAGAGGCCATTGACTATTGGTTTTGTAATATAATTTTGTTCATTGGACTTTTCTATAAAGATATTATCAATGAATGTTTGTGAGCAATTGGCTACCCTAGTGGGGAACTTTACAGTGGGAAATAAGTTGAATGATAGTGTTACTAACTCAGATATGTTCTTATTGGGAGGGTCTTTAAGGAAATCTACATTGAAATCACCAGCAACTACTATGTCTTTGTTATTGGTTGTGGAATGGGCCAGTACAGCTTCAAGGTGGTTTACGAACAGATTAAAGTTACCTGCAGGTGCTCGATATACACTTAATATTATGAAGGATTTTTTGTGAAATTCTACTTCTGTTGCACATGCTTCTATATGCTGATCTAGGCAAAATTTATGAATGTCTATGTTCTTAAATTTATAACAGTTCCTGATGAATGTGGCAACTCCTCCTTTCTCCATTTCTGATCTACAAAAGTGAGATGTTAACCTAAACCCTGTAACACTTAAAAGTTCTATACTAGTGGTCACATGATGTTCAGAGAGGCAGGAACTGTCAAGAATCCTAAAAGAATTACCTAATAAAAATTCAGTGGGTGTTGATGAGATACCAGATGCTATTATCAAAGTTAGTGCAACTTTTATTGTGGAACCACTAACAGACATAGTAAATTCATCTTCTGAGTGTGGTGTATTTCTAAATAATCTAAAAACTGCAAAAGTAACACATTTGCATTAAGAAGGGTGGAAAAAGTGATATTTCTAATTATAGACCAGTTTCAGTTTTGTCCGGCTTCAACAAAATTATGGAAAAATATTCCTTAGAAGATTAACAGTTTTCCTAAATGAAGAGAGGCTGATAAGTGATTCCCTATATGGGTTCAGAGCTGGAAAGTCAACTCAGTCAGCAATTTTTGCCTTCTTAAATGAAGTATTAAAAGCAGTGGATGATAAACAACATGTATCTGGGACAGTTCTGGATCTAAGTAAAGCCTTTGATGTAACTTATCATGGCATTATCTTGTGTAAACTAGGTAATTATGGAATTAGAGCCTGTAGTGTAATGACACGTATGACTCAATGATTTTTGTTTGAAATCAGAGCTGGAAAGTCAACTCAGTCAGCAATTTTTGCCTTCTTAAATGAAGTATTAAAAGCAGTGGATGATAAACAACATGTATCTGGGACAGTTCTGGATCTAAGTAAAGCCTTTGATGTAACTTATCATGGCATTATCTTGTGTAAACTAGGTAATTATGGAATTAGAGCCTGTAGTGTAATGACACGTATGACTCAATGATTTTTGTTTGAAATACACTCCTGGAAATTGAAATAAGAACACCGTGAATTCATTGTCCCAGGAAGGGGAAACTTTATTGACACATTCCTGGGGTCAGATACATCACATGATCACACTGACAGAACCACAGGCACATAGACACAGGCAACAGAGCATGCACAATGTCGGCACTAGTACAGTGTATATCCACCTTTCGCAGCAATGCAGGCTGCTATTCTCCCATGGAGACGATCGTAGAGATGCTGGATGTAGTCCTGTGGAACGGCTTGCCATGCCATTTCCACCTGGCGCCTCAGTTGGACCAGCGTTCGTGCTGGATGTGCAGACCGCGTGAGACGACGCTTCATCCAGTCCCAAACATGCTCAATGGGGGGCAGATCCAGAGATCTTGCTGGCCAGGGTAGTTGACTTACACCTTCTAGAGCACGTTGGGTGGCACGGGATACATGCGGACGTGCATTGTCCTGTTGGAACAGCAAGTTCCCTTGCCGGTCCAGGAATGGTAGAACGATGGGTTTGATGACGGTTTGGATGTACCGTGCACTATTCAGTGTCCCCTCGACGATCACCAGTGGTGTATGGCCAGTGTAGGAGATCGCTCCCCACACCATGATGCCGGGTGTTGGCCCTGTGTGCCTCGGTCGTATGCAGTCCTGATTGTGGCGCTCACCTGCACGGCGCCAATCACGCATACGACCATCATTGGCACCAAGGCAGAAGCGACTCTCATCGCTGAAGACGACACGTCTCCATTCGTCCCTCCATTCATGTCTGTTGCGACACCACTGGAGGCGGGCTGCACGATGTTGGGGCATGAGCGGAAGATGGCCTAACGGTGTGCGGGACCGTAGCCCAGCTTCATGGAGACGGTTGCGAATGGTCCTCGCCGATACCCCAGGAGCAACAGTGTCCCTAATTTGCTGGGAAGTGGCGGTGCGGTCCCCTACGGCACTGCGTAGGATCCTACGGTCTTGGCGTGCATCCGTGCATCGCTGGGGTCCGGTCCCAGGTCGACGGGCACGTGCACCTTCCGCCGACCACTGGCGACAACATCGATGTACTGTGGAGACCTCACGCCCCATGTGTTGAGCAATTCGGCGGTACGTCCACCCGGCCTCCCGCATGCCCACTATACGCCCTCGCTCAAAGTCCGTCAACTGCACATACGGTTCACGTCCACGCTGTCGCGGCATGCTACCAGTGTTAAAGACTGCGATGGAGCTCCGTATGCCATGGCAAACTGGCTGACACTGACGGCGGCGGTGCACAAATGCTGCGCAGCTAGCGCCATTCGACGGCCAACACCGCGGGTCCTGGTGTGTCCGCTGTGCCGTGCGTGTGATCATTGCTTGTACAGCCCTCTCGCAGTGTCCGGAGCAAGTATGGTGGGTCTGAGACACCGGTGTCAATGTGTTCTTTTTTCCATTTCCAGGAGTGTATTACCATGTGCAGACTTCGTCACCTACGTCATTTACAAAACACTTCAAAAAATTATTTAAATTCTTTTAAAGTTCTCTATAAAAGATTCTTGAATGACATTTCTTACATATAAACCCTTTTCAGTTATCTTTCCGTTCTTGAAGTGCTGGTAGATTATTGTTGAGCCCTTGTGTAAACTTTTTGTCATTTCCTTAAAATAATACGTCCCTATCACAAAAAAAAGTTGCATGAATAAACCACAAACAGTTGTTCATATGTAACATAAACTAACTATTAACTTCTTTAGGAATGAAGTGTTTAATTTGATCAACACTATATAAACCTTTAATTACACCTGATGAAGGTTCCATAAGAAGTAACGCTTTGGGATGTACAACCTTATGGACAACATATGGACCTTCAAAGGTAAAGAAAAATTTCCTACATTCCTTATTAATTTTCGAACTTTTAGAATGAGTTCAAGGTCTCCTACTTGAAATGAGAGTTCTATAGCATGTTGATTATAACCTTTAAGTCTCCGTTCAGCCTTCTTAACAATCTGTTCACGAATTTTGTTGCTTAAAATGCATTGTTGGGTCTCATTTACTGGTGGCCAAGGTAAAGCAGCTAGTAAAGGCTCTCTATATAGGTGAGGCTCTCTCTATAGGTGATTAACCTGTCGTTAGATGAGGCAATTCGTTTAATATTTTTTTTGAATTCAGGCATCAGTTTGGCCCACCGAGTATGTCTAGATGCACAATATGTTTTACATAGCCGTCCTAATTCTATCATGACTCTTTCTTCTAAATTACTTTGAGGGTGATATTTTGAGACTAAGATGTGCCTTATTCCATATTGTTTTATCATATTTTGAAATTTTGACTAATAAAAGCACTACCATTGTCAGACATAAGTCGTTTAGGAATGCCCCAGTTAACAAAGTAATTTCGAGTGAGGCAGTGTATAACGCTTGCTGTATTCACTCATTTCAAAGTATATAGTTTCACATGTTAGGACCAACATTCCATTATAACAAACACATAACTGAATCCTCCTGAACTACGAGGCAGAGGACTGAAAAAATCCAGTGATAGTAGATCTCATAGACCTCGAGGAACTACAGCACATATTGTATAATGCTTAGATTTGTTACTAACTTTAACTTTTTGTCAGATTTCACAAGTTCTAATAATGCTTTTTACAATACGGGACATATTTTTGAAATAATAATACTTCATCAGATGTTTGACACATTTATGAATACCAAAATGCCCATAACCTTCATGGATATAAGTAACTAATTCGTAAACGAAGGTTTCTGGAATGCAAATTTTCCACCTCTGATGTTCCCTCTGTGATTTCCAATACAACAACTCATTGACATATAACCATACACCTCTAGAGTTAACTGTTTCTTCCCCATTACTAAGGTTTTGTATGACATGCCTATACTGATCGTCATTTCTTTGATTGCATTTAATAGCAGTTATTAACCATTTAACCTTATGTTTGTTCTCCGGATTTAAAAGGAAATAAACATGGTAATTTGTTCCTGATTCTTCTGCAATGCTAATATTCTCCATTCCTACTGGAAGTCTCGAGAAAGCATCCTTTTATATACCTAATTTCGTACTGAAATCCTTGCAAGCATAATACCCAATGTAATAACCTTTGGTGAAGTAACCGGCAATTGTTTAAAAAAGTTAAAGCCTGATGATCAGTATATACAATTGTTTTTCTTCTAATTAAGAATCCACAAAACCTTTGAAAAACCCATACCAGTGTGAGAGCTTCCTTCTTGGTTACAAAATAATTTCTTTCATGTTTATTTAAAGTTCTACTAGTGAATCCAATAGGTTGATATAATCCCTTTTCATTAGTCAAATCACCATGGAATATTATGCAAGACACACCATAATCAGAGGCGTCTGTACACATACAAAAGTCCTGATTGAAATCTGGGTGGCATAACATTTTAGCTTCTATTAATGCCCCTTTTGTCTTATTAAAGACTTCCTCTTCCTCTTTTCCCCAGAGCCATACTGATTTCTCTTTTAATAAATCGAGTAATTTAGGATTCACAATATCCTTCCCTGGAAGAAATCTTCTCAGAAATCCTACCATTCCTAAGAACGATTTCAGTTTTTTCCAATTTCTAGGACTTGGACATCGAGCAATAGCTTCAATACATGCTGAGTCTGGCCTAATACCTTTACTGCCCACTATTTTCCCTAAAAATCTCACTTCTTCTTTTCCAAAGTAAGATTTAGATAATTTGAAAGTAACTCCTCTATCAATTAAACGGTTAAACAATTCCCGTAATATAGAAGATAAGTCCCATAGTGCTCAGAGCCATTTGAACCATTTTTTCATTATAAAGCAGCGTGTTCAAGCAAGAATAGGATTATGAAGGTGTTAAAGCATCATCCGAGTCAAAATTCCTGATATGTTTGTCAAATGTCATAAGCTGATGTATAAATGTAAAACGCTTTCTCCATGAATCTACATTCTCAAATTCTCAATCTAATTTGTCTCAGTACTAAAAAGGAACTTTTCAAATGCATCACTAAAAGTTTTCAAAAGATAAAATTCACCACTTTCAAATGTATGCTAACAACAACAAAAAAATCAAATCTGTCAATCTGTATATGAGTGATGTGGTACTGAAGTTTAACTTTATGATACATATTGTTTAAGCTGTACTATGTTTCTCAATCCAAACACTTTCCTGGATCTAGAATAGATGAGTCTGTATGCATAGGGATGTGGCATTTCACTAATCTCAAAAGGACCTACATTAATATGAAAAAACTTTTTGATCTCCTTATTTATAGCTTTTGAATTCTCATAACATTTTGTTAACACCAGGTCACCAACTTTGTACTGAATCACCTTAACATTTTTGTCATGCCTTAACTTCTTGTTGTTGTGATACATCTCCATATTTCTCCTCACAATGTCTTCTCTCTCAACAGGAGACAACTCAGAACACTTGGGAAACTTTACTAGTTCATACAATAAATTAGTTGGTTTTTTATTGTAATGTATCTCATAAGGAGAAAATCCAGTTTTTGTGTGTTGCAAATGGCTGAGAATATCCTCAAATTGTGTTACATAGGAGTACCAATTTGAATGATCTTTGGAACAGTTAGTCCTACAAAGCCGACCAATCTCACACATGTATCATTCAGTAGGATTGCAAGATGGTGAGTAAACAGAAGTGCAAATATGTTTGATGTTCTGATCTATCATAAACTGTTTGCATACATGTGAGATGATCTGGCTTCCATTGTCAGACAATATAGCTTTAGGTTTGCCATCATTAGTGACAATCATTTTCAAAACACTGTATAATTTTCATACTGGTAGCCTTTTTCAATGGGTACAACTTAATTAAATTACTAAACAAATCAACCACAACAAAAATGTAACTGTACCCTTCTTTGGAATGAGATAATTGTCCAAAGAAGTCAACCCCAACTAACTCAGATTTACCTTTGGGTATAATGCTATTTAAAAAACCTTTGTGGCACTGATTTATTACCTTTACTTTCTGGCATCTATCACAAGAAGCTAGCCAACACTTTAGCCTCCTGGATATATATTGTTAAAATAAACTCTCATGTATAAACTTAATGAGTAAGTCTATGTGTTATTTGGGCCAACATAGCTTCCAGTTATCAGAGTCTGGTCTCTGTCTCCTGAACAAAATACCCATGTGCACCTGGTAATACTGTCCAACTTTATCCTTAACTTTCCTACCGAGTAAGCTCAATACTAATTTCCTCATCTTGGTTTTGCTCTCTCCGTAATGGTTCACAAATTTTTCTAATTTCTCTCTCACACTTTACTCCCTTAATAAACATAATTCTAAAGTTCTTGTCCTCCTGAATCTCAACATTCTCCTGATTGTTACCAACTGGCAACCTAGATAAGGCATCAGCAACACAGTTTTGCTCATCTTTGACATGGGAAATAGTGTAACAGAATTGCTGAAGATATAATGCCCAGTGAGCGATTCGGTTATGGTACAGCTTACATTCCTGTAAATAGCTCCGAGCTTTGTGACCAGAGAATACAATGACTTTATGTCCAGTGAGGTAGTTCCTAAATTTCTTGAAACCCCACACAACTGTGAGCAACTGTTTCTCAGTGACCTTGTAATTCCTTTCCTCTTTAAGTAAACTCCTGCTTGCAAAACTTATTGCATGTTGTTCCATCTGACCATCAACCTCTTTCTGTTGAAAAATATAGGCACCAAGTCCATAATCACAACTATCTGTCATAAGGCAAAATTGTAAGGAAAGATCAGGCCTACATAGAATCTGACTATTGCAAAGCTGTGTTTTGATCTCATCCAAAACTGCTTGACATTCTGTGGACCATTCCCATAATGTGTTCTTTTTCATTAAATGGAGTAAACACAGTTCATTCAGGACTTGTAATCTTATGTTTTTATGGTAGAAGTTACATAATCCATAGTAGAATCTTAATTCCTTTTTATTTCTGGGTGTGGGAAAATCGGCAATAGCTTTAATTTTATCTGTATTGGGCAGAATTCCTTCCTCACTGATGTTGTGAGACAAGACGTTCAAAGATTTAACCCCAAATCTACATATAGCCAATTTGAGGGTCATACCTCCTTTTCTGAATTTCATTGCTACCTCCTTAATTGTCTTGAAATGCTAGTTCCATGAGTTACTCACAACGAGGATGTCATCAATATAAACAACCAAATTCAATAGTGTATCACTACCTAGCACTAAATCAAAGGCTCTTATAAATTCTGCAGCTGACAGGTTGAGATCAAACGGAACTACACAGTACTAGTAACTTTTACCAGAGAATAAAAAGCCGTTGTATTTTCTGGAACTAGGATTGAGAGAGATCTGATGGAAACCTGATGTCAGATCCAAACAAGTAAAATACCTGGCACCATGGAATTTATTTATAATTCTTCTGTTGACTATGGGTGATCTGCCTCTCTTTCCAAGTATTTGTTTAGATGTCTGGAATCAAGTACAAGCCTGACTCCACAATCTTTTTTGGATACAACATCTAGAGGATTTCTTTCAACAGTTCCCCACTCTTGTAACTTTTGGAGTTCCCTCTCCACAATTTTTTCTTACATATAGGTACTGCATAGGGTCTTATGAAGAATGGCTGACGCTGCTTCAGCTGAAGCTTACAAGAATAATTCTTAACTCTACCTGGCTTTTCACTGAAAATATCTTCAAAACTCTCTCAATACACTTTCAGGTTCATATTTTTCATATTCAGTAAGCCTATCAGCCTTATTGACCTTATCACTAACCAAATTATCAAAGTCTTTAACAGTAACATCAACACCTGTAAGATCATCTAAAACTCCTTTCTTTACTTCTATCTCATAGCCACACACTTTGTTAGTTGTAGTATCACCAATTCTTAGATATAGCTTAGTATGATCAGAAATTTGAATTTCACTCTCACAAAGGTCAGTTCTGTACCAAACATTTGAGTTAACAAAGTCAAAAGACATATTATTCTTTAGAATCCAATCCATTCCCAGGAGTATCTCCTCACTGAGATCACTGACAATCAGGCAACCTTGCTCAAACACAGTTGTTCCTACATGGAACGTAATTAATGCTTGTTTATTAATTACTTTGCTGTACTTACCAGTTGCACATTTGATTTTACCTCCAGACATAGGAAACTCAATGTAGTCAGGATTATTCTGTACTCTGTCTCTAAATTACTCAAATATTATTGAAATTGCACTGTCAGTGTCAATTAGACATAAATCTGTCCAGTCTATGTATGGGCTACCCACAAAATTATGTTGTTCTGTAACATTATCTTCTCTCAATAAATCACTCTCAACCTCCTTCAAGTCTAAGTTACATGGCTGGTTCGCACTATTGTTGGACATTTGTATAGGATGAATGGGTATCGTAATTGATTGGATTCACAATTAAAGAGAGGACTGGTGTGAGCATTTAACTGACTGTTCACGTCAAGTTGAGGATCATTCATATTATCTGTTGCAATCTCCCTACAGTTTCTGAAGTGTTCCTTAATTCTACTGTCAGTTTCAGTATGTTGACTACTTATGTCCTGGTTTGCTACAATGTCACTTACATCAATGGGGATTAGTTGGCTTTCCTGCATTGGATTACTGGTATGGTTATTATTGAATATTTCTAAGTACACCATTCCGTCCAACTCACTCAAATCTATTGTTTCAATCACTGCATTCTCAACAGAATCATTTGTGTTGTCACCCCTTTCTTGAGTGTCATCCACTTCCAACAAAACAGAGTCAAGACAAGCCCTCCTACCTTCATGACCAAAAGTTTCAGAATTTGCATGTTTATAACACGTAAGATTAACAATCCCATAGAAATCACAGTCTTTGTTATCACTACAAACAGAACAATCAGAAAATAAATTTGTTAAGACACCCTCCTCCAATTCATATTCAGGTACAATACCTTTCCTTCCACCATACATTTCCTTTAGGTACATGTTCCCAAACTTACTTCCAATAACAGTAAAATTTACTGGTTACTCATACTTACAATTATCTGATACCTCCGCACATGTATTCAGAGTTGCCTGGTCATAAAATCTGTTAGTTTCCTCCACTTGACAGGCCTCAAGTGAAGGAATTATTGGTTTTCCTGGTTGTGGGAGTTGCGGTTATTGATCCTATTACCATTTCAATTATTGTGGTGGTTCCTTCTGTGTCTGTTGTGAAAGTTCTGCTGGTTATGATTATCAGAACCACCATTCTGGTTACTGTTTGTGTTATGTGAATTTATGTATCTGTCTTCCTCATCTAAAGCTTTTCCTAATTTATCAACATGCCTTAAGAAATTGTCAATTGAGTCATTGGGACCACGTGCTAGACCCCATTGAGCACTTCTGAGCAAACGTCTCCTTAAAGCATCTATAAGTATTAAATCATCTAGTGGTTTGTTGAGATGAGCAAGCTGACACAGCTGTGTTTCACAGAATTCCCTCACTGATATATTACCAGGCCTGTAATGGCTACCATTTAAAAATGCACTTTTAATGCCGGCCTGTTAAGAATAACTGCTCAAACTCTTTAAATGTAATTTCAGCTATAATATGTTGATTGGCGCAAGACAAGGATTCGCCATCAAGAAACCATTTTGCTAATTTTATCTTAGCCGAGTCAGACATGCCAGCAGGAAAGCTATCCCTACATTGGCAAATAAAATATACTGGGTGTATCTTAAAACCCCTGGGAAAATACTTAAGCAATAAGTTGCAGGATGGTACAAATCTACCATTAACGTGGTGCTCCAGTGCTGATTGTTATGACAAGATTTGAAAGTTTGAACATTGTCCGAAACAACATTTATTTTATAGTTATCATTTGAAAAATGTTCCTGCCTCTGATTATCATTCTGTTTTAGTTTCTTCTCAACAAAGGCACCTTCTTGCTTGGTGTATTGTTTCATGACCTTAAACTCTACATTTTGTCTATTGAGTTCTTTGCAAATGGTATCATCTGTATTCTGAACACGGGATTCTACATTTTTCAGTCCGTCATGAACTGCTTGAAAATCTACCGCAGTAGATTCGCATAGCTGACTGATTTCTAACAGAGTGCCTGCAACTCGTTCATTAGTGTCTTTAATATCTTGCTTAATTGTTATAACAGATTCATTCAGGTTATCAGTAGTATGATTTAAGTGTTCAAATTTGCTATCAATATCCTCTTTCAGGTCTTTAATGTCCTTTTGTAAACCTTGTTGCAGGTCCTTCTTATTTTGTTTTAACAGTTCTGCTAAGTTTGTTAGTAAACCACATGCTTGCTCACTTGGTCCATATCCCAAAAATGGTGGGCTTACTGATGATTGCTCCTGGTTTGGTGTCAACATGTGGATTTGTTGTGGTGGAGTAGATGTTTCTACTGTAACGTCTATACTCTCGCAACTACACATGGTGACTGTTATAGCGAGGCACAGTATACACAAAAGCAAATCCTAATCTCGAACTTCATCACACACATTTCACTTCTTAGTCTGCCTGCAATATAGTCACTCGCAAACACTACAAAAAGGACTTGAAGAGAAAGTTACTGCATCACCTCCAAAGAAAAAACAATGGACAAAAACATTAAAATCGTTGGAAATGGAAGATTAATGATTTAACCACTAAAATTAATATTGATAAATCTGCCACAGTAGAAAATGCATAATGATATTTGATTAAGAATTGGCATAAAACTTAGACTCTAAGATCTTCACATAGTAAAATGCATAATTAAGATCTGCACATAATTTGCATAAAAACGAAAGTCGAAACTAAGATCTGCACATAGTAATGGGAAGGATAGAAGGTTACATTTTACCTTATGTAGCAAAATGTTACCATGTTTGCTGCTAATGGATAAAATAATGTCTTTTACTTCTTGTACTAAATAGTGTTCATCACAATATTATCCTGTCTACGTTTATAATGTCAACTAAACTGTTTTTAGTTGTGGGTGTTGGATGGCCTTCTCAGTGTCATGTTCACCTTCCCACAATTCCTTTCACAGTCATCTGTCTGATGCAATCTGTAACTCAGCTATTGTGTCCAGCCAACAGTTGCTTTCCTTCCATGAATTCCACTATAAGACTTTGTGTCTAAAGTTCCATCCCTTGATCCTTATATTTTATGTGACACATAAGTACTGTTGCTATGCCAAATAGTGTTCATCATAATATTCTCCTGTCTACATATATAATGTTAACTAGCCTATTTCTAATTGCAGGTGCTGGATGGCCTCTTTGGTGACATGTTCACCTGCCCGATCTTCATTTCATGGGGTCATCGGTCTGATGCTATCTGTAGCTCAGAATTCTGACCAGACTACGGTTGTTTCCTTACACGCATATCATTATAAAACTTTGTGTCTAAAGCTTTATCCCTTGAGAATGATATTTTATGTGACATATAAGTACTGTTGCTTTCCTCACTTTTTGTCAGTTTCCTGCTTTTAAGGTGTACCTCTATCACATTATGTAGCAAAATGTCACTATGTTTGCTGCTAATGGTTTAAACAAGCCTTTTACTTCATATACTACACAGTGTTCATCACAATATTGTCCTGTCTACTTTTATAATTTGAAGGAAACTGTATTTTATTGCAGGTGCTGAAAAGACTTTTTGGTGACATATTCACCAGCCCACACTTCCTTCCATAGGGTCCTCTGTCTGATGCCATCTGTAGCCCAGCAATTGTGACCAGCCAACAGTTGCATTCCTTCCATACATTCCAATATAAAACTGTGTGTCTAAAGCTTTGTAACTTGATTCTTATGTTTTATGTAACACATAAGTACTGTTTCTTTCCTTTCTGTGTGTCAGTTTCCTGCCTTTACGTTGTACTTCTAAACACTTATGTAGACAAAATGTCACCATGTTTGCTGCTAACTGACAAAAGTGCAGTTTTCTTCCTATACCAATTAGTGTTCATCATAATATTCTCCTGTCTACATTTATAATGTTAAGTAGAATTTTTTAATTGCAGGTGCTTAATGGCATTCTTGGTGGCATGTTCACCAGCCCACACTTCCTTTCATGATGTCCTGTGTCTGATGCCAACCATAGCTCAGCCATTGTGACCAGCCTACATTTGCTTTACTTCCACGCATTCCATTATATAACATTGTGTCTAAAGCTATATACATTGATTCTTATACTTTATATAACACATAAGTACTGTTGCTTTCATTACTGTTCTTCAGTTTCCTGCCTTTAAGCAGAACTCCTATGCCATTATGTGCAAAAATGTCAACATGTTTGCTTATAATCAATAAAATAATGCATTTTACTTCATATAGTATATAGTGTTAATCACAATATTCTCCTGCCTACATTTATAATGTGAAGTAGCCTTTTTATAATTGTGGGAGCTGGATGGCCTTTTTGGTGACATGTTCACCAGCCCACACATTTTTGCACAGGGTTCCCATCTAATGCTATCTCTAGCCGAGCAATTGTGTTCTGCAATTAGTTGCTTTCCTACCACGGATTCCATTATAAAACTTTGTGTCTAAAGATTTATGAGTTCATTTTTATATTTTATGTGACACATAAGTACTATTATTTTCCTTACTGTTTGTTAGTTTCTTGACTTAAGCTGAACTTCTATGCCATTATGTAGACAAAATGTCTCAATGTTTGCTGCTAATTGACAAAAAATTGCCTTTTATCTAATATACTATACAGTTATCATCACAATATTCTGCTTTCTGCATTTATAATGTTAAGTAGCCTGTTTTTAATTGTGTGTCATGAATGGCCATCTTGGTGACACGTTCACCTGCCAAAACTTCCTTTCACAGCATCCCCAGTCTGATACTATCTCTAGCCGAGCAATTGTGAGCAGGAATAAGTTGCTGTCCTTCCATGCATTCCATTATAAAACTTTGTGTCTAAAGCCTTATCACTTGATTCTTATATTTTATGTGACACGTGAGCACAGTTGCTTTCAATACTGTTTATCAGTTGACTGCCTTTAAGCTGTACCTCTATCACCTTATGTAGTAAAATGTCACCATGTTTGCAAATAACAGATAAAATAATGCTTTTTACTTCATATACTAAACAGTTTTCATCAAAATATTCTCTTGTCCACATTTATAATGTTAAGTAGTCTGTTTTTACTTGTGCGTATTTGATGGCTTTTTGGTGTCATGTTCACCTGCATACACGTCTGTCTCATGCTATCTGTAGCTCAGCAACTGTTACCAGCCAACAGTTGCTTTCTTTCCATGAATTCCATTATAAACCTCTGTGTCTAAAGATTTATCCCTTGACTCCTATATTTTACGTTACACAAAATTACTCTTGCTTTCCTTACTCTTTTTCATTTTTCTGTCTTTAAGCTATACATCTATTCCTTATTTAGACAAAATGTCACCATGATTGCTGCTAATGGATAAAATAATGGCTTTTACTTGTTATACTAAGTAGTGTTCATCAATATGTTTTCCTCTCTACTTTTACAATGTGTAGTAGCCTGGTTTTACTTGTTGGTACCATATAGCCTTTTTGGTGACATGTTCACCTGCCCACACTTCCTTTCACGGGGTCCTTTGTCTGATGCTATTTGTACCTCAGCAATTGGGAAAAGCCAACAGTTGCTTTCTTTCCATGCATTCCATTATAAATCTTTGTGTTTAAAGCTTTATTCCTTGATTTTTATATTTTATGTGACACATAAGTACTGTTGCTTTCCCTACTGTGTGTCCGTTTCGTGAATTTAAGCTGCACTTCTATGCACTTATGCAGACAAAATGTCACCATGTTTTCTGCTAACTGATAAAATAATACCTTTTCTTCTTATAATAAATAGTGTTTATCATAATAATAATAATAATAATAATAATAATTTTATTATCATTCGGACATTACAGCAATATACAATGTCATATACATACTAAAATACAATTAATAGTTGGAAAGAAACAACAGGTTTGTTGTTTTTACTGTTGATAAATTCCCTTATATCATAGAATGGGTGGAGGACTAGCCAGTCATGAATTGTTTGTTTGAATAAATGTTCAGGTAATTTTTGAACAGATTGAGGAAGATTATTAAATAATTTGTACCCCATGATTCCATAGCTGTTGAGTGACTTTGACAATCTGTGGTAAGGAATATAGAGGCACCTATTCTTTCTTGTATTGTGGCTATGTTCATTTTCTCTAGTTTTTGTTTCTGGTAATTTCTTCTTTTTATAAATTAGGACATAGTATATGTACAAGTTTTTAACGGTCATGATTTTTTGTTCTCAGAACAATGGTTTAAGGTGTGGTGTGTATGCAGAACCAGTAATTATCCTAATAGCTTTTTTTTTGCAGTATTAACATGTCATGTACACATCTAGAGTTCCCCCACAAAATAATTCCATATGTTATTATAATTTGAAAGAATGAAAAAAGGATGTTCTAATATATTTTTCAGGAACACAATCCATAAGTCACCTTAAGAGGTAAATAACTCTTGACAACGTACATTGTACATTGTACATGTTGACCGCAAGATAATTTATCATCTATGTATACCCCGAAAAATTTGACATAACTTGGATCATCTGACAGAAGCTTATCTCTAAAACTACAAACCATCTGCTGTGTTTTGTTTTCATTCAGCAGGAACCATTTGCCTTGAACCAATAGGATGCTTGGTCAACTGTCTTTGCTGCACAAGTTTTAAGGCTATTGAAATCATCACTAGCATGAAGAAATGTTGTATAATCTGCGTACAACACAGTGGTGGACTTGATAAATGATGGCAGATCATTTATCAGTATTAGGTACACAAAAGGGGCCCAGTACAGATTCCTGTGTTACACCTACCTTGATTTGTTTATTACCCGACATTTCTTTCCCTACCCATCAACATGCTTACAATTCTGAAGATATGATTTTATTAATTTAAGGCTGTTATGTCTAATGTCATAGAATTCCAGTTTTCCTAGGAGTGGCTTAGGCTTTACACAGTTGAAAGCTTTGCTTGGATCACAAAATGTGAGTTGAGCATAGCCCTTATCCTCAAACACTTGATGTAAGTATTTGACTACAAAGTCTATAGCATCCACAATAGACAACTTTTTCCTAAAACAGTATTGGGATTCACCAATTATTCCTAATTTTTCAAAATAAACAGACAGCTGTTGGTAAATTACACATTCCAGTATTTTATAAAAAGCTGGGTATGTGGAGATTGGTCTGTAACTGGAAGGTGAATCTACATCTCCCATTTTATATAATGGAACTACCCTAGACACTCTAAGTTCTTCGGGAATATATCCATCAGATATACATTTATTTGTACAGAATGTTAAGGGGTACACAATTTAGCCTATTACTTTCTTTAGTATATTACAGAATATATCATATATATCTACACTGTCCGAAGATTTCAACCATTTTACAATGCTTAGGACAAGACTAGGCGAGACCTCAGAGAAAATAAACGTGCCAGTGTCTGTTGGTGTTCTGCAAACATTTTTAGAAAGTAGCTCTGATGAACTGATATCAGATTTGATAATAGTATTTCCTACATATTCAATAGATTTATTAAGGAAATCATTCAATTTTTGGGGACTTATATTAAATTTTTTGCTTCTTACATCTATAGTAACACCATTTATTAATTTCCATGCAGCTTTGCACTTATTTGTGGAATTATCAATGGTATTGAAATTATGTACTTTTATAGCTTCCACAATAGCTTTTTTATACTCATTTCTGCATTTTATATAGGCTAATCTGGAATGTTCTGTTTTCTGATTGCTACATATATTGTGCAACACCATGACTTGGTTTTTCATATTTGATAACCGTTTAGTGTACCGTAGATTTAGTCTGTTTGGAGCCCTGTTTGTAAGGCCTTTGTCAGTTAATTTACATTTCTTTATGGGGATGTTGTCATCAAATTGTGTCAGAAAAGTTTTAAAAAATTTCTCAAATAAAAGTTTCCCTGACAAATCAGCACTAAGACTATAACTTGTGTCACCATGACATTGGTTGAACCATTCTCTCTCAGCTCCTACTCCTACTCCTGCTCCTGTCTACAAATATAATGTTAAGCAGAATGTTTTTGTGGGTACTAAATAGCCTTTTTGGTGACATGATCACCTGCCCACACTTCCTTTCACAGGACCCTAATTCTGATGATATCTGTAGCTCAGCAATTGTGACCAGCCAACAGTTGCTCTCCTTCCATGCATTCCTTTATGAAACTTTGTGTCTAAAGCTTTATCCCTTGATTCTTACGATTTATGAGAATCAAAAGTACTGTTGCTTTCCTTACCTTTTGTTAGTTTCCTGCCTTTATGCTGTTCTTCAAATGACCTTATGTAAACAGATTGCCACCATGTTTGCTGCAAATGGATAAAATAATGCCTTTTACTTCCTATACTAAATAGTGTTCAATACAATATTCTCCTGTCTACATTCATAATGTGAAGTAGAATGTTTTTTATTGCATGTGCAGGAAGGCCTTCTTGGTGACATGTTCACCTGCCCAAACTTCCCTTCACGGGGTTATCTATTTGTACTATTTTTAGCTCAGCAATTGTGACCAGCTAACAGTTGCTGTCCTTCCATGCAATTCACTATAAAATTTTGTGTCTAAAGCTTAATCTCTTGATACTTATGATTTATGTGACATGGATGACTGTTGCTTTCCTTACTGTTTGCCAGTTTAGTGCTTTTAAGCTGTGCTTCTAATTGCTTATGTAGACAATATGTTGCCATGACTGATGCTAATGGATGAAATAATGCATTTCACATCAAATACAAAATAGTGTTCATCACAATATTCTCCTCTCTACATTTATAATGTTAAGCAGCCCACTTTTAATTGTGGGTGCTGGATTGTCTTCCTGATGGCATGTACCTATGCCCACACTTCCTTTGATGGTGTCTTCTCTCTGCTGCTATCTTTAGGTCATAAATTGTGACCAGCCAACAAATGCTTTCTTTTGATGCATTCAAGTATAAAGCTTTGTATATAAAGCTTTACCCTTGTTTCTTATATTTTATGTGAAACATATTCACATTAGCTTTCCACATTGTGAGTTACCAGAATTAAGCTGTACTCCTACACTCTTAAGTAGACTAAATCTCACCATGTTTGCTGAAACAGATAAAATAGTGCCTTTTACTTCATATACTATATAGTGCTCATGACAATATTCTCCTGTCTACACTTATAATATTAACTAGCTGGTTTTTAATTGTGGGAGCTAGATGGCCTTCTTTGTGACATATTCACCTGCCTACCCTTCCTTTCAAAGTGTCCTCTGTCTGATGCTATCTGTTGCTTACATATTTTTTGTCAGTTTCCGGTCTATAAGCTCTACTTCTATGCCATTATGAGGACAAAATATCACATTGTTTGCTGCTAACAGATAAAGAAATTCCTTTTACATAACATTCTAAATGTGCTCATGACAATGTACTCCGGGCCACATTTATAATGTTAAGTAGACTGTTATAAATTGCGTGTGTTGGATGGCCTTATTAGTGACATGTTCATTTGCCCACATGTCCTTTCACAGGGTCCTTAGTCCAATGCTATATGTATCTCAGTAATTGGACAATCTAATAGTTGCTTTCCTTCCATGCACTCCATTATAAAACTTAGTTTCTAAAGCTTTATTCCTAGATTCTTATATTTTATGTGGCACAATTGTCCTGTTGCTTTCCTTACTGTTTGTCAGTTTCCTGTCTATAAGCTGTACCTCTATGCCATTATGTAGACAAAACATTACCGTGTTTGCTGCTGATGAATAAAATAATTCCTTTTACTTCATATAATTCATAGTACTCATCACAGTATTCACCTGTATACTTTTATAAAATTAAGTAGCCTGTTTTTATTTGTGGTTACTGAATGGCTTTTTTGGTGACAAGTACACCCACCCACACTTCCTTTCTGGGGGTCCTCTGTCAGATGATACCTATAGCTCAGCAATTGTGATGAGCCAACAGTTGCTCTCCTTATATGCATTCCACTATTGAACTGTGTGTCTACAGATTTATCCCATGATACTTATATTTTATGTGACTCATAAGTACTGTTTCTTTCCTTCTGTTTGTTAGATTCCTGCCTTTAATCTGTACTTGTATGCCCTTATGAAGACAAAGTGTAACCATTTTTGTCACTAACGTATATAATACTGCTTTTTACTTCACATACACTTCTTGGTAACATGTTCACCTGCCCACACTTGCTTTCACAGGGTTCTCTGTCTGCTACTATCTATAGCTCAGCAATTGTGACCAACCAACAGTCGCTTTCTTTCCAATTCATTCCATTATAAAACTTTGTGTCAAGAATTTTATCCCTCAATTCTTATTTTTATGTGACACAAAAGTACTGTTGCTTTCATCACTGTTTGACAGTTCCCTACATTTTAGCTGTACTTCTATACCCTTATGTAGACAATATGTTACCATGTAACTCTTCAGGCTTTCCCGGCGATCCAATGACATCTTGGGTTGTCGGGTATTCTGCCGGATATCAGCGTCGTACTTGCACAATATTTCAGTCACGTAGATCGTAACCTTCGTCAGGTGCGACCTGAGACTGCTCCTCGAGTGGACCTGGTCCAGTATTTATGCCTATAGCCTTCCCCCTCCACCAACGGCTGCAGGCGCTTTCTCTGTGGTCTGCGCCCATTCCCTGCGCCTGCAGCCGGTGGTGGAGGGGGAAGGCCATAGGCATAAATACTGGACCAGTTCCACTCGAGGAGCAGTCTCAGGTCACACCTGATGAAGGTTATGAGCTACGTGACTGAAATATCGTGCAAGTACGACGCTGATATCCGGCAGAACACCCGATAACCCAAGATGTCAATATGTTACCATGTTTGTTATTACTGTATAAAATAAATTCTTTTACTTCATATACTAAATAGTGTTCATCATAATATTCACCTGTCTATTTTTATAATTTTAAGTAGCTTTTTTTTATCTGCGGGTACTAGATGGCCCTCTTGGTGACATGTTCACTGGCCCACACGTTGTTTAGGAGGGTTCCCCTGTCAGATGCTACCTGTAGCTATAAATTGTGACCAGCCCACAGTTGTTTTCTTTCCACGCATTCCATTACAAATCTTTTGTGACTAAAACTTTATACTTTGACACTTATACATTATGTGACATATAAGTACTGCTATTTTCATGTACTGTTAGTCATTTTCCAGCCATTAAACTGTATTTCTGTGCTCTGAAGTAGACATATTGTTAACATGTATGCTGCTAACAAATGAAATATTGCCTTTTACTTCCTATACTAAATAGAGTTCATCATAATATTCACCTGTAAAAAATTATAATTTTAAGTACCCTGTTTTTATTATACAGTTACTAGATGGCCCTCTACCTGACATGTTCACCTGCCCACACTTTCTTTCATGGGAGCCTCTGTCAGATACTACCAGTAGCTCAACAATTGTTAGCGGTGCAGTGATGTTTTCCTTCCATGCATAGCATTACAAAAGTTTTGTGCCTAAAGCTTTATGCCTTGATTCTTTTATTTTATGCGACCTGTAAGTACTGTTGCTTTCTTGTATTGTTAGTCAGTTCCCAGCCATTAAACGTGTCTTCTATGCTCATATGTAGACAAAATGTCACCATGTTTTGCTAACAGATAAAATAATGATTTTACTTCATATGCTAAATAGTGCTCATCATAAAATTCACTGGTCTATGTACATAACGTGAAGTAGCCTTCCTTTATTTGTGTGTACTAGATGGCCATCTCGGTTATATGTTTACCAGCCAACACTTACTTTCATGGTGGCCTCTGTCTGAAGCTACCTCTAGCTCAAGAACTGTGACCAGCCCAAAAATGTTTTTCTTCCTTGCATTCTATTTCAAAACTTTTCTGACTGAATCTTTATCGCTTGATTCTTTTATTTCATGTGACATGTAAATTTTGTTGCCTTCTTGTACTGTTAGTGAGTTTCCAGCCATTAAAGTGCACTCTAAGCTCTTATGTAGACAAAATGTCGTCATGCTTGGTGCTAACAGAAAAAATGGTGCCTTTTACTTCATATTCTAAATAGCGTTCATCATAGTATTCACCTGCCTATATTTATAATGTTAAGTAGCCATTTCTTATTTGTGGGTACTAGATGGCCCTCTTGTTCACATATTCACCTGCCCACACTTCCTTTAGCTGGGGCCACTGTCTGATGCTACCTGTAGCTCAACAATTATGACCAGGCCAAGTTGTTTTCCATCCATGCATTCCATTACAAAACTTTGTGACTAAATCTTTATCCCTTCATTCTTATATTTTATGTGACATGTAAGTACTGTTGCTTTACTGTCCTTTAGTCAGTTTCCAACCATTAAAATGTTCTTCTATACTCTTATGTGGACAAAATTTATCCGTTTGCTTCTAACAGATGA
This sequence comes from Schistocerca nitens, assembly GCF_023898315.1. Classification (NCBI taxonomy): domain Eukaryota; kingdom Metazoa; phylum Arthropoda; class Insecta; order Orthoptera; family Acrididae; genus Schistocerca; species Schistocerca nitens. Next base: position 53,128,741 of record NC_064624.1, on the reverse strand, counting down.
AATAATGCCTTTTACTTCATATAGTAAATAGTGTTTATCATTAAATTCACCTTGAAACACGTATGTTGTGTGGCAGCGATGGTGAGGCATGGTAGGGTCTTTGACCAGAGAGCCTAGTTGCGCTCCACTCGCAGTAGCGAGCTGTCGCGGTCTAGATGCGAGAGAGTTCAGTTGTGTGTGAGCAGTTGGCGGGCGTCGGCACCGCAATGGTCGAGATTCAGGATAAGGTATATTGTTAATCAGCATCGCGCTTAGCTAGTAATGTAAATTAACTGTTGTGTAAAAATCGCCCCCAATAATAATTTTGATTTAAAAGCAATTTTTAACAAAGAATCATTCGATTTCCTTCCATTTCCTTTAAACAAAAAAAAATTCAATTAACTTCAAAAAAATTTAGTTATTGCGATGCATCTGCTGCAAGCTGTGGCGCAGAATAAGAGCAGAATTTTGACATGCAGTTTTACTAAGATAAGAAATTAATTCTGATTTTTGCGCAGGGCCAAAGATCGACATTTCGGTTAAATTGAGTTTTGATTATCACTGTAGTTTCATTGTCATGGGATCATGTTTCATTATTTTATGGGAACTTATACTTGGGTCAGATAGCTAAATTTTGTTTAATTGTCTTTGTCATTAATATTTTTGCTCCATTTCTAACAAATATTGTCTTTTAAATTTTTTGTGGGGAGGTTACACTTGGCGACACCCAGTCCAGGATCGTATTTCGTTGAGAATCTTTTGAAAAACAGTCAGATATCTGCTCTTATTGCTTAAATATAATTAGAATTTGGCGCAACGCTTTTACTAATCTTGTGACTTTCTTTCCTTAGATCATCGGCAATTCGTTGCTCTGTTGTATTTGTGTGTTGCTTTTGCATTGTGCTTATTTCTTTTGTGAATAATTGTGACTATTGTGAAAAATGCCGCGAAAGACTGTGAATAGTGTATCGCGAGGTATTATGAACGAAACAACCGAATTAAATAACTTCATCAATAGTACTAGTGACACGCAGTGTAATGATGACAATCCTGCGTTCACTGATAATCAATGCGTTCCAACCACTAATGATGACTTCTGTCTTAATGATGAACAAACGAACTCGGTTATGTCCTCTGTTAATTTGACGACAATTGATGACGCGGGGCGTTCTGTTGGAATGAGCGCTGCCCAGCTTAACACACCCGGTTTGGAAAATTCAAATAACGTACAGACAAATTTCTCTAATGAAAATGAGCAGGATACACAAAGTACGCCGGATTTATTTAATTCCGAAATAATGTCTGACAGCGTACATCCGACTGACAAACCTTTTTGTGAATCTCAGAATAACCAAATGGTTAAGGAAAGCGAGACAATTGCAAATACACCGTCAAACAGCACAGAGAATAGAAATGCTAACTTTGTGTCGGATCCAATTAGGGCATTATTACTACAAATTCTTGAATCAAACAAACAACAGAGTGAAGATAACAAACAATTTAAAGACAGTTTCAGACAACAGAGCGAAGATTTCAGACAACTTAATAAACAGAACAAACAGTTAAATGAAAAATTAGACAACAATTCCAGGCAGCTTAGTGAACAAATTAGAGCCGTTGCCGCGCAGTGTCATGACACTAAGGAACAGTTACGCGAGGAAATTGAGGCTTGTTCAAGAAAAAGTAGCGAAGAAATTAGGTCTGTTGCTCTGGAATTAAGGGAAATGCAAACAGCTGCAACAGAAACACTTAGAGCGGAAATTGGCACAGTCGCTAAACAATGCTCTGAAAAGGCTACACAATTACGCGACGAGTTTAAAGCAATGACGGCAGAACTTTCGCGCACAATGGATGAAAAGATAGACGCGAAATTCGAACAACAGAACACTCAGATTAACGAACGTCTTAGTCTTCACATACAAAACAGTGATACGCGTTTCCGCAAATTTATTGAGGATCAAAATAAGGTAAAACGTCAAGTAATGGAAACAATCACTGCTCAGAGACAGGAAGACAAACGTAAAATGTTTGCGAAGGCGAAAACATATGTAGACAGCAATATTGCCACAGTGTCCGACGAAATTAATTCCATCAAACAGTCGAACACAGAATTACGTGACGAAATTTCGGATCTTAAATCGAAAACAGACACTTACACAACCGATTTTCAAACAGTGACAGACAGACTCGAACAATTAGAACTAACACAGGATTCTGATGTCGTGAAAGCTGATGTTAAAAAACTGAACGAAACTACACGTAAGTTGCAAAAACAGATTAACGCCTCTGATTCTAAAACCGATGATCAGGTAAAAATACTGACTGAAAAATGTGATGAACTGGCCAGTCGTATTGACGTCATCGAAAGTATTAATGACAATAAATCAGACGATACTTCACCGGTTTCATTTAACCAAACACCTGAATTTCAAAATTTACAGCATACAATTAATGAGATAGATTCATCTAATAATACATTGCGTCGAAAACTGTCAAGTTTACAACAAGAAGTAACAGAGATGAAAAGTATTTCAGTTAATAACACATCACAGCAGACGCCACTTTGCGAACATTTGTCAGACTCGCGCAACGCGTATAATTTGGGTAATCTACAGAGAGTACGGGACTTAGATTCCGAACAACCACAGTTCAATAGATTCTCATACAATCCCGAACCTGTTCCATCACACAGAGATGATAATTTCGATTACAAACATTTTCTGTCAGTAAGAAAGTTTAAAGTGTTTAAAAACGACAGAACACAGATTCACCCGCTAGATTGGATTCAACAGTTTAGCTTTGCTTTTCCACCGTCTTGGCCTGTTACACACAAACTGGAATTTATTTGCAGCTTTTTGGAAGGCGAACCGGCAACTCGTATGAGGCCGATCGCGAGACAATGTTATTCAGTAGAGGAATTTCAGAATGCTTTTCTGTCAGCGTACTGGTCGAAAACGACACAGCGCGGAATTAAAGATCAGTTAATTAGCTTACCAAATTATGAAAACACAAATTTTCCCAGTGTGACGCAATTTTTTGAGCATATGGTCCAACAAAATCAGTATTTAAGTGAACCGTATAGTGAATCTGCACTCATTCAATTATGTATCTCTAAATTACCACGATCATTAAGAGTGTCACTTCTAACAGGTCAGCAAAAAGAAAATATTTCGGCATTCAGGGATCTGTTACAGCTTTTAGAAGTGCAGCAATCTGACTATTCCTTTGTAAACAAAAATTTTTCGTATAACAACCAGGGTCAGCAGGCTTACAGTAATCATGATCAGACACGTAATTTCAATAGGAGAGGTAACAGGCGGTTTAGGACCGACAACCATCAAAACTTTAATAACAGACAAGATTCCAATTATCAATATCGTCAGAATTTTCAGCAACAGGAGCCATATTTTAGTAACAACAGAGGTTTTTCACAACAGCAACAAAACCAGCCGGTTAACATACCTAACCAACAATGGAATGCACAAGGTCAACCAGGCTTTAATGTTTCGCCGCGTGCACGTGTAGTTCATGATACAACAAATAGTAACGCACGGCAGCAAAGGAACAGCTACGTACAGAAAACACAGTATTTCAATTCCTATCGCAATGCACCGTATAGGAATGACTATTACGACAGACGTAAAAATAATGGCGACAATTTTCAGCGTACATCTAACAACAGTCGGTCATACCAACAGCAGAATTATCGACAAGAACCTATTCTCATGAATGAACCCGACAGTAGGTATCATCCAGAGCGTAACACGTCTGGAAGAAGTAATAGAACTGTTCAGATTGTAGAAATGCCACAACATCCTCCTGATAATAATAACACGTCAGATAGAATCTGACTAGATACTGTACAGGACGCATCTTCCAATAACACAAGCACTAGTTTTGACACGCAAAATGTTGTTCACGAAAATGTAATTACATTTGACGACATCAGAGACACTCTTTTGCAGGAAAGAGCAGTTGTTCAGAAAACCATTTCACATCCTGTCATCGAAATTAAAATTGGTTCATCGAAATTTTCGGCAGTAATTGATTCCGGATCACCTATGTCAGTCATTAATGAGGAAACTTTTAACGAGTGTAACAAAGAGAATACGTATCCCACATTACCATTAGGCAAAACAAAAGTGAAAGGAGCAGTATCGAGTAAAGGTGTAGACGACGACATTCTTATTGCAGAAGCTAACTGGTCTGAACATAATCTGATTTTAGAACGACTATTGCAAACTTTCCATGCACAAGGACTCACAGTTAACCTCAGTAAATCGCATTTTGGTAAAACTTCTATAAAATTTCTTGGACACGTAATTTCAGCAGAAGGCATTGCGCCTGATCCGGAAAAACTTCAAGCTCTACGTGACATTACTGTTCCTACGACAAAGAAACAATTACGCAGTTTTTTGGGCTTAATTAACTTTTTTCGTAAATTTATTCATCACTCTGCTTTAGACACGCCTAGATTATGCCAATTAACAGGTAAAAACACTATTTGGTCATGGGATAAGCAAGCACACTCTGAATTTGTGAACTTGAAACATGCTTTGTTAAATGCTCCACTTTTATCGCACCCAGATCTTACCAGAAATTTTTCCATTGCCACCGACAGTTCCAACACAGCTTTAGGCGTACATATTTTTCAGGAAATTGAAGAAGATGGTTCTACAGTAATTAAAAACATCGCATTTGCAAGTCGCATTTTGTCACCTGCTGAACGAAATTATTCCGTTACTGAACTAGAAACATTATGTGTTGTATGGGCTTTTACGAGATTTCGGCATTTTCTTTATGGAAGACACACCACCGTTTACACAGACCATAGAGCTATCCAATTCTTACTTTCGGCTAAATTCACTCACGACAGGTTAAGTAGATGGAAACTTTATTTGCAGGAATTTAATTTTACGATTGTTCATATTCCCGGCACACAAAATGTTATAGCAGATGCACTTTCGCGTTCTCTCAGCAACAATCAGCAAGACGTAGCAACCAACCTCTGCAAAGCAAATTTCAGCGTCATGTACATTCAACAAGTTGCATTTGAAAATTTTATTTCATCGTCATTACAAGACATAGCACGAGAGCAGAATAAAGACAATGTGTGGAAAGAAATTAAACACCTTTGGCAAGATAAGAATAATGTTACGATTAGGAACCACTACACTGTACGCAATGACATTCTGTTTCGCCGCTCTCATCCTGACAGCAACAATTGGTTATTATGCATTCCTGACGAACTGGTTAACAAATTAATCTGGTACAGTCATTTAAGCTACGCACATTACGGAGCCAGAAAATGTTTTCTTATACTGAGGCAGAACTGTTATTTTACAAACATGGAAAAACGTATACGACGAGTTTTAGCGTCATGTAAAATTTGCCAGAAAGCTAAGTCAGACACCACTTCACACATTCCTCCATTATATCCCATTATACCTGTTAAATTAAGACATATGGCCGCAGTAGACATTTTTGGTCCAATTCCGAGAACTAATAGAGGTTTTTGCTACATCTTTGTCGCTGTTGAACTCACTTCAAAATTTGTTACTTTCACTCCGTTACGCAAAGCTACTGCTAAAACTGTTTCGAAAGCATTTGTAAAGCATTTTCTATTTCATGTAGGGCATGTGAAGAGAGTAATTTCTGACAATGGATCACAATTTCGTTCTGCTATATGGACACGCATGTTACGAGCTAGAAACATTTCTCCGATTTATATATCCAAGTACCACGCTTCTTCGAACCCTTGTGAACGATTAATGAAAGAAATTGGTAAACTGTGTAGAATATACTGCCACAAAAGACATGTTAATTGGGACACACACATACACTCATTCCAAGATGTAATTAATTCCATTCCAAATGAATCTACTATGCTATCTCCGTCTGTTATACTGAAAAACGTTGAACCACCAAACAAAATCAAAGAGTTAGTAAATTTTCCTAGATCACGTCGACTAAGACACCACGAAATAATTGACATTGCGCTGAACAACATCAAACGTGCCGCAGAGCGCCGGAGAAGACAGCAAAAACAGGTTTGTAGACGCCGAGACTTTCACGTTGGACAGAAGATATTAGTACGTACACACTATTTATCCAGCAAATTAAAAGGTAAGTGCAGTAAATTTGAACTTCTATACGCAGGTCCATATCGGATTCGCAGCATTCCTCACCCGAATGTTGTACACGTCGAAACTTTGAGAACCAGAAAATCGAAAGGCAATCACCATATCTCCAATGTTAAACCGTTTATTGAATGAACATACTTTATGATGTATCACACTGTAATACATTTTCCAGATATTTATGTGAACAATTATTGATGATTATCGCATTTTTTCTTGGCAAGTGCCCGGCAAGGTAAGGTTAGCAGGTCGCTCTTCTTGTCGTTACACATCAGACCGTGCATATTTTCCAGATGAACTTACACATTTTATGACCATTTATGCAATTATATTCACATCACTAATTATTGATGATTATCGTATTTTTTCTTGGCAAGTGCCCGGCAAGGTAAGGTTAGCAGGTCGCTCTTCTTGTCGTTACACATCAGACCGTGCATATTTTCCAGATGAACTTACACATTTTTATGACCACTTATGCACTTATATTTATGTGACTACTTATTGATGATTATCGTATTTTTTCTTGGCAAGTGCCCGGCAAGGTAAGGTTAGCAGGTCGCTCTTCTTGTCGTTACACACTAGACCGTGCATATTTTTCCAGATGAACTTACGCATTTTATGAATAATTATGCAATTCTCTGTAGTGACGCATTAATTTTATCAAATTCTCTCTCCATTGAAGTCTTTAATTATCGCCTCTATTAACTACACTACATACAAGCTGAACACAACGAATGTCACATTTTGTCTTTCTTATGTATGTACGATTGTTTTCATGTTTTGTTTATATGCACTGTGAACTAGTTAAGGTATAACACACACCATTTGACTTTGACATTTTGCCCTATGATATCTCAACATCGTGACTGTTTTACATTTTCTTTTTTTTTTTTTTTTTTTGCTGCTGCATTGTGATATTCTCTGTACATTTTTTGCCTTTGAACACTGTCTATGCTTTTGACATATTACGTTTTTCTGTCATGTTATGCTGTATGCTTAATTGTGTCACCATTAACCAGTCATTATTTAATGGGTATATGATTTAAATGCAAGACATTAATCCTTGTTCATCAATTTCAGAAATAAATGATGCGTAAAGGAAATGAATTAAACAGAAGTGGGAATTTCACCTACGGAATAAACGAAAGAAGATGCAATAAGCTAATGAGGACGAGTAAATGGATCAGAATTAACAAGCATTAACCAGAATATATTATACACATCGCAGAATAGCAGTCTTAACTAATTTTTTCTTTCAGAATACAAGGCGATTGATGCAAGCTGTCAGACAGAACTACACATCTTAGTTTTAAGTGATATAATATGCTAGAGATAAAGAATAGTTGTGTGATGAATAATGAAGTGATTTTTGCAGATGATAATGAATGCTGATGATGAATAATGATGAAGAATATACTAATATGGATAATGAAGTTTTTTCTTTACAGATGAGGATAATGTTGAAGTTTATGTATTTATGCTATGTAGTTATTTAAGTATTTGTTGCAGTTTGCTTTGACAGCAGGTGTTATATTGCATAGTAGGATGACTGAAGATTTTGGAAAGGACAGCTATGGAACACATTTTTTATAGACATTTCACTACTTGTTAATTCGAAGTTCACTACTTTTCAGCATAGTCTACGTTTCTTCTTTCAGCTTAATAATCCATTTTGTATTTTCCAGCAGAAGCTTTTCATGATACTTACTAAACCTGTTACTTATTATACCGTTCTAATACTTGCATTTTTATTTTTTACCCATTTGTGTCTATAATTTCTAAATGTGATCACATATACTGCCTTGTTTCATAACCTTGCTACAGCTGACTCATGACGAATGACGTTACCTATCCTCATTTGCAGCAATAGGTCAAAAGCAAATATTGTTATGCCTGAGCAATTAATTATCGATCCCAACGCAATGCATTGCTAACAAAAATGTATTACCAGTCCCAAATAATGATAGCAGTTTAAGAGAATTCTGTGTAATGCTGATCAGCTATGAATAATGTCACCTGAAAAATGATTGCTACTGATTACTGTATTGAAATGAACATTAATTAATTAATTATGCTTTGTAACTAGGAATTGAATGCTACTGATTATGCTTTGTAATTGGGAAAAGAATGCTACCGATTACTGTATTTAAATGACCAATGATTAATAATGCTTTGTATTTAGAAAATGAATGCTATTCATTGTTTTGTAAATAGGAAATGAATGATACTGATTATGTTTTGTAATGCTACTGATTATGCTTTGTAATAAGGAAACGAATGCTACTAATTATGCTTTGTAACTGGGAAAAGAATGCTAGTGATTACTGTATTGAGATGATTACTGTATTTAAATGACTAATGATTAATTACTAATGCTTTGTAACTAGGAAATTAATGCTACTAATTACGCTTTGTAACAAGGAATTGAATGCTATTGATTATGCTTTGTAATTTGGAAAAGAATGCTACCGATTACTGTATTGAAATGACCAATGATTAATTAATAATGCTTTGTAATTAGGAAATGAATGCTACTGATTACGGTATTGAAATGAGCAATGACAATGTTGTCTGTAAAACAATTAATGAACATTTTTCTGTAATACTACATAAATGGTACAGAAATGTTCAATAACTAGGCTATGGATACCGCAAACTACTAATGTAATCAAAACTAGTCTGTGATATAATGTCCTTCACCTTCTGACCTAACTACCTGGAATTATTGTAACATCCATTTGTCTTGTCCATCCTCATTATCATGGAGCACTATATTTGGTTTTTGCACTAATTCTACGTTGGTGTGCCTCTTACGAGCGTGGTGTTGACACGACATGCTGTCCACCACCGTAAGCGACGAAGACGTTATTATGGTCCCACTGTTTGGTGTACCTGGCATACTGCCAAATGATAGCATGGAATATTACTACGACGTTTCAGTGTCTTGATACGCTGATAAATACTTCTGGGAACGGAACTGCAGATTGTATCGCTTAGTGTTGTGATTCTGTGGAAAGATATGGACTTTCAGTGCAGCTATGTGCAAACTAAAGTGCTACAACCATGATGCAATCTTTTCCTTTCCTATCCTAATAGTGAAAATCATTTTAGCTAACATCATTTATGTTCATGGCCTATACATTTTTTCGATTTGTTGAACTCCAGTGCGAGTACACTTGTGTCACTTGTCGACATGATTTTCTGCCATTGTTTATTTGTTGTGAAAATACTAAAGACATTTTCGATTTGTTCTGAAGTGCAGTATGTGTGCACTCTTGTCATCTATATTGTATATACTTTTTGTGATTTGATGATTTTTCTACCCTTGCGTTTATTTGTTATGAAAATGTTCAAAAGTTTTCAGTACATGTACACTTATGTGTTTTCTACTGAATTTCAGTGCCTGTGCACTTTTCTCATTTTTCAATATGCTTTGTGCTTATTCTGTATATCTTTTATGATTTCGTGATATGTTTTATGTCATTTGTTACTCATTGTATATACATTTCGTCTTTTGCTGATATGTTCTCCACTGCAGTGCATGTGCACTGATGTCCCTTGTCAACATGATTTTGTTCAGAAAATGCTACAGAATCTTACAGTGCGTGTGCACTTTGTTATCTGTCAAATAATTTGTATATACATTTTTCTGATTTGCTGATACACTCATTGTACTTATATTTTGTCTTGTCTGTAATGTTTTGTAATCAGTGCATGCGCACAACATTTAATTCATGTATTACATCCAAATATTTTGTAAATGTTAATTAATTAAAAGAAAAATTTGTTACGATGGCAAGTCCAAATGACTCACCATCGCTGCCAAATTTTTGCCCCCCCCCAGTGGAGGGTTATGAAACACGTATGTTGTGTGGCAGCGATGGTGAGGCATGGTAGGGTCTTTGACCAGAGAGCCTAGTTGCGCTCCACTCGCAGTAGCGAGCTGTCGCGGTCTAGATGCGAGAGAGTTCAGTTGTGTGTGAGCAGTTGGCGGGCGTCGGCACCGCAATGGTCGAGATTCAGGATAAGGTATATTGTTAATCAGCATCGCGCTTAGCTAGTAATGTAAATTAACTGTTGTGTAAAAATCGCCCCCAATAATAATTTTGATTTAAAAGCAATTTTTAACAAAGAATCATTCGATTTCCTTCCATTTCCTTTAAACAAAAAAAAATTCAATTAACTTCAAAAAAATTTAGTTATTGCGATGCATCTGCTGCAAGCTGTGGCGCAGAATAAGAGCAGAATTTTGACATGCAGTTTTACTAAGATAAGAAATTAATTCTGATTTTTGCGCAGGGCCAAAGATCGACATTTCGGTTAAATTGAGTTTTGATTATCACTGTAGTTTCATTGTCATGGGATCATGTTTCATTATTTTATGGGAACTTATACTTGGGTCAGATAGCTAAATTTTGTTTAATTGTCTTTGTCATTAATATTTTTGCTCCATTTCTAACAAATATTGTCTTTTAAATTTTTTGTGGGGAGGTTACAACCTGTCTATATTTATAATGTTAAATTGCCTGCTTTAATTTTCAGGTACTAGATGGCCCTCTTGGAGACATGAAGACCTGCCCACACTTCGTTTAGCGGGGGCATCTGTCAGATGCTATCTGTAGCTCGACAATTGTGACCTGCCCAAAGTTGTTTGTCTTCTATGCACTGTATTACAAAACTTTTGTGACTAAAACTTTGTCTCTTGAATCTTATATTTTATGTGACATGTAAGTACTGTAGCTTTCTTGTACTGTTATTCAGTTTCCAACCATTAATCTGTACTTCTATACTCTTATATAAACAAAATGTCACCATTTGCATGTTATGCAACAAAGAAGTCAGTAAAGGTATCCTGGACAAATATTGTTTGGTTTCACGAAAACATTTGCAAAATAAACATAAAATTTATATCTTTGGACTACTCGTAGTCATGTGATGCATGTGTACCATAACAGAAACATGTGAAAAGAAGTATATCAACATTATCCGACACAAGGATTCAATAATTGAAATGTTGCAAAGGGATACTGAAGTGCTTCACAAAGTGTGCTGCTTCAGAACACAAATGCAAAATCCCGGGAAGTAGCAATAATTGAAAAGTGAATGAAAACAAATGTACTATAACTGTTAAATCACGTGAACCTAAGAAATGTGCTGCAGGTGAAAAAACAGAACACAACAATTCATGTAAAAATAGTGTAAGAATAGCAGATGAGCACGAACATTCCATAAATATTGAAAACTTAAACAAAAAAATGGTTGTGTCTGACAGTGTTGAAGACAGCTCTGTAGTGTTAAAAACCACACAAACAAATACAAACTCTCGAAAGAATAACTCTTCAGCAATGCAAAAACAAATACATCTGGATTCAAATTAAAAATTTTCGAAGACAGCCATGCACGCAATGTTTCAAACTTTGTATCAAACTCTGCTAAGGAGTATGTGATTGTGTCAGCTATTGTTAAGCCTGGAGTGAAATTTGGAACTGTAACCAGCAATATACAAAAATAATGTGGCAGTTCCACTAAAAGTGACTGCTTTTTCTCATAGTGGGATCAAACAGTGTTCACTGCAATGAGGCCAGTGCATTTATAAAAAATCTGATTGTTATCTTGCAGTTGCTATCAACTACAAATGTGATAGTAGCAAATTTACCTCTGAGATTTGATCTGGTGGAATGGTCATCTGTAAATAGTGGAATTCGATGAACAAATCATAAATGACAACATTTCTGCTCCAAGTTTAAAAATGTAAGACTTCTTGATGTCAACAGCTAAGTAAACACTAGTTTCATAATTCATGGTCAACATTTAAATCTATTTGGTAAAAAAGGACTGGCATCAGACATAAACAAAGCTGTTGATGTAATACTTTGTGAAAACAGCTGTGAAAACAGATGGGCTGTCACCCTAAATCCCAACACACAGGGAAACTAGTGGAAATGGCCAACTCCAACCAGATTTGGCCCAATATAATCAATCCAGAACAGGAGGAATTTCAAAGTGACAAACTAAAAGTACCATTAGGGCTCATGCACTTAAATATACAATATGTTAGAAATAAGCTCTATGTTTTGCAAACTTTTGCAAATGTTTGTTCACCTCATGTAGTTGTGTTAACGAAGCATGGCCTGAAATCTGAGGAAATTATTTACTTCAAACTAGATGGCTATTTACTAGGAAATAGCTACTGTAGACAGCATCTTAAAGGTGGACATGCAGCAGTATTTGTTAGAGAGCAGCTCAAAGTAAGTAACTTAAACTATCTAGATCTTGACTGAAGTGACAGGCGTTGAACTCCATATCAATGGTTGCAGAAAGGGCATGGTGAAACAGGAAATTATTGGGATTTATCATCAACCAAAATCAGAGATAGGGTGTTTGATAGATATTTTTAGTAGAATAGTGGGACACTGTGACCCAAACGAGGTAACAATACTTGGTGACTTGAATATAGAGACAACATCTTGCAATAACCATAACAGCTGGCTAGTAGATGCCCTTAACTCCTATAACTTATGAATGCATTAAATTCAGATACAAGAGTAACTCAGTCTACATATAGTAGAATAGACTACATAATACTAAGTAGAGAGGTAAAAGATAGTATTAGATGCTGGAATGTGGACTTCCACTTCTCAGACCACAAATGTCTATTTATAGACTGTGAACACACAATCTTCCAAGAAAGGACTCATTCCATAGAACACAAAAGAATGCTTAAAGAGAAAAACATTAATACTTTTAAAAGTAAACTAGCATCTATGGAATGGCAACTAGTTCTTTAGCAAAAAGGGTCTGAATACAAATGGGCCAAATTTTATGATATTATTTTACAATATCTTAATTTTTGCTGCCCAGTGAAAGAAATTAAGAAAGTAGTAACTCACAACCAAAGTGTAAAAAACACCAGAGTGACTCTTCCAGCTTACATGATTAAACTCATGGAAAATATCGAGGATCTAAGTGTGCTACATAAGTAAACTAAATTGATAGCAAATATTTAAGGATAAGTAAAATGAAGCTAAAAAACAATTTCGAGAACAGCTCTCAAATTTGAGAAAACAGATCATAGATAAGGAAATAGCTCAGTCTACAAATGTAGGGAAGACTTCACGGAATATAATAAATAGATATCACAAATCCACCCCTAAGTTAGATGCACAAATTGACAAAATCCAACATCAAGGAAACCATATTAGCCCTAGATTGCATATACAGGGCCTCCAAGTCCTTTGTATGTCTTCATTTTTAAAAAAAAGTATGTAATTTTTCGTTTGATTTCAAACTACTTTCCAGTACCCTTTCACTAACACTGTGACATTCCTCCTATCAAGTCCGAATGAGATTCCTTAAGTTTTTTGTATAATTAAATATGTTTACCCATACACTGTGACTGCATAAGCAGGGCTTCAGAAGCCCTCACATATTTATATATGTTCTTTAGCCTATATTGTCTTCAAAATTTGTTTGTGAGCAGTTATTAATTCAACAATAACTGTAGTGGTATTTCCAGCAACAGGAGTGCCAACAGCAGCAGTAGCTGTAGTAGTAATAGTATAAATAAAAAATAATATACACTACTTTCACATATTGGCCATGTCGGTGTATTATTTATCTTTTTGCTATCAAATGTTTTATTATTGCATAGTATTGTTATCCTGTGCTGCTACTCTTGTCAGCCTCATTTTTACTGTAGTTTGTTTGTTGCTGCAAGGCCCATATTGTTAGGAGAATGACTCGTTTAGTGCTGCACAAGCTGCTGTTCGAGAGACACGGCTTTTGCTATGGCTTCGACACTCAAAGCAAGAGAGTCAGTATGTGCAAATGCAGCTAATTTTGAAAGTGTTGTGGCTCAGTGGTTTGAAGAAGATGATTCTTGTGAGGAAGGAAATATTTTTGAAGATGCAAGTAGTGAAGAATCAGCCAATGAACCTGCAGATGTGAATATTGAGGCAGATGACAGTACTTCCGATAATATTACTTCATCAGAGTCTGAAAATGAAGAACCGCCACAATAAGGCATAGAAGACCATGATTTGGAAATTAGATCATCCTGCAACTTTTTGTACTCCTGTCCATAATATCGTAAAGAAGGCAGCTGGTCCAGCCCGTGGTTTGAAAATCTGTAAACCTAAGGATGCCTGGGACTATTTCATCTCCAAGGAAATACCAGAGGAAGTCATCAACTGCACAAATACTGAAGGCAGAAGAGTGGCTGCTTTATGTGGTAAAACGTGGAAAAACGTTTCGCTTGCTGAAATGGAGGGTTTTCTTGGTCTTTTACCGCTTTCTGGTGTTGAGAAGAGTTGGGATGTCCCTTTTAGAGAATTATTTTTGGATGAAAATGCAAATCCAACATGTCAGTAAATAGATTCAAGGATATAATGAGAATGATTAGATTTGATGACATGCATACCCATGAAGCTTGATCTGCAGATGACAAACTTGCAGCTGTTCACTTTGTATGGGAACTATTTCTTGACAAGTGTACAAATAGAATGATTCCCAATGATTCGCTCACAGTTGACGAACAGCTAGTCCCATTCCATGGAAGATTTAGCTTCACCTATACCTGGGCCGCTGAAACATTGCAGTTGATGTTTGCGTATGAAGTTGGCAGCGTAACAGAGTAACAAGTGAAGAACGATAGGCACTAGGCATTCAGCGTGGGGTGCCAGCCAATCACAGCACAGTGAGCACTGCTGTTACTCACGTGCTGTGACGTCAAAGTTCCCGCGTTGCCGGCTTTGTTTAGTGAATGTGTATACAATGTGAATTGTATGTTGTTTACCGCGTGTTTTCATTGTACTGTGTGCTATATCATTGTGACTTTTGTTACGTTGTGAGTGTACATACTTGGAAAATGCCACCAAAAAGACTTCGTTCACTTAGTGACAATCCTTTGCGTTGAGGGGTGCCGCTAAACAGCCAGGCACTGGAGTTACTACGCAGAACTCGTGAGTTTTACGAGCAGGAGAAAAACTATGTAAGCATTCATGGACAGCCATCAATTCCTGCCAACAAAGTGGTGGAACGTACGTCGAAAACTCTTGGTATTAGTGCAAGAACCGTAGTAAGTAAGGGAGTATTACTACAAAACTTGGAAGATACTGAAGTGAGCCGTAATGATTCCGAGCTGTCTGGATCAAATAATACATTTTTATCAACCCCGGGAAAGAAGGAAAAGCGGCCTAGTCCTATCACAGATTCAGATTCTTTCCAGACTGATGCAATTCGTAGGCATGTTTATGCTTACTACAGCAGAAAAGAGTATCCGACTGTAGCTAAGTTATTAATCTCTTTAAAAGAAAGTGAACTCTTCAGGGGTGGTAAAACATCACTAAAAATTGTGCTAAAAATATGGGTTTCCATTCCAAAACGCTAGACGGACGCAAAGTACTGTTAGAGAGGGCACATATTGTTACCACTCGTAGCATTTTCTTACACAAAATTGTGGGCAGAGACATTCATTCTATAATTTGGCTAGACGAAACGTGGGTTAATGCCGGGGAAGCTGTCAGTAAATGTTGGACGGATAACACACCCAGCAGTAGCGGCCATCAGCCGATGGGAAGAGGAGCTAAATTAATTGTGGTCCATGCAGGCTCCTCCAGTGGTTTTGTCCCTGACGCACTTTTAGTTTTTAGATAAAAAAAGACTGGTGATTACCATGAAGATATGGATCACACACGATTTGTTGAGTGGTTCAGGAACCTTTTAAAACAATTTCCTGTCCCAACAACAATTGTAATGGACAATGCTCCATATCATTCGGTGATACAGAACAAAGCCCCAACCACAAATGATCGGAAAAAAGTTATGGTGCAGTGGTTACAGGCTCGAACTATTGCAGTGGATATGAGTATGACAAAGGTTCTGTTATATTCTCTTGTTAAAGAAAATAAGCCTGCGACACCTACATATGTAGTAGACAAAATTGCCTAGGAGCAGGGTCGTACTGTAATAAGGTTGCCACCATATCACTGCCATTTCAACCCTATTGAGTTAATATGGAGTGATGTAAAAATGTATGTAAGGAACAACAACAAGTCCTTTACAATAACAGAGGTGGAAAAGCTGTTGCGTGAAGCTCTTGTGACTGTGGATGCAGCCTCATGGAGAAAAAAAGTAGAGCACGTTGAGAAGCTTATACGAGCAGCACAGACAATAGAGGGCATTATCAGTGGCCATGAACAATTAATGATTTGTCTTGCTGATGACGACAATGAAGACGGTTTTGGTGATGAGTCGGACAACAGTGATGATGGCGAGCTGGATGGAATTGCGCCATTATCGCTGTAAATTGGTGTGTGAAAAATTACTAATATTGGTTATTTATTGCAATCTCGATTATTATTTATTTTGTAAACTACGTACATTATTGATTTTAAAGTACCCATCGTCAGATACTTGTTTTTTGTATTTGTTTGCTCCGTTATAGAAAGGGTGCGCATTGTTATGCTTTTACATGCATTATTATACGGTTGTTTACTTCCTGTCATTGTAGTACAACTAAAAACGAGTTTTTATATACACTGTAATTGCTCAATCGCTTGCATTTACGAGACGGGGCAGAAAACTATATCATCTGCTGTGTGTATAGAGGCTGCTGTTGCAACATCGCTATTACAGTATAGCCAACCTAACTAGACAAAAAGCGAACTGTCAAGTGCAATGTTTCGGCGGTGGGGGTATAGTATATGCCCTCTAAACCAGCCAAGCATGGCATAAAAATATTTTGGTTATGTGATGCTACATCTGCATATGCATTAGATGGAATTGTTTGCACAGGAAGGAAGCCCCATGAACCTATTCAGAAAAATCTTGAATTGAATGTGGTGAAAGATCTTGCTAAAAGCATTGAAGGATCATCAAAAAATATTACTGTTGACAACTTCTTTACTAGTGTGCAGCTGGCAGAAGAGATGCTTCAGATGCAAATTACAGTGGTGGGAACAATCAAACAAAATAAACCAGAAATTCCTAATGAGATGAAATCATCTGCCTCAAGAGCGATTCATTCCTCTTTGTTTGCATTTAGAGGTGACATTACAATGGTGAGTTATGTTCCCAAAAAAGAAAAAGTCTGTAGTTCTCATTAGCACAATGCATCACGACAGAAACATTGATGAAACACATGCAAAAAAGAAGCCAGATATAATAAAGTTCTATAATTCTATGAACGGTGGAGCAGATCAAATGGAGCAGAAAATTCGTTATTACACTTGAAAGAGACAAACAAGACGATAGCCATTTGCATTATGGAGGAATATGATGGCCATCGCAGCAATGAACAATGAAATTTTATTTTCCGCCCAACATCTGACATACCATAGTGGAAGAAGTGATAAAAGGCGTTTGTTCCTAAGAGATTTAGCAGAGGAAATGGTAAGACCACTAATGGAACTTCGTATTGAGATCCCTAATCTTCCAAAGAAAATCGTTGATGTCATGCAAAGATGAGGTGTTCAAAAGATGTCATATTGCTGAACCAACTACCTGTTTCAGGAAAAAGAAGATGCAATTATTGTCCACATAATAAACACAGAAAAAGGTCTATGACATGCATTAAGTGTAAAACCACCATTTGTAAGGAACATAGTGGCGTGCTTTGGGCTGCTTGTTTGTCACATGCTGAAAACTAAGAAAAATGCAATTTTATGTGATTAATGATTAATAACTATTTTCAAAATATTGCCCATATATATAATATTGTGGATAATGAGAATGATTTAATTGATGAAATTGCTTGTAATAAATGTTATAAAATGAAAACTGCAACTTATAAGTGAATTAATAAAAGTATTTGTATATGTTGTATGTAAATGGATGTAACTAATAAAAATTTGTTCTTACAGTTTCTTTAAAAAATTAATAAAATATTAATCAGGCCCACCACATCCTGTTACTGTATCTTAGGAATCTTTCAATATGACAATAAATTTTACAGAAATAAATTTTACTCCAAAGAATGATTATATGAAAAGAGGAAAATATTAAATTAGGACAGGGTCTTGCAGGCCCTGCATATGCATTCATGTGTGTTTTCCGCACCATGAATCCTAGGGTTAACAAATCCTATGGTTAACATCTTAAGTGTAGGTAGGAGAATATTGTGATGAACACTATTTAGTATATGAAGCAAAAGTCTGTATTTTATACAATAGCATCAAACATGGTGACATTTTTTCTACATTATGGCATGGGAATACAGCTTAAGGCCACGAAACTGACTAAGAGTAAAGAGGGTAACAGTAATTAGGTCTCACATAAAAAATATGAATCAAGGTGTAAAGTTTTAGACACAAAATTTTATAATGGAATGCATGGCAGGAAAGCACCTGTTGGCTGGTCACAATAGCTGAGGTCAGATATAATCTGAATTGGGACCCTGTAAAAGGAAGATTGGGCAGGTGAACTTGACACCCAGAAGCCAAGGCAGCATATGCAATGATAAACTGGCTACTTAAGATATAAAAAGTAGACAGGAGAATATTGTGATGAACACTATTTAGTATATGAAGCAAAAGTCTGTATTTTATACAATAGCTTCAACGTGGTGACATTTTCTCCAAATAATGGCATAGAAATACAGTTTAAGGCCAGGAAACTGACTAAGAGTATGGAGGGTAACAGTAATTTTGTCTCACATAAAATGTATGAATCAGGGTGTAAAGTTTTGGACACAAATTTTTATAAAGGAATGCATGGAAGGAAAGCACCTGTTGGCTGGTCGCAATTGCTTAGCTCATATATAATTAGAATTAGGAACCCATGAAAGGAAGTTTGGGCAGGTGAACATGACTCCCAGAAGGCCTGGCAATACCCGTAATAATAAACAGGCTACTTAAGATATTAAATGTATACAAGAGAATATTGTGATGATCACTATTTAGTATATAAAGCGCAAGTCTGTAATTAATACAATAGCATCAAACATAGTGACATTTTCTCTACATTATGGCATAGAAATACAGCTTATGGCCAGGAAACTGACTAAGAGTAACGAGGGGAACAGTAATTAGGTCTCACATAAAATATATGAATCAAGGTGTAAAGTTTTAGACACAAAATTTTATAATGGAATGCATGGCACGAAAGCACCTGTTGGCTGTTCACAATTGCCAGAGCTCAGATATAATTAGAATTAAGACTGCATGAAAGGAAGTTTGGGCAGGTGAACATGACATCCAGAAGGCCTGGCAATACCCGTAATGATAAACAGGCTACTTAAGATTTTAAATGTAGACAGGAGAATATTGTGATGAACACTATTTTGTATATGAAGCAAAAGTCTGTATTTTATATAATAGCATCAAACATGGTGACATTTTTCCTGCATTATGGCATAGAAAGGCAGCTTAATTCCAGGAAACTGACTAAGAGTATGGAGGGTAACAGTAATTTTGTCTCACATAAAATATATGAATCAAGGTGTAAGGTTTTAGACACAAAGTTTTATACAGCAATGCATGGCAGGAAAGCACCTGTTAGCTGAACACAATAGGTGAGCTCCGATACATTCAGAATTAGGACTCTATGAAAGGAAGTTTGGGCAGGTGAACATGACACCCAGAAGCCAAGGCAGCACCCGCAATGATAAACAGGCTACATAAGAAATTAAATGTAGACAGAAGATTATTGTGAATAACATTATTTTGAATATGATGAAAAAGTCTGTATTTTATACAATAGCATCAAACACGGTGACATTTTTTCTAGTTTATGGCATAGAAATACAGCTTAATTCCAGGATACTGACTAAGAGAAGGAGGGTAACAGTAATTAGGTCTCACATAAAATATATGAATCAAGGAGTAAAGTTTTAGACACAAAGTTTTATAATGGAATGCATGGCAGGAAAGCACCTGTTGGCTGTTCGCAATTGCTGAGCTCAGATATAATCAGAATTACGACCCCATGAAAGGAAGTTTGGGCAGGTGAACATGACACCCAGAAGGAATGGCAATACCTGTAATGATAAACAGGTTACTTCACGTCTTAAATGTAGACAGCAGAATATTGGGATGAACACTATTTAGTATGTGAAGCAAAAGTCTGTATTTTATACAATAGCATCAATGTGGTGACATTTTCTCCAAATTATGGCATAGAAATACAGCTTAAGGCCAGGAAACTGACTAAGAGTATGGAGGGTAACAGTAATTAGGTCTCACATAAAATATATCAATGAAGATGTAAAGGTTTAGAAGCAAGGTTTTATAATGGAATGCATGGCAGGAAAGCACCTGTTGGCTGGTCTCAATTGCTGAACACAGATGTCATTTGAATTAGGACCCCATGAAATGAAGTTTGGGCAGGTGAACATGACACACAGAGGGCCTGGCAATACCCGTAATAATAAACAGGCTACTTAAGATTTTAAATGTAGACGGGAGAATATTGTGATGAACACTATTTAGTATATGAAGCGTAAGTCTGTATTTAATACAATACCATCAAACATAGTGACATTTTCTCTACATTATGGCATAGAAATACAGCTTATGGCCAGGAAACTGACTAAGAGTAACGAGGGGAACAGTAATTAGGTCTCACATAAAATATATGAATCAAGGTGTAAAGTTTTAGAAACAAAATGTTATAATGGAATGCATGGCACGAAAGCACCTGTTGGCTGTTCACAATTGCCAGAGCTCAGATATAATTAGAATTAAGACTGCATGAAAGGAAGTTTGGGCAGGTGAACATGACATGCAAAGGCCTGGCAATACCCGTAATGATAAACAGGCTACTTAAGATTTTAAATGTAGACAGGAGAATATTGTGATGAACACTATTTTGTATATGAAGCAAAAGTCAGTATTTTATATAATAGCATCAAACATGGTGACATTTTTCCTGCATTATGGCATAGAAAGACAGCTTAATTCCAGGAAACTGACTAAGAGTATGCAGCGTAACAGTAATTTTGTCTCACATAAAATATATGAATCAAGGTGTAAGGTTTTAGACACAAAGTTTTATACAGCAATACATGGCAGGAAAGCACCTGTTAGCTGAACACAATAGGTGAGCTCCGATACAATCAGAATTAGGACCCTGTGAAAGGAAGTTTGGGCAGGTGAACATGACACCCAGAAGCCAAGGCAGCACCCGCAATGATAAACAGGCTACATAAGAAATTAAATGTAGACAGAAGATTATTGTGAAGAACATTATTTTGAATATGATGAAAATGTCTGTATTTTATACAATAGCATCAAACATGGTGACATTTTTTCTAGTTTATGGCATAGAAATACAGCTTAATTCCAGGATACTGACTAAGAGAAGGAGGGTAACAGTAATTAGGTCTCACATAAAATATATGAATCAAGGAGTAAAGTTTTAGACACAAAGTTTTATAATGGAATGCATGGCAGGAAAGCACCTGTTGGCTGTTCGCAATTGCTGAGCTCAGATATAATCAGAATTACGACCCCATGAAAGGAAGTTTGGGCAGGTGAACATGACACCCAGAAGGAATGGCAATACCTGTAACGATAAACAGGTTACTTAACTTCTTAAATGTAGACAGCAGAATATTGGGATGAACACTATTTGGTAGTAAATCGGTCCATAAATTGCGAGTATTTAGCGTCAATAAGGTGCAAGTTATGCGACAAAATCGTATGAAGTGGCATTAGAATTTGTTCAGTGTTGCATATTTGGTATCATTCGCAGTGCTTCGCGAAAATAAATCATGAAAACATCTCGTGTACGTGTGGAACAAAGTGTAACGGACGTCTGGCAGCGAGTGAAATGTGCCGCGCAAATCGTGAAATCG